>NW_008795298.1:1190769-1244316 GCF_000699145.1 Aptenodytes forsteri
GGGGGCGATGCCCCGACGGCAGGCAGGAGGGTGAACCCCGGCCCCCTGCCCCAGCGCTTCGGCGGGGAAGGGAAGGGAGGGGAGGGCAGGCCCGGCCGGACACACTCCTGCCTGACCCCTCCAGCCGTTGGCTGCTGTGCGGGTACATTTGATTTTCCTTATTTTAGCAAGCATTACTGCAAATAGTATGTGGGGTCGCAAAATTACCTGCCCCCTCTGAGCAATCTGGCCACAGCACTGATGCCCGTGGTTGACTGCACAGCCTCGGCACCGCTGCCTTCTGCTTGCCCTCAATTCATCGGTGCGAGGTGTAATGGTGTGAGACTTAGCTGGTGCAGCGTGGGCCCAGAACCGACCGCTGCCTGGGTGGGCTCTGCCTGTGCACGCATGAGCGCTGGGCCATTGCACTGCCACAAACGCTGCCTGCGTGTAAACCAAGGTTTGGAAAACACCTCAGGGCAGGCAGCCAGAAACCTGCTGCCTTCCCTAATCTCCCATCTCCTGGCATTTCTAAAGTGACCCTCGGCACACAGGTGCTGCTGCCAGGGAGCCTTGGCGCTAGGGGCAGAAATGGTCTATTCAGTTACAGCACAGGTCACAGGAATGCCAGCACCTTACCTAGCACCTGGACCGGCTGCGACGGTCTCACGGTCAGTGGGTGCTTATGCCGCATTGCCCCTCCAGCCCTTGGCCTCCTCGCAGCCCAGTAGCACGGGCAATTCCTGGTAACAACAGATCTTTCAGTTACTTAGACAGCAGTCGACTAGTTACGGCTACTTTTTCAAAAAATTCTTTTCAAGCATCTTGTTGAAGCCCACGCACTCTGTCGCTATGTTAGACAAGGCCTCATTCGGCGCTTACCTCCCATCACCAGATAGCTGAGGGATACCCCACCCCCAAATCCCTACTGTACGCATTTGCCTGAAATATAAAGCGTGTTTTATCTAAACAAACTGCTCAGCAATGGTGGTTATTTCTTTTCCTTTTAAAGCAAAAAACTTCTTCCTCTGCCTTACCGCTTTCCATCGTCAAAAAAGGCAAGGTGACACCCAATTTATTGCAGAACTGATAAGCCTGTCTCAGTGTAAGGAATTTGAGTATTGATAGTGAGGTGCAGTTTAATAGCTGATGACTCAAGTATCCATAGTTTCTCCATTTTATTAGCGGCTATTGATACAAGAGAGTTAATTGTAGAAGATACTGCAAAATATGATATACTACACCTCCATGTTCAAATTGAAATTCTAAGTAATAAACACCTTAATTCAGGGAGCTGGAATAGATCTGGTACTTATAAATCATACTCCTCCTTATTTTGGGAGCATTTTCTTATGTCTACAGAAGTGTGGAGATGCCGAAATGAAAAAAGGCAATGTGTTACTATAGAATTGTATGTCAGCACCATTTATTAATTATCCAACTGATATGAGAGTTGGCAAGATAAATGTAATAAAGATCACTGTCAAAGTAGCTTTCAGAAGTTGGTCCTCCACAAGTAAGTGGGACATGTTATAGCCAGAATCTTTTTCCGAGTCCCTTTTTTTCCACCTCTAGCATTAGGGTCACGGCTTCCCCCCCCATACAATCAGTATACTGCTTTAAGATTAGCAGTTGGAAGCTTTTTTTGATGCCACATGACTATTCTTGTTGCTTCTTTAATTTGGGCTGATCCCCCTTATTAAGGATTTTATTGTCTGCTCTTTCAGGGATCATAATGACTAAAGGAAGGAATTGCAACGATTAGTAAAGCATTTCTGTGTGTGGGCATAGATGCCTTAAAAAGCAGCATCACTGTAGAACTTCCACTTTATAATTAATTTCACCCTTAAATTCCCGCATGATTTATCCTCTGAAAGACAGCATTTAATTATAGTCTTGTACCGGTATCCAGATACCAAGTAACGCTGACACAACTGGAGCAATTCATTGGAATTTCCTCTTTCAGATTTGAATACATGGAAAACAAGTCTCATACACACATCTTAGTTTCATCTTTCTGTAATGTTCTTTGTCTCATGGCATGTGATTCCGCATCTGGCATCCCCGCTTGCGGCTTTCACCATCCTCCCCTCCACGTGGAGGCTGCCTCTTTGAGTAAGGTTGATACACACCTTCAGAGCCAATTTTCCAAGAGGCTATTCACATTGTGTAGTGCCTTCCTGCACCGACAGGTTCATTGTAAGGTAGATGCATTGCATCCCACAGATCCGAGTACGGAGTGACATGTCTGTACAATGCCGAAAGGTAGCACTGATTGGGCAACAAAGCATCACGGGTGCATTTCAGCTAGTGGCCTCAATTTCAGCTGGGGTGAGCTGCCACGCCCAAGTCAAGTCAACGATGGGTTTATGCCACTTGGCATCAGACCACTGAATAGCCCCCAGAACGCTTTGACATTTCAGGATTTTCTTCTTTGCAAAGTGTAACAAGTATATGAGGAAATACCTTAAGAACTTGTGCAAAAGACTTACTTGCTTTTATTACCTTGTGATGGCTTAATAACCATCTTTAAAGAAAACCTCTATTTACAAAGTATATAGGCTCAACTCAAGTCCATGTTGTGCTTAATCGCCTTTCAATGTCTTCTTTTCTAACAGAGCAACAGATTCATAGCAGTGATTATTTCAAGGGTATGGACTGAGCTTTGTCTATTAGTTTCACTATCACTGATGACACAGAGGATTTTCTATGAACAAGATACCCTTTTCAACTTCTGAGAAGAAAAAATACAGCTTAAATGTACACTTTTCTAAGCTTGGAAATACTTTTCCTCATGGTGATTTGCTGTAGAAGAATACACGTGTTCATAGCAATGAACTGCCACTGTATGTATGTGTTTTTATATAACTTAAACCATACAAGACAAGTGACTATACTACTTACTTTAGCTCCTTTCTGTAGGACTTGCATCCAGTTTCATGCATTGCCGTTGTGGGGATGGATCTGCATTGTTTTTGTCTGTCGAGAATAAGACCTATTTGCAAAATCAACATTTTTTTGTTAGAAAACATTTTTGAAACTGTAAGAAAATCATTCCTAGTCTTGCACTGAAGCCCTTGGCACTGTTACACACACACAGACACACACACACACAAAGTAACAAAAAGCAGCATTTTCATAAACTCTTGGGAAAATCAGCCAGCATTTCTGAAAACAGCACGAATGCATACATCAGTATGTGTGTAAGAAATTTTTATATACAGCAAGCTTTCTTTGCACAGCATCAGAGATCCTCAAGAAATACTCTCAAAAGATCAGATGGCTAATTGGAGCGCAGCTCACTCGACAGCATTTTCATTTCAACTACAGAAAATTAATATTAAGTATGAAAACTCTAAGTGGTAAAAAGCATGGGGCTCACATGTGAACAACAAATGCCCTAAGAAGGGAATATATTTAACTGGGATGTGTAGATGAGATAGTCTGGAGGAAATGGAGTAAGGAAAAACCTTGAGCCAAACTTACTCCATATAAAGGTCAGTTTCAAATCTGCCATATATGTGAGGTATGAATTAGGTCAGATGTTCTTAAACAACCAGGCTTTCCTATAAACTATGAGAGCTCAAAACGCTGCCCCCAAGGCTGAAAGTGGCTGATGCCTCTTCCTGTAAATACAGGGTGAGGTCAAAGCTACTGGACAACACAGATGTTTTGCTGTTTTAAAAAAACAATCCCCCAAATTCACTGATTTCTTAGCCAACTTCTTGGGTCAGCATTAACTAGCAATTGAAAAAAGAAAGAAAAAAAAACCCAAACAGATAATCCACATCCATCTCAACGTGTCTCAGAAGATGGAGATGAAAAGGCAGATAGATCTGCCAGTTCATGCTGGATTGCTCCCTACAGGGCAGTTCTTAAAGCTTCATTCTTCTGGCTTGTATGACATTTCCATTACTCTCCCCTGGGCAACTCCTGAATGGCTCAACACATCTCACTGGCAGGAAAAGCTTCATAATGCTCAGCTGGTGTTTTCCCTTTCCTAATTACAGCTCAGTGCTCCATGCTAAGTGATTTCCTAGCCTCCGAGGGGTTTGTAGCTTTTTTCATTTGTGGAATCTTTTCATGGCTTCTGCCTTTACTTGCTGCTAAATAAACCTGTGCGAGCATTTTATTTGTACCCGTGTAAAGGGTGTTATCAAACCAAGTCCCTCCCGTATCACTGCCCATATACCTAGTAATTGTTTTTCCTCACTCCAAGTGATTTGTTAAGAATATGAGAAGGACCAAGGTGGAAGAAAAGTGTTTTTGCCCACAGCATGTAGCAGGTTGCAAGCAAACTGGCAGAACATCAACCCCTTACCCATCAGTCCTGTGTGCTTATCTGTCCATTGCCACCTCTTTCGAGTTCATAAAGTCATCTCTTCAACAGTATTTTTCATCCTCCAGGAAGAATGAGAGTTAACCACTGAGAGAGAGAACACATGCAAATATGAAGACTGCCGTCTCTGATGGTTCACCACGTGTACACATGGGCGCAGCATTTAGACCCCTGACCAGTGGCCAATATAACTGAAATAGTTATGTCAATGCGTGTTCCTGCCAGCTGACCATGTGGCACATCCGCTCGATAGCTCTGCCCTGACAGCGACATCCATCTCGGGACAGTGAAATGACAGCAAGAACCACCACTGTGGGGATTGGTGTGATTCTGCAGGCACTCACCGGCTCCTGTTGGGCTTTCACCACAGCAGTCAGTCCTGGCTATGGGCTCTCCACAGCTGCCTTCCATCCCTCTCCTGTATCTTCCATCTGGACAGCTGGCACTAGCATGGGGAAGACAAGAGGAGGACATTCTGTATACGAGCGCCGCTGTCAGAGGGAAGAAAAGACCCGCCTTGGGCTGGAACAGGGCCAGCCTCTAAGGCCTGCGCCAAAGCCTAAAGAATACATGATGCACGCACATGATCAGCAGAGCCCTCTGCCTCTCACCTGCTCAATTTGGGAACCTTGGCAATCAGCTGAGCGGTTACGCAGGCCTCAGCTACAGTGGCTTCCATGCCTTTGGCAAGCATATTTTGCCCCTTTCATTGCTGCAGCGGGTGAGGGGATAAAAGCAGGGCAAGAGCAGAGGAAAGGCCGACTTGCAGGCTATTTCCTAGCCTCAGAGCTCCTGTGCTCGGCCTGCTGAATCGGAAGCAGCAGCACCGAGCTGTGACTCCCCCTGTGCTCCAGGCCCTGCACTGCCACCGGAACTTCAGCCACCCGCAGACTCCACATTTTGGCTGCAACTCAGTGGTGACTGTCACCTGCATGCCAGCCATGCGCACGGGGAGCTGGGGCACCCTCGACGTGAGGAATGTGTCATTAGGGATGATGGAGTAAACAGCAATTCACCTGAAACCAGCTTAGCCAGCACACATTCCAGAAACCAAATCTAGGAAAGAGGCACAGGTCCACGGTGTATTTGTTTGGCCTGGTAACTAGCGCTAAGCATGGCAGCAGATGCACTTAGTGGAATTCCCCCATCCACTAGCATTATGGGACACTCCCATTACTGTTCTGATAATTACTGTTAATCATTACTATTACTGAAGTGACCAAAAAAAAGGCTGTCAGGATCAGATCTTTATTGTGCTGGCTGTTGTCACGCAGAGGTGATGAGACAGCCTGCCCTAGGGAAACTATAAACATGGGTGCCCAATTCATCACTACAGTCGTATTTCAAACTAGGACACTGTGGTCCGCAATGAAGCTCCCCTACAACTCGAGCAAAAATAAGCCACGGTAGTCCCTCTGGCTCGCATCAGCTTGGAGCCAGGCTGTTCATACCATGCTGTCTCCTGAGATGCAGCTAGAAGGGAAAGAAGCTGACGAGGAATACTTTGGGGTCGCAACACTCAACAAAATGTTCCCATTCTGTGTTTTCCCTGTGTGGGCCCAACCTGCTATAAAACTCCATATTCTTTGATCTCCAGTGAATTTAGTACTACCAACTCCTGAGAGCCGTGAGTCACATGGTATGCGGAAACCTCTGGGGTTTGGTTTGGGAATGACCAAGACTATGTGAAATCATCTTCTAGTCACCTTCTCCTCCCATCCATGGTCTGAACATCACCTCAGGTATCCAGGCCTCCCTAGACACCGTTCCTAGGTCACAGACTGAAGAAATGGATTAGCTAGCTTAGCCACAGACCGGGTACCAGCAGGGAGCCCCAGGGAAAGACCGTAGGCCTCTGTGGGGCTGAGAAGGGCAGACACAGCTCCAGCACAGGTGGAAACCATCTGCCTGCAACATTGAGTTTTCCTCCCACATATGCAGGTCTGGCTGCTATCAGCCACCAGCAAAGGAGACAGACCCCAGTTTTCTGGTCAGAGCTGGTTGTTACCCAGCCCGTCCTGGGAGTGCACCCTAGCGTCCAACCTGACTAAAAAGCAAAACAAAATGTGTTCAGGCCCCGCATACTTCTCTGCTCTCTCAGCAAGGAGTTGTGGGTTTGCCCAAGGGCCAAGGGGAGGCAAAGGTCTAGGCCTACCCCCCAGGCCAAATCCCCCTGGGAACTCATCCCCACGTCTCCATCCCCATGGGTAGGGAGGGTGCTGGTCGCCTGCTGTGAGCATGGGAGATGGGACGAGGAGCGGAATCTGCCACTGGATGTCCTGGGGGAGAGGTGCCAGCAGCCGGTCAGCTGACTGTGACACTTCCATGGATAACACTTCCACGTGGTATCTACACATCCACCCCCTCGTCCTCGTTCCTGCAGCTTGATATTATTTAAGAGATGCAGGAGATTTCCTTTATGACACTTGAAGTGCATGCGTGTAAATCAAGTGGGACAGGACAAAGGCCAGGGCTGGGTTTAAATAGATCCGTGTCGGTTATTAAATTAAGAACTGCACTAAGCTAGGGCTGGCAGCTCTTGATCAATGCTCCTGCAGCCAGGGTCTTTGTTCTTCATATATGAAAAAACAGGGCTACGGATAAGGGTCAATTAGCCAAAGCTGCCAAACACAAGTTAGGTCTCTGAATCTAGTTAAACTCCTCAATAACAACAGTCCCTCTACAGGGCTTTCAAAGAAAACAGGCACCCCTGAAAACTACTTTTTTGTAAGAGTCCAAATAAAGGCTGCACATTAGATGCTCAGAATGACACTTTAGGCCACTGATTTGCAGCATGCCTACGGCAGAGGTCACCCCTTCGTACATAACACACTCGCGTTCCAGCTCCACACCCAGATTAATCTACCCTGCCCAAACCAAGCACACAAGCAGCCTGGTATCAACCAAAACAAAGACCATTAAGTTAGCGCAGGAGATGGCCTGCCTAAGGTGAAACATGCCAGACGCGAAAGCCTGTGCAGAACATAGCCCCGCTCTTTTGTCTCCATCCCAGCTTCTCATCCCTTCCCCCTGTTTTGTTCTTGTAACATTCCCCTTTGTGAAGCAGGAGAGAGATTTCCAGGAAGGGCTGCTGTACGCAAAGCTAATTACCCATCTTTCCAAATCAACCACTTCAAAGGGCGCATAGGTTAACTAAACTAAAAGGGACGTCTCTATGCAAGTCTCTTTCCCCGCTCTCCTAGAGCATTCTTATGCAACGCGCTGTGCACCACTGCGTGCATTTGATTACATTGGGGCAACTTTGATTACCATGTCACATATTATCAGAGTTGCCGACTGCATTGCAAATGTTGGAATTGTCTTTTACGTAGATCTAAATAACATCAGAGCCTTTGGGCAATGGCCTTCGATTGTTTACACGGTTTTCATAAACAGGATATTAACAATTTGTAAATATCCTGTTGGAAATCCCTCAGCTGTACTTGCAAGCTCACAATAGACCAGTTTGATTGTGCCCATCTGCAGTAAGTCTCTCTCTACTAAAACTTCACTGGTAACATTGCACAACTGTTACTGACCACAACAATTGCCTCTAATTGTATGTACCAATGCTTCTACTTCATGGCTTCTACAAATTGTTTGTGGAGTTGCTACATCTTTAGAGCATTTGCTGGGGAACTATAAATCAAAGAAATCATACATTATTTTTGTCATCATTTTCCATAGGCTTATACTGTGTAGTTTTCATTCAGGTAGAGAAAGCAAGGGAATTGCACTGCTCTCAATTCTTGTTGCTACATCTTACCTAGAGGTAGGGGGTTTTTTTCCCCCTTCATATAAACTTCCACTCCAGCTCAATGCAGACGGTGACACACACACAGACACACGCACACAGAAAGATCTAAAATTTTCTTGGGAGTTCCTTCAGTGTTGCAAAATAGAGTGTTTTGATGGTCAATAATTAGATATCTGTCCATAATCCTGCAAGTTTTCTGCAGTGAATCTAAAAATACCTTTCAAAAAGAATTCATAACACTAACCTCTCATGTTTTAGCAGTCCACCTCAAGACATATCTTCTCAGCAGAGTTAGAGAGAAGGTGAAAGTTCCTTCTAAGCTAAATACTGTATTAAAAACAATGCACGCCTACCCAGGTTGGCACATATTTAACTGACTAGGTAGCTAGCTCTGGAGGATGGAGGAGTTGCCTTCATGCAGAGGGAAGCTCCAGCTTGGAAGCTAACAGAAGAACAACAGTATGAACCCTTGGTGTAGGAGAAGCAGAAGCACCTAATCCACATGTGACTAACCCACTACTGGGAGCGCACTGATGCAAAGCAGTCTGAGAGTACGTCCTTAGCTCCAAAACAAGTGCCTTAAAGAACTCCAGGCTACAACTGTGCTAGCATAAGGTCAGATGCCAGTAAAGCATTCAAGAAATAATAGTTGACCCAACCTTAAATACTATTTGGGCAGGCGAGGGAGTCCTCGTAAGAACGTATATCGTTGCCTTCTCCAAACATGTTGCATCTAAAAGAGATCTTGTCTCAGCTACCTGGTGCCGTTTGAAGTTAAGAGCTATTTCTTAGCAAACCCCTGGGGTCTGCACATTATACAGATCCTAACACTGTCCCCGTGGACTTTAATGCTTCTCTGAGTCAAGCTGATTTCCCCTAGCTCCCACATACCTATCTCTGTCGTACCCTTGACCAGAAAACATATACAGCCTCCCATCCAAGATGCTATCTCCCACACAGAGATACTCAGTCAAGCCACGCACTGCAGTAAAAGCTGTCTGTCCGAGCCAATCCAGCTTACTGTCCTCGCTGAAGATGGTTCTGAAGGTAAAGAGGGCACAGCTTACTATCCTGGCCTCTTTAGAGGGCCGTGACAGCCTCCTAGCTACATCTCTGTCCCTGAATTGTGGCTGTATTGTATTCCCCAGCCTTACAGGCTCTTCATTCTCAAAGCATGTGGGAAAAAATGTGCCACTTCATTCTCTAGTGGCATGTGCGGCCTGTAGCAATCCCCGTTGGCTACTAGCTGGGCCCACTCTAAAACCCAGCCTTTCTCTTCCCCTTGCTCCCAGCTGGATGCCGCATAGGTCATCTCCTAGGCACATCTCCTCTGTCACCAGCACATTTCCATCCTCTCCCGTCTCCCAGTTCCAGTCCCCTACAGCCATCACCCTCATTTGCTGCTTGGTCTGATCACAATCCTGAACAGCAACTGGGCAGAACAGCAGCGCATAAAACCAGGATTGCCTGGCACAAAATACACACTAGCACCTGGTGGTCTTGCAATGATTTTTCTTCCCAATAGCCCTCAGTATATATCAGAAAAAGGCACTGGACGTGCAAGTCTTGTTCATCCTGCACAAAACTCCAGGGAGACTCAGATAAGCTTTCCTACGTTTCATGACCTTCCCATTCCGCATCTCCTCAGCCCTGCACACACGCTTCCCCCAGACTTCGGTAAAAAGGACCCGAGTCATATGCTGTGTCACAAGCAAGAAAAACCTACAACATGTCTCACTTCAGTCTGATTCCCAGAATAACCTCAGTGGGGCCGATATCACCAAAACCTTCTTAGACAGGACCCCATTTTCTTCTCCTCTCCTCCTATGCCAGTCACTTGGGTGTAAGGAAGGGGCGGGCAGGAAAGACCGCTCCTGACATACTCTGAGCCTGACATACTGAGAGCAGCCTTTGCTCTGGCTGCAAGAGCTGCCATGGCTGTACCGATGTGGGGGCACAGACTGCACTGGTGTCATTCCTGCTGCCACCACAAGTGGGAAATGTTGGGCCTGTTTTTCACACCTCTAACCCATCATTAGCACCACCTCAACACAGACAACCACAGCTGAAAAAGGTGTTCGCTGTAAATGAAAGGATCATAAACTTTTTCTTTAACTTAAAACAACGAGGAAAAGGCAGTGGTGTGAAGTCCTGACGCTACTTGTTCTAAGGTAAATCACTGCGTCTTGCACTATGAACTCAGCTGGGCTTCAGATTGCCTTGCAGATAAAGCAGGAGGAAACTGTAACTTACACCCACTACAAGTGTATCGACAGCTAAGGAATGAGATAACTAAATGCCCTTGGGGAGATATGAGTGGCATTTAAAGCATAAAAATTGCTTACCTTTCCCTTACCAGGTAGGCAGATAAACACAAACGTCTGTGTTCAATAGTGCCTGAAAGTCAGATGCAAGCCCTCAAAAGCAAAAGAAATTAAGGCTTAGAGGCAACCACAGTACAAGGATGTGCAACCCCAATGACAGAACATTCCCCATCAGCTCAAAAATAAGCGGCTCCGGAGCACTGCACGAGTTGGCAGAGATCATGAGCGAAGCGAGCATGGGAGGGCAGAGGCTGGCGCTTCTGTGCCGGACACAGAGGCCTGCGTGTTCACAAGGGCATTCCCAGCTTACCAGGTGCTGTGCTGTATTCAGACTTTCAGTCACGTGGCTGCTGGGATAGACTTATGCATGCTTACCGCATGCTAAGAGAGGGTGGGAGCAATTTGCTTTACTGCTCTTGCCAAAAGCCTCCATTAGTATATGTTATGAAAGCCCCAGAGAGGCAAAACATTCCTAAAACCACTTTATTAAAATTAGTAACACCCGAAACTCCCCCCAGTTGTTTATGGATGGCAAGGCTGAAGGAGGCAAGCAGCAAAAGCCAAGGAAGACACAGAGAAGCCTTGACTTTCTCCGCAGCGTGACGGGCCTGGGGAATCTCCGTATCATTTCAGCTGGCTGCTGAAATCCTGCCTGCTTCCCCCACAGTGCATGCTGAGGGTGAGACTGGTTTGCGATCTACAGATGCAAAGCATTACTTCAGGACTAAGTATTGATTTACCATCCCCCAGCACCTACGAACTACCTTCACAGTCTGTAATACTTTCATCCCCACGGCATCCCTGTAGTTATTTTGATATTTCTCTGATGGTAGCACCGAGGCACGCACAGCATCTGCAACTTAGCGAATGCACACGCGGAGGCAGACACTCGTACCTCCATCTCCCATGATCCAGACTCCTGTCCTTCTCACAGATTGCTTCCTCCGTGGAGGGTGAGGTGGAGTAGCACTGGCTGCCTCCCAGACTCCTTTTCCTGATGTTACAGCCCCGATCCATGCTGTGGGAGAATGAAAATTTAAAGCTGACCAAGGAGAGAGATTTAAGAGTGGCAAAACTGTCTCATCATTATATTCAAATGTGACCACCACTTTGTCCCTTGGGCCTACGTACTCTGCAAGTTGGGACATGTCAGATCCTGTGCATGCTGGTCTCAGCGGATCAACCCACGTTTTTTTCCCTTTGCTGCTTCCTCACCCTTAGCACAGGCTAAATAAACTGTTAGCTCATGTCTTGTACCCAGGTAGCTTGTTGCTTTACAAAAGCGACAGGAGATTTATAAGGTCTACAGTTTGAGATGGACCCATACGTGAGCTCAAGCTTCTGAAATAACAGGCCTCCTGAAGCAGATGCAAGCTTCTTTTGCACCATCTAATTCCTCGTGACATGTGGAAACCTTCGGCAGTCGCTTGCATTAAATCATATGGAATTGTAATTTTGTATTATTTCTATTAAGTTACCATTTTTGCATTCTGCATAGGACCATAAACCTTGGGGGAATTTAATGTGTGGAACGGACTGGACTAAAGATTTTGTGCAGAATATGAAGAAAAACCTGTCAGTATCACTAACTTCCATGCTGTCTGGAAACAGAAAAGGTTTTACCGTAGCAGTCAGCAGTTTTTAGTTACTCATCATAAACAGTCTCTGAAAGCTTTTCCATGTGAAGTCCAGAACTTTTCTACACCGTCTGGGATGTACAGCTCTGTGCCCCTCTGTTCAGCGTCACCAAGTCTCTGTGCTACTTTACCCTGCATCCCTTACTAGTATCTTTACACACACGAGTGCAGAGCTCCTGCACACCGACCGGTCCGAGCCACCCCACAGCCACCAAAGGCTGTAACCAGCCTAACGCATGTACGAAACACTCGGGGCCATGGTCTGCCAAGAGATGTTTCATGTGCAGGCCCTGGTCTGCATCTTTATGCATACAGATCTGCCACTGTGCCACGGCAGAGCCCCACGCTCCACTCATATGGGGCTCAGGAAGGACACGGCAGTGGGCACACGGGATCCAACTCTCCTCCACATCGCTGGGTTTTGGGTTCATTTTCTTATTTTCTAACTGAGTTTTTCCAAGGATAATGGCATGTTTTCTATGAGGCGTTATTCAAATGTTTTGAAGACAAAGGGAATTTGGCTCATATCTGCACCATGTTTTCTTTCAATACAGATACAACTATCTGTATTGAAGAAGATAAGCACTCTCACCTTAATTCACTTAAATTATGGATAGTGCACACAGTCTCCAGAAGTCCTGTGGTAGACATGAAGAACTGATGGACGGCTGGTATAAAAATCCCATGAAACTACACAAAGTCTCATTTCCACCGCTGTCAGGTGTTACTTCACAAGTCACAGCTCAAAATCGACAACGTTAATTCTGCTACGGTTTCATCTGCATGAACAGGAGAGGTAGAATCGACCCAAACGTGACAGATGCCCTCAGATTCTCCTGTGTGACAGGAACCACGAGCCACTTGCGGTCTGCTCCAAAGCTTCATGAA
The DNA here is from genome assembly GCF_000699145.1 of Aptenodytes forsteri. Classification (NCBI taxonomy): domain Eukaryota; kingdom Metazoa; phylum Chordata; class Aves; order Sphenisciformes; family Spheniscidae; genus Aptenodytes; species Aptenodytes forsteri. The sequence continues at coordinate 1,203,694 of NW_008795298.1, forward strand.
GCTGATGGAAAAATGCCCAGGATTCCAACAGGCTCTGTCCAAACTGTGCCCATATATAGTCAAGTGCCCCCGAGTTTTCTCCTCCACCCAGGGTTTTTTCATCTTCTAGTAATATTCAAAGCACGCTTACATTTATGAGTTGCTGTTACTGAATAGCACGTTGGCTTGTATCTCTTACCTTGCTCTTCTTACGGTACCTCCTACTAAAGAAAACACCACAAACAAATGGGGACTTCTAAGAATCCCACGGCACTCCAAAGACAAACGCCTAAATACCCACAGACTCAGATGGTGGAAGTAGCCTAAGTCTGCATCCACTGAAGTCAACCTATGTTTTACTATAGCCTGCAGCAGGGCTTGGAGACAGGCCAGAGCTAATTGGGAAAATCACAGATCCCTACTTTATGATTAATTCTCTTGAAAAGCCTTCAGTGGAGACATTCAATTGCGGCATTTCACAAATACTTAATGGTTTAAAAAGCAATCAAACTAACACTACTTGGAATCATCTTAAATACCCCTTTAAAGACTTTCCAGGCTGCAGTTTGAATACAGCACCTGAATTACAAGAGCGCACTGGACAAGTTTATAGTGGCACCCCACACAGGAGTATCTTCCCTCTGCCCAAATGAACTGAGGAGGTCAAACCAGCACGAACGTGCCCTGAGTAACGGGAGAGGAAAGCAAGGACAGCAGGCTCCATCTTTCCTCCCAACCCCATGAGACCTCTCGCAGTTTCTTCTCAGTGGGGCGCAGCTCAGCCCTTGGCAGAGCTCAGAGCCAGGGTTAAAATGCTCCTTTGCAGCTCTCCCCTGTGACCCGTTCAAGGGAATAGCCTCCACACAGAGTAAACCTAGGTTTTTCCTTTCTGTATCGAGGCATTTGCTTTTGGTGGGAAGAGGGGACACCTGCTGTGGGTAGGCCACGAAGGACAAACCTGAAAGGAACCGTGCTGGACCAGAAGGAAAGGGTCAGGGAGGAATGTGAGGGGCCACACAACTCGGTCTGACTACCCCCAAACTCCTTATTGTTTCACTGAGGTCACGGCCAGTTCTGTGCAGGCCTCAGAGAGCGTGTGTGCCGGTGTAAGGTCATGTCCTTTGCCTGCATCACTTCCCATTCTTTTTGGGAACTATCAGCAAGAAACACGTGCTGCTTCTTGGCTCCTGCACACATTTTTCATGCACAGGGGAGCACCTAGCCCATAGAGAACATTTTTTTTGCTGCTGTAATCTTGATGGAAAAAGTAGTTAGTGATGGAGGAAGGAATTCAGGAGATGGCTGAGAAGTGCCTGAGGGAGGAGCACTTTCAAATGTATTTGCACATGAGAAGTCATGAACATGCCATCAAAAAAGTCAAGAGAAGTATTAACAAGGCAAGGGGAAAGGGCAAGAGAACTTCCTGTCTTTCAGCTCCTCGGGAGTCCTGCCTGCATTTCAGTGTGCCGGTTCACTCCGGTAAACCCGGACAGCCTGAAAGGGTACTGCTCTGAGAGTGGCAGCAAACCCCACAGAAGTCATCCATGGGCCATTAGAGCTATAAAATTATTTTTAGCTGGAAAATGAGAAAACACCATGCTTTATCCCCTAGCTGTTGGACACACACAGGAGGTCATGCAAGTGATACCCAATTATGAGAGTACATAAAGAGCTACAGGCACTGCTGTAACAGGACTAACTTTCTGCCTGCTTGGGGACCAGAGCAAAATCAGATGTGCCTTTGTTCTATCAGATCCTTTACACCATCAGCCCATGAACTACTGAAAAGGGGTCTGCAAAACAACTAGGAAAGCCAGCTCTACTGCTGGCACCTGCATTCACTTAACAGGGGTCCACACATCCAGTAGGGAAAGTTACACGCTGTTGTTTTAGGCTATGTTAAGTGGAGCTGCGCATGCTCCCGCTCGCGTAGGGGCTATGCCAAGCTTTTCAGCTGTAAAAGTCTAAGCGGGAAACCAGAACACAGCTAAACCAGAGGCCGCTGCAGTGAGATGTGCATCTCCTGTGACTTTCTACAGATCTTACTCTGCCATTAGTGGAACTAGTCAGCTGTCCCCTAACGTAGTTCTGGGTCCTGAACTTTGTTTTGCTTTGAAATACTCTGTCCTGTTTCTTTTGACTTATTTTACAGAATCAGGTTGGAAGTGACTGACTTCACAGGTTCATTAAGCACAGTGCCTTTTGCCAGGCTCAACTTGCCTTCATCTTCTCGTTCACACTTATCTTGAAATTCACGGTTCCGCACCTCACCACCACCCTGAGAATAAGGCAGCAAGAGAAATTAGCAGAAAATCCTACTTGAAGGTTTTCACAACCACCACTCTGTTAGAGCCATCAGGCACCAAAGGATTTGCTCCTATGTGTGGACCCAGGTCTGATCTCAAGTTGAACAGAAAGATTAGGCCCCATAGCCTAATCAAATGGGAATTGTGCATTCAATTATTCCCCTTGCTGCATAAGAAAAATAATAGTATAAAGACAGGCTGGCTGTTCTAGACCTGCATTATCCATTGCAAGGGAAATCCTCAGCACTCACAGATCAACACCAGCACTGCTAACATCAGTAAGGCTGCATTCATTGAAAGCAGCCAAGATTGGGACCAACACATACCTAAGTCGTGTTCATCTGGACACGGCAGACACAATGTCCCGTTCACAAGACCAGCTGTAGCATCTGCCTTCCCACCCTTGCCAGCAGCTCCTCTCCCTCCCCTGCCCACGTCTACAGCGATGATAAATCCCAGCTTGCCAAGCTTCAGTGCTTGCACTGCTAGACACAGAAGGCAGATTAAGCTGCCAAAGTCCACCAACTGTCGTGCCAGAGCTACGAAGACTTGTGCCCAACAAACCAACACTGTGGATGCTACGAGTTTCCAAAAATCACAAACACAGATAAGGCCACTTGGGGGTCCTCCTTGTGCTTCTCTTCCTGAACAGCAGCCCTCCAATAAACACACACGAACATGTGATGCTCTATCTAGCCTTGAATAGAGGGGAAAAGGCACAAAACTATTAGCCAAATACTGCATGTTCTGGCTACGTGGCGTGGCCTGTAACTCGAGGTCCCCCCTTGCTGTCCCTGCCTGCCACTGACTCATCTCAGCCTGCTTCACCCACCCAATGGGTGGCTGCTGGGCTGCCTGGCTCGCAAAGCAGGGATGCACTGAAGTGCCCAGGTCCTCCCTGTTACATAAAGCTGTCACAGCTACCTGTGAGGCCGATCTGTTGCCCCGCAACCTTTAAATTCTGAATTAGTATCTATTAAGACAGCTTCCTGGAACAGTGCTCATATTCAAATATGCTGCCGGGCCCCGTCAAACGGCTGGCAGAAGTCACTAAAATGCAGTTCATCATGGGATTGGCCATAACAATGGGACACAAACAGACTTTGTCTTACGTACAGAAATGATGTCAAACAAATTAGCTTTGCCCAAGTTAGTCAGATGCTCTTGCAAAGCACGGCCCTGTCCTCTCATGTCTCAACCCTGATTGTGCTATTTGTCAGATGGAGCTATGGAGAGACATCTTTGCACACCAGTCTTGAACATGGAAGACAGAGGAAGGGTTCTTGCATTCCCCACCCTCCTCCCGCAAACAAAAAAACCCAAACAACAATCCAAAAAAAAGCAATGAGCATAACATATTTCATGTAGTGACAGTGACAAAGCTCTAACACTCCAGTCCCTGGATCATAACGTGGCTCCTTGCCTTGGGAAGCTGAAGGTGACGGCAGATAAATTTGCAAACAGCAACAGCCACTCCAAACACTGGGCTTCCAGGAGCATTTCAGGTCTGAGGCAGCAAGTATGGGCACTCAACTCTGGGCTTACCGACGTACCCTGCCTACGAAGCTTTCCCATGTTGGCCACCTTAGGCTAGCTCTCCATCAGCCTGTCTCTAATCAGCTAACAGCAATGCTGCCGTGCTGCATTTTGGTCAGTCATGACCAGGAAACATAGCTTGACATTTGAGTATCAGGTATTCAAAGTACAGCGAACTGTATTTTTGCACATTAAAGGACAAAATTCTGTTAAAAAGAAACATCACTAGGGAATCTTTACAAGGAAACTTGTTTCCCAACATTCCCCAGATAAATTCAACATGAAGTTTTCATTAAAAATTAGTGTCTAAGTAGGTCAATGTTAGACATGGAATCAAAACCTCGCATTTGGATACCTCTGACCTTTTTATGAGTTGGAAAACTGAGCCCAGAGCTACAGCTTAATTTCACAGGTGGCGTTATAGGGCAAAAACCCCCCAAACTATCAGATGGAAAACTCCGCCAAAATGGCTATACAAGACACGCCTCGAATCCCAAGTTCAGCTCATCTTGAACTGCTCCAGAGAATGGGCATTTAAAACAGTTTTTACCCTCATTAGTATGTGAAATTTTGTCTCACAGACTATTTTTATGTTTATATTTAAAAAAAATGAAATTAGTTTTTTAATTTGACTCAAACAACCTAACAAACGGTTTGGACCAGCTATACAACAACTTCTATGTTGTGATGTGAACTGTTGCTTTTACGTGGACTTAACAGCAGGACGTGGACCATAACTAATCATTCAAAATCAGCTACATGGAAAACTCGGTGCAGAAGTCTTCTGAGCATTACGCTTATTTTTGTGTGTCACTTACTGCTTACGTTTTTACTTCCTTTTCTATGTGAACATTTATCAATTTAAAGCCCCAGCAAGATGGACAAAAAGATTGAGGCTTTAGTGCTACCAATTTCTATCCTTCCACTAACAAGATATCCACCAAATCCAGCAAACGGCAACGCGGCTCTCCTTCGAGGCCTTAGGCCTCTGCCGTGTCCCTTACATATAAAGGCAAAATGTTGGTCCGCAAACAGGAAAAAAGCAGTCATCTAGATCCTGGATGGGTAGGCTAAAGGCCCAGGGTCTATGCCAATGCCTGGCTTCCTGCAACTTAGATAAAGCAACTTGCCCTTTTCTGTGCCTCTATTTCCTCTTCTATCATTTCATCTGGCCTCCTAGGAAAGAGGCATTCACCTCTTCTCCCTGCAGTTATCTAACCTCTCATTTAGGGGCCTGCCTGCCCACACAGACAATGGGCTTATGTATGGAGTCCAACTCTGCCCTCAGCCAAAACAAGTCCGTGTCCCAGCTTCTAACCCCAGCAGCCACGTGGGAGCGTGCTCTTCCCATCTGCGCACAAACTAGCATAAGGGGCCTGGAGTAACAGTGCTCCCAGCAATAGCACAATAAACATTTTACTCTTCTGCACAAATCAGTGGTGTCGGCTGTGCTGTGACACCTCCTTCAGCTTGCTAGGAGCTGCTTCTTACAGAGCCTGCTCTTGCTCCCATTCAATTCAGCGAGAGTAGGAGCAGCCCAAAGTCTAGTCATAGTACAAGATTTTATTGCTGTCATGATAATTACTGACTACTTACACTGAGCTTTTAACGAGTACCTGCACTTTTTTTTGTTTGTTTGTTAACTGGGTCGTAAAGAAGGAGTCCCAAATGATTTCCTGGATTTATGGTACAATAGGGACCTCTGCAGGCGTTTCCTTCTTCAGAGCAAGGCTAATGACTTGACATGTACGAGCAGCCACGCATCACATCAGAGCTCTGCAACGCAGAGACTACAGAGCGCTGAGCTGTGCAGCCAGCACTTTGAGTCTCTCAGTCGGCAGGTCAAGTTGCTCACTGGTACCTTCAGGCCACCCAAGTGACACCTTGAAATGCAAGCAATAACCAGTGCATTTTTCCACACTCCTTGTTTTTCATGCTTCTTTTTCTAGAAGCTGAATCCAGCTACCCCACTGCCATTCAGTTCCGTGCCAGCGGCTACTGAAATGAGCAGGGCTATTGAAGACCCTACCTATGATGGGCTGGACGTGACTGAATAGAGCCTTCAGATTATTTATCTGCATCATGCAAATTGTCTTATTTCAAACACCTACATTTTGTCATGATACTTTTCTGAATAGCTCCAAAAGTTAAAACACAAACAAAAAAAATTGCACTCATGTCATACAAGATACAGAGTTGAAATGAATATTCAAAAAGAAACTCTTGCTGTTTGCCATCAAACTTTCATTTTACCAAGACTGACCCCTCTTTCCCCGCTCTCAATACTGCTAGCGTGTTACTGATCTACTCGAGAACCATTTCTTCAAAGGACTCAAAGGAGCAGAAGAATCATCTATTGGCTACAGCACTATGACGAGGTTTGAAAAGTTCGATGCCTCTCCTTCATGTGACTTTAATCCCTCCCCATCTTAGTTCTCCACTGAACATCATCCCCAAAGCACTGCCTCGCTTCATAGGGATGCTCTAAAGACAAATCCATTATGGACCGCAAGCTTCAGGGGTCATGAGAGCTATTCTGAACTTAATTATTAAATCAATTATTTTGCCAAGTTAGCCTTCTCTTTGTGGGATGCTTTTCCAGCTACAGTGTATTTCATGGACCAGAAATTAAACAAAACATATAATGGGTGTAAAGAATGACGAAGCTATAAAATTTTGCTGAGAGCCATATGATTTTTAGGGGTTTTGGTTGGTTGGTTGGTTGGTTGGGTTTTTTTGAAAATGTTTTTGCATGAAGTCCAGAGTCACTAACAAGTAACCGGTTTCACAGCTAGTTTTTAGGACACAGCCCAGTACTTACACTCAGACAATATGCTAGTTAGCCTCGTGCTAGCCACATGAGCACAAATCAGTTTTTTACTTTTAATATGCACTAGAAGAAGCTGCGTTGCCATAGTAAGTGGGAAGGACCAGAAACCCTGCTGTGTTATTATGCAAAACATACGCTTGGTTACTAAGAATAAGACAAAAACCTTCTCTGAGGGAAAACTGTCTCCTACGTACCTGCCTGCCACCAGACCTCTAAGACCTTCTTCAGGAGCCTCTGGCACTGTCTGCAGTTGCTGGCTGGCTATCGGTCTAGACAGGCCAGCGGCCTGGCTATTCCTATGCCCTTGCAGCTCAGATTGCTGAACCAGCCGTGCGCGATCACGCACACCGCTGTTAATCAACAGTGAACCCTATCAGGCAGGGAGGACAGGGACACTGAGGACTCCAAACATTAGCCACCAATACACTTCCTTCCAAGATTAAAAGCAGTATTTTGAAAGGACAGTCATCTTATCCACAGGCTTGCATCTTGCCATTTTAAATAGACTTTGCTGGGATCAGGTAAACTGCAGGCCACCCACACACTTCAACAGAAAATGGGTGTTGAATTCAGGGGAAGTATTCAAGTCACAGCCAAGCGTTAGCAACAAAGTACACCTGCATGGTGACTGCAGATGCCAGTGAATCAGGTAGAGGGCTGGGTGGCTTAAGGGCAAGTAGGCTCGAGAGATGCGCTGCAGGAAAAGCCAGTGTGGTTCCACCAGCCAGGATCATACACAGGGCAAGTGCTCTGTCCTTTGGAAAGGCAGGTCCCAGTCTTTAACATCTCTCTCTCGGCCCTGCTGAGCTGGTGCTCCAACAAAGCTGATGCAGGACTGCCTAAAAGGCACACAAACACAGGGTCTCCTCTTGAAATGACAGTTTTTGGCACGTGCAGCTAATGGGAAGCAGAAGCTTATGACTCTGTTAATTATGCCATTACAGAAGGAGTCTGAGCCTGATAAATGAGCCAGGAAAGATGATCCTGATCCTCTGACAGGCCAGTTCTGCAGGAAATTCAGCACCGTAAGCAGCAACGCACCATACTAGCCCAGTAGCATCTGTCACTTATCAAGGCAGGGCTCAGCACGGCTGACTCCACGAAGCAATCTGAGGCAACGCAGACTTCCTCAGCCAGGTCACTGCATCAAACAGCAGAGTGATTCATTCATGCAGTGATGCCTCAAACACAGCTTGGGCCTGATGAAATCCCTTAAAACTGCAGTGACAACACTCTTCTCCCACACGGGCTACAGCCTGTAAACACTGCAGACTGATGGAGAAAGCTGTCATCTGTGTTGGTGCCACCAGCCTTGGATGTCTAAGAAGCTGGTAGCCTGCTCCAAAGGGCACACAGCACCCAGGTGGCGAGGAACCCATTTCTGGAAGCCTCGATACCATTTGGAAAAAGAAAACTAAAATAAAGCAAAGACCTCCTTTCCCTTCTTCTTCCCATCTTCGTCTTTCCGTTTTATTCTCATTGTGCCCTTACACAAAGTCTCATTTTGCACGGCACAGACTCTCGAGCTTTTCTTCCACTAGCAGAAAAATCTCAGCAAACTTTCACTGGCAGCCCTTCCAAAGCTGCCTTGGACCAGAACGCAAATCAGAAAAAAAATATTTCACTATTTAGTCTCCTGCTAAATTGTGGCCTTGAAATAAACCTTCCTTTCCAGTTATGTTTAACCAAACATTAACAGAAGGAAGTCAGCGTGTGTTTGTATAGGTACAGAGCATCTCACTGCAATGAGTAAATACTTTTGAAGAAGCACTTGCATATCCTGCAAGGCACCTGCTTGGCCAACTGGTATGTAAAAGGTGTCAAAAGAGTCAGTAAGAGGACACACAAATGGTTAAAACCAAGCAAAATCCGTCTCTCCCCGGCAGCTTTCTTTGGACAAGTGAAAGTCCAGTTGTTCAAACTCCTGCCCTTAGAGCTCCTTTAACAACTTCGCGTACACCCTGAGCAAGTTGTGTTACTGTGCGGGTCTGCTCCAAGACACAGCCTCTGTGATGCAGAAGGGTCGGTCCTCTAGAAGCGAATGCAACACTCGCAACGCGCATGCAGGAAGAGACAACTCACTACAGAGAAGGAGATTCACTCACATGACAAAAGCTTTAAGGCTTTTCATCCTTTGGCCTATCTAGCTCTAAAATTTTCTCCGAGACCGATGAGAAAGATCTCTCACCTGTGTTTTCCTGATGACATGCATGTTTCTAATAGGTATATCCATTCAGTCTGTCCAGTGTGTGTGAGGGGCGAAGGGTGTTTTTTGCGTGTGTGTGCAGATGCGCAGATTGTAATTCACATCTAATTGCACTCTCACTACATACATGTGACAGAAAACATTAGGGCAACTACTGAGAGGTGACTTGAAAATCGTGAAGAGCAGAAGTTGTCTCTCAGTGGATACTCAGAAAAGGTCAGAAGAATGGAAAGGAGCAAACAATACAGAGATCTGAACATTTAACTTGAGATGAAGAAAACAAAAAGGCTGAAAGTTGGAAAATCAGCTCAGTGCCTCTTACAAAACGCTCATGTCAATGCGTAGAGGAAAGGACTGGTGTCTGTCTCCATCCAGCTCCTCACCAACAATCCTTTCTGCGTACACACGTGTTGCTTGCTCCAGTCTGTTGCACGGGGACTCCAACCAACCAGTGTGTGACGTGTTGTTTTATTTATTGGTATCAAATGGAGAGCCAAGATGACTCAGATACTGACCAGGATCCCCCTGTGTGAGAAGCCCACTGAACTTCAGACCACTCGAGTGCCAAATGTACATTTACCCTTTCAAAACCCAGTCTTTCATACACATTTCAGCATTATCATTGTAGTCTCACAAATACACAGGGTTTTTTCAACAAATGACATGCATCCTGTTGTGAAAATTAACTCGCATAACAAAGAAATTGAGCTTTCCAGCAGGGCACCTAAATTTAGGAGCCTATATCATCCCATAAAGTCGCAAAGCACCTAACTGCCTTTTTCTCATAGATGACTAAGTATAGCAGATGCATCTACAAAGTGCAACAGCTGAAATGAAAATCTCTTAGAGCCATCCCCAGTCTCATCAGCACTGGCAAACACTCCAACGGTCAGTGAGAAGTCACAGTTAGTGCCACCATCTTCAGAACCAATTTTCTTCCCTTTTCCTTGAACAAAATCTTTTTACCTTTGCGATTCTTCGCAGACAAGATGAATAAAAACAAGCATCTGATATGTAATCTGTTTGTCCAGGGGGGAACAAAACCCCTACGGTCATTTCTTTCTTATTTGAGCGGTCACATTGTGCACATAATGGGAGAATGGAATAGCGAGAGTCTGTTTCCTGGGCAAAGCTATACTGGAATTTCATAATAAAATTTCAGCTTCTCTAGCAACTGAAGTCTTGTGTTGAAATCACGGTGCGGCAAGGTAATGTTCTGCCTGATGTTCCATGAATCTGATGAGCCGCTATACAATGTTAGGGAAGAGTAGAGTTCTTAGTCATGAGCACACTCAATAATCCATTTTGAGAAAGATGTCCGATTCCTTTACTTGTGAAAACAGTAAGAACTTGCCATGCCCAGAGGTGTCATGATCTAATTTTCCAGGAATTGCTTACGCTTTATTCCTAAGTTTAAGCAAGCTTTTGAGAACCATCCATTTTCCTCAGTCCAAAGCATTTTATGATTTTGTCCTTTACGGCAACAGAAGCCTATACTTTGCTTAGCACACTGAAGATAACTGCTGTGTTGGAAGAGGGCTGTTAATCCACACACATAGGCAGCAGACACTGAAATGAGAACCCCAACTGTTTCTCGTCAGTACACGATGTTCAGAATACAACTCCGTTGAGAGACAGGTTGTGCTTTTCCTCCAGAAGTGAAAAAAGGAGAAAAAAAAAAAAAAAGAAAAAGAAAAAAAAGACAGAAAAGACCAGAGCAGAAAACTGTACCAGGGCTCGAAATGACTGAAAGCAGCTAAAACCAACCAGTCCTGCCCTCAGGAAATACCAGCCACAGGAGAGCATTAAGAGGGCTGCAAGTATCCTTAGCTGTTCGGACCTGCTCATCTAGCAACCTTTACTAAAAAGAGGAAGTCTTTCTTCAAAAGTGAATGGAGCCTGTCAGTTCTGCAGGAGTTCCTTTTATGTACTTGCTCTGTCATTCCCTTTATTTTGTCTCATCAGCGAGGCTGGGGTGCCCTGCCAGATAGCGCTGGGTGGCCTTCCCAGCAGAACTTCCTCTCGTTTACAGGCAAATTGGTAAGTGTCCCAACGCCAGATCTTCACAACGCTGTCTCGCCCATGCAGACTTTGTAGGGTGATTTCAATTTCCTGCATCTAAAATGGACAACATGATACGATTTTAATCAGACAAGTCTAAAATCACAGCAGTCTGAACAGAACCTAAATCTAATCGCCTAACTCATTCAGGCAGCCCCAACGAAATCCCTGTTTCAGAGAATCGCACCATTTGACCCGATTGTCAGATTGGAAAGCAGAGGTATAGAGCGTCAGCTGCTTTAAGATCGCACCGCAGAGCAGTAACAGGCAAGAACACACTCCCAGTGCCCTCAAAATTCTGCACACTGTTTCCTCCGGCCCACTGTAATTCAGAAGACTGTAATGAGAAGGTTACATATCTCCCGTACCTCTTTCTTACGTAGCAGTAGATGATAGCAAGTATCCCACTTGTCAGTATTCCTACACCAATTCCCACAGCAATGTAGCGTTCGTAAGAATTATGTGCGTATGAATTTAGTGTTAAATGTTCACACCTCTCTCCATTATAACCTGCAAGGCACCTACAAAATAAACATATACCATGCAAAAATCATTCAGAACTTCTTATGCTTTGTATTTCAGAAACACATGTTAGTTTTCGTCAGTTTTAAACAACGTAGAACAAGTCTAAAAGAGGATGGGCTGACTCTGCTGCTCAGTCAGAACCTCTTCCCTCCACCAAGACTACCAGTTGCCCCAGTCTATCTAGTTTAAAGCTAGCTGAAGTACTGCAGTCACAGCAGCAAACGCAGTCTAAACATACCCTCATCACAGAGGGTGTGGATGGAGAGCACTGTGCTCTGCTCATCCTTAGCTGCTATAATGTCTCCAAAGGCCAAAGCTGCCCAGTACGGACCCTAGAAAATTTTAAGGGCACCATAGTCCTGATTGATATTTAAGCAGCTGCGGAATAAGGGAGTTGCAGCTGACATCTTGGAAGATCCTCCCCCCTTCATCATGCCCACTGTGAAAATCTACTTATTCCTCTACGACTTACTCTAGCACCAGTTGTGTTTTGAGATGCCATCATGGCAGTGACATACAAAGCTGTGGATTTTCCCTCTCCCTTCCTTAGTATTCACTAGCACAGCACTACTGCCTCGTTAACAATCCTGAGCCACCAGAGCACTCGAGCCTGTGCCAAACTTTAAGCCTGCAAATACTTGACTGGCTCCTGAAAGCTGCGCTCTGCTGAATATTAGTCACATTACATTAGTAACATGTAGCAGACAAAGAAACAATGCTACTGTTGTTATTTTCTAAGAAGGATACTTATAAGCAGCATTCTTTACTTGCATATGGGTTTCCTCAATTCGCTGTGGAAAGCACAGAGCCCGTTGATACAATAGCTGTGGTGTTCTTCAAGACAGGTCTGCATGAGCTTCAAGAGCTTTGGCTGCTCTGTGTAGTCTACTGTAAAAGGGGAAAAAGTCATGTTATATTTAGGGAAAAAAAAAAATCATTTGAATATATTTTCACAACTCAAGTTGAACACACATTGCCTGCAGAAGACACTTAATACATAGACTTACTGTGATATGTGTCATGAGCAGATTCAAACACCGCTAAGCAGAACAAGCTTCTAAGACATTCCAGCATAGTTTTAGAGAAAGAACAAACTGTAAATAAATTAATTGCTCTTGAGAAGCAGGTATAAAAGTGATTATGGAAAATTCACCTGGGGTAACATCAGCACTAGGAATATCGGGGGTTTAGGACACAATGACAGCATTGAATTATTCGCAGTATGCTTCCCAGTCTCAATTCAAATTACTAATTAGTTCCTGTTTTCTTTCTAACACTCCTGCCTGACAGCTCTGCAGCTACGAGTGAGTGATGAATGGTGGATTGCTCCCTCCATCCATTCTCCACGGTCTAATGTTAGCAGAGTGTCCAATTATGCTTTTAAGAACCCAAGACTGCCCGGATGGTCTCCCTATGCAAAAGCATGGTCCGTGACTATTAAGTTTCTGAACTTGCGCAAAATTATATGCATCCAAGTCAGTAAGCATGCTTCTGCTTTGAAAGCACAGAAAATGACTACCTTAGTCCCAACCATGGTGGCTCAAATGGGAACAAAGGAAAAGTCAAAACTGTTCTTGGGGATCTTATATCAATATTACATCGGGATAGAAGAGCACCTGAGCCCAGGAGCGAGGCACCCTGCTGTGTAGGAGTGCAGAGGCCGGCATGAATCTGAAACATGGGAGCAGGGGTGCGGCAAGTGAAGAGAAAGCTCAAAAGCTTCACCATCAAAGCAAGTATCTGTTTGAACTGGTCTCTCTACCCAGTTACGGGAATTGCTGGTGGGGTGGGGTGTCCAAGCAATGTCTTACTATTTCAGGGGACTGTTTCAGTGATGGCTGAAGGCGATTTCCTAACCGAGTGTATGTCAACAGCAGCTTTCAGTTATGAACACAAGAAAAATAACATCAAGCAGGACGGTGACAAGGTCTGCTCAGAGTGACTAAACAATGGTACAGCAAGCAGAAACCATCCTTTCTGACTAAGTGCTGAATCAAGGTCTGGCAATATTACACTGATGAAACCATTGTGATAGACGTCAGCTTCTAGCTGTTGTCCTGTGGGCAACTCGAGATCCCACGACACATTTTTCAGGAATAACACCACCAACCCCCTAAATTCCCGATAAAATGCCAGTTTGAGTCATTTAATGGCGGGAATCCCCCCCGTGCGCTCAACTACACGATTTTTTTTTCTTCTTCCTTTATGCAGCTTCATCAGAGAGATGACAAGCGATGGTAAACAGCTGCTCTACTGTACACCCGCACGTTAGAGCAATTCACAACTTCAGTTGTGAATCATGTGGTTTGGACACCTAAGAGGCATGATGCTATCACTGTTACTCAGCTCAAACAACACTACTTGGAAAATAGTGCCCTCTAAAACATGACAGACTAATCAGACTTCCAGCTTATCAAGAGACTTAGAGAGAACAAATAACAATTCAAGTCTGCTTGGAAAAAAAAAAAATGTTCGTTTAGTACACTTTCTCAGGAAAAGCTACAGAGGTGGAAAAAACATGTCTTGCTTTAAAATGAACTTCTCTGGGCTGAGAAAAGGGCATCTTTTTCATTCTTGTAAGGAAAAATCACATAAGTTTCTCTTCGTGCCTAAAGCTAGAAACACAACGCTAGAAACTATAAGGCAAATCCACAGTTTTGGCCTAGCAATCAAGTGACAACACATACACACCAAAGGATATGCCAAGACTGAGGCCCTACCTCTACCGCACACTACGATGCAGCAAGGGAGTACCTGAAGCAGCTCACAGACTAGATTTGCGTCCAGCATCACGTAGCAGTGAGCTCTATGCTACCACAGCTAGGTTGTCCCCATATACTGAAACCAGAACGGTATCTCTGCTATAGAAAGCCCTGTGTAGGGCAGACACACCCATAGCCTTGAACCACACACTCTGCAAGGGAAGAAGTTGGCGCTGGCTACACGCTAGCTCCAGTATCTAGCTCTGGCTGTTTTCTGGCTGGCTCCGGGAACGCTGCCGACAAGCTCCAGGGACAGACTTGTTGGCTGAGAGCACAGTCAGCACAGGACCAGGCCTTGGAGGGACAGATTTAAGGAAGAGAAGAACAACTTAAGAAAGGACAGATTTCAGGAAAAAAAGACAGATTTTATGACAAGAGATGGATGATACTACTTTCTGCACAGGAGGACTGTACAATTCTCACTGCTGGGGAAAGCACAATGGAAAACAAAGCACATCGTAAACACAGCTGCAGGGCTCAGCATGCCAAGGAGATTCAAGATGCAGGAGACATGCAAAAGCCCATTTTCACTCAGGCCTAAAGTACCTGCAGACCAGCTACCAAAGCTCTGCAGGGAAGAGTTCCAGAAAATAGGCAAAGGCACATTCACGCTTCCCCCGTGCCTCTCCTCAAACACTTAAGCACCAACTCTTTTGAATCACCATCAGCACAAGGGGGGCTGAACAGTGCACTACAAAACCGCTAAACATAACCACCCAACAGGACCCTTTAATGTGCGTTTCCTGCCACCCAAAGTACTACTCTTCTACCGGGCCCTGAGAAGATGTCTCCTGCACAGGTTTAATATTTCACTTGTACCAAAGAAAGTGAAAAGAGCGAGGAAAGTACAAATCTATACGCCAGAGGTGCGAAATCCCCAGCCACCTCTACTCAAACTCCCACCAGACCGATTCACGCAGCCAGAACATCCCTCCTCGTTTACCCCACCGCTGCCGAGAGGTGGCAGCCTTCCATCTACCAACGTCTGGAAGAAACCTCGCTTGGTGCAAGTACGCAAAACCTCTTCCCCTGAGTGCTGTGAAAGTCAGTACTGTCATTAGAAACAAAGGTCAGCCTAGAGCAGAAGCCTGCCTAGAAAGCGTTTCAGACAAACATCTTGCTGCGCAGGCGACAAACAAACAATACATTCCTCCCTCGTTGTCAGAAGCAAGAGCTTTGTCCATTGTGGGTTGCAGGATCAGATCTTAAATGTACACACAAAAATTCTAAGTGCTAATTATTCTGACATTGCAAAAGTACAAATTACCTCTGAAAGAATGATGAGTCTTGACAACAAAAAGAACGATTTTCTAACCCATCCCAGAGTATCATGCTAATTCATATCATATTATCCACCTAGATACTAAATAAGCTGTTGAATAAACACATCCATGTGCCCTTTCATGTCACGTGAGGAAAGAAAAGCATGCTGTGTAAGCACTTGACAGTTGCCTGCAACTGAGTCATTCGAACAGATACACTTGGCAAGATCTGACATGAAATCAAAACTACAGGTACTTGGAAGCCTGGGCATGCCAAAACTGACAGACTGGCAACAAAAAAGAGTCAGCCACTAAGACCACGACAGCTCAGCCTTCAGGTATGGTGCGTCAGGGAGGAACGGGAGAGTCAGAAAGGGGAGGGAGGGAAAGGGTCAGCCTCAGGTTCAGGGCCTCCCTTACAGGCTGCACAGAAGCAGCAGCTCATGGCAATGAAGGGATCTCATTTTTCCCTCAGTAAAACCAAGCCCTTCCCTACTCCTAGCTGCCCATTTTGCTACAAAGGCTCCCCTTCAGCCCAAACAGCATTAGAAGTTCTTTATCCCTGCCGTGTCAGCTCCCAGCCAGACATCCTCCCCACTACCTCTTCCCCCCGGCTGATCACCGAGCCTAACGTTTCCTAGCCCCAGCACTGGTGACAAGTAAAGCCTATGTAACATAAAATAAGGAAGTAGGACATTATCTTGTAAATAATAGGAGGCAAACGGATTGAGCAGAAGTTAATGGTTTTCCACAGACTGCACCTCAGTCCCCAGAGGACTCGCAATCCCACAACAAACTGTCAGTTCCTCCAGTGATACTTAACGAGGAATTCATTTTCTTAGGATCCGGTATTACTGAACCTTGATTAAAAACCTTACTATAGATTTGCACGGGAACAGGAGCTACGAGAAAACTTGAGAGATACAGCCAGTTTCTTTGGTGACTCTTTAAGCATTTCTTTTCAGTCTTCTTTATGGAAATGCTGTTTTCTAACTTTTCAGTGGCTTTGCAAAGGTCCACCGAAACATACTTTTAACTACCCGTGTCAATGTGTGCTACTATGTTTGTGAATTTGCTTCTACCTTTGAAGGGAACACACTCTCAAATAAAAGCGCTGGTATCTAGTTGACTTGCACAGCCACGGCTAGCATAAAGGCACATGGGACAATTACAGACATGTCTGTGTCCCTGTAAATAAGCCTCTTATTTGTTAAAACATGACCCACAACTCCTGCTTTCTACAAATAATACTAACAAAGTACTCAACGAGTCACAGCATATTTCTACTTCATTATACTCCTGTTTGCTGTATGCAACTCTGGAAGAATCGTGTCACAGACAAATCCACTAAACCAGACCACAGTGCTGCGCTGATAAATCAAACTACTGCAGTCAAAAATCAACATCTTGACTTCACATACATATATTTTACATGCATATAGATGAAACCCACATATATAGTATATGTATGGATGAATGTAGATATATCTATAACACTGTACCACTATGACAAATGAGACAAAAAAAAGAACAGTTTAACTAGTTATGAGAAAAATAAAAAGCATATGGATCTACTAAAAAAAGCTTTTAAGACATCCTGCGATGACTTACAATTACAGAAGATGATTTGTATGCGTGTTTATGTTCTTTTTCAAGTACAAAGTCATTAATAAGTATCACAGTTAAAATCCTTTCCTCCTTTACTGACCTGCCAAAACCTCAGTTCCAGATCGCACAGTTCTCCAAAAGTAATGACATCACTAGCACCTGAAGTAACATCAAGAATGCAGCTTGCAGGATAAACACAGCGCTCTGGTCTCAGATGTTGGCAGGTAAACAGCTTGAGTTCACATTTCAGTCAGAAAAGAAAAAAAGAAAGAAAAGAGAGAGCTAGCACTCTGAAGAGGGCTGTGGAAGCTGCGATAGCCGAAAGCGTAACTTCAACAGAGAAAGAAACTACTGAGTAACAGTAATGAAAGGCATCACTTGAAGTTATGCTTGCTGCATTCTGACTTGTGTGCATAAAGATTCACACTGAAGACAGCTAGAAACCAAGCACTAGTTAAAAATAACAGAAATGGCCGTCAGAAATGCAGATCATCTATCCCAATTAGCCTTAAAAGTATCTTCTTCAAATTATAACTGACTGTGGATAAACAATCCTTTAGCTGGTCAACGCTGAGTCTATCCCAGCTGAGTGGCAGCTATTACTTCAGAGAGATTTTTAAGGCTCCACGAAGAAAGCAGCTCATCTCACAAATAACACACACATAAAATTCAACAGTGTCCAAGTGACAGGAGCATTATAGAAGCTATCATCATAATAGATTTTGTTGCTGTTTCTTTGTTTTGGTTTTTCTTTCTTTTTTTTTTTTTTTTTAAGCAGCAGATCAATAGAGACAAACAGAACAAAAAAGAAATACCTTCAGCGTTGTTTTTTGTCCAGTTATTCCATAAGTCTGTGCTGAGGGATGAAACAGTAACAGCTGACTCTTCACTCAGTGCCCCCATTGCTGTGTAATGCAAATAGATGCTTACTGTAACAGAAAAACTCAGTATATCTATTCAAAGTTCATTTCATCCAGAAAACATGTACCCACTTAGTACAATTCTGATATGATGCAGCAATATAATAACAATTCATTTAAAACATTCTTGCTTCAAACTTCCTTTTGCCACAACATAATTATGATTGTGGGGAAACAAACTATTGTTTGCAAATTTACAAAATACATATCCATTCTGTTCTCCATTCTATTATCTTAAGCAATTTACGACACAGATACTTGTAACATACTACAATGTTACACCTATTTACCAGTCTAAGTAGCTTCTTTCCAAAGAGTCCAAATTACACCCTATCAGTTAAAATTTCATCCAGGTTTAAAATTGCTAAAGTAATTCTGCTTTGCAATGTCTTCGCATGCTTCCCACCCCTACCACTTATTTCAGAAAGAGCGAACTATTGTTCAACAAAGCCTTGTATCTTACAACATTGAAAAGCCTCCTCCAAACCTACCTTTCAGCAAAATATAGATTAGCATTCCAAACGCCATGGCAAGCAGCTGCTTTAACACCTTCTCAACTCTTCTTTCCAGGTGGTTCGCTTGCTCTGCTTATCTGTGCTCTCGTGTTTTCTCTTGCACTTATATGCCATGAAGCGTCATCTGCTGTTCTCACCAATCAAAAAAAGGTGCATCTGGCAACAACCTCAACGCCCGGGGCAACCACACATTTATTTAGGAAACTGCTATTATCTAGCAATGGGATCAGGTTTTCTTTTGAAACCCTGGTTTCCTATTACCTGTGGGCATAATTGTGCATACAAAGATACAGTTTTTAAAAGACACCTGGTATCTGCCAGAGCAGATCAACGAAACACAGCAAAACAGAGATGAACAAAATGAAAAATGACGTAGTGTGAAAAACGTGATCTTTCTTTCCCTTAGCAATATAGGTCTCGTGTTACTTCCAGGAGGATAGTCAGCATTCAGGATGCTGCTCTGGAGTTCAGGGTCCAGGGCCCAGCCCCTGCTTTGCTTGTGCTCCTCCCTTGGTCCTCCCTGTACCTCAGTTCCCTGCCATCCAGAAGAAGAACTGCGAGAACAGCTAGTGCAGAGATTAGGAAGTGATCAGACACAAAGATAATAGATGATGTTCTCCATCAGTGACTGCCAGCAAGAGGCCTTTGATCACAGGCTCTGGCGAGCCTGAGGGGCATGCTAATCATTCAGCCTTCCCATGTGCACAACACTCTGAAGCAAGGCAGGCTACCAGCCCAGCACAAGGCCTGGGATTGCTGGCTGGAGCTACGCACGGTTGTGCGGGGCAGAAGTCAAAAGCTGGCCAAGGTCAGGTGCTGAGAAAACACAGACTGAAAGAGCAGGTAAACTGTTGCCCCCTTTATCAGGCGATCCCTTTGTTAGTCCTGTCACTATACTGCCAGAAAAGCCCACCTCTACCTTTTCAAGGAAGTGGGTGTGCATAATGAGAATCATCATACTTTTCACATAAAGCGTTTGTAGGTCTCTAAGACATACCTGTCATACACATTTCTTATACTAAACCACTCTCCACAGCCCCCAACGCTGTCCAACTTCCTTGGTCACAGGCAGCTTGGAACAACTAGGACTGGTCTCTCTGAAGGGTACTTAGGTAGCCAAACATGCTAGAACAGATCATCAGAAAGGCCCAGTTCAATAATGTACACACACACACCAACAACCCGACTCTCACCAAAGGAGATACACACACTTCACCCCAGCAACAACTTTCGCTTTCTCAACTGTGAGCTCCAACCAACAAAAACATTTCGCAATTTTTATATTTTAAAACCAAAAGTTCTCTGATAAATGCTCTAATAACTCTGGTCAGCTCAAGTTCTGCCTCTATGCTGTACTCTCTTCAATGATCGGTAGGATTAAATCTAACCACTTCACATGTTAAGGGAAAAACACAAGCTAGTTATGTACATTTTAATTACGCGTTCTCCTGCTCATGGACTGCATTCCAGGAGGCTTTTCCCTTCCTTCGCTATCCTGAATTGCTGCATGCCTGCACACTGATCGAGTGCAGCTTGCACACTCCCTGGATCAACAAGAGTGTTTATGCCTACCTGGATAACCTCTGCTATCAGTCCCGAGCAGGGCTAAGTCTCATGAGCCTTGCTTTCAACACACATCTACACAATGGGAGCTTAATCCGGCTTGAATCCGAGAGGTGGCTTTGTCATTAGGCAATACAGCTGGGTGCGGTAGGCCTGTGAGAAGGCTTCAGCGGATAAGGCCGTGCCTCTGTCCGCCACAGGGCGTTCATGCTTGGACTGGACTTGACCAGGTCTGGCACACGAGCATGCTTTTTGCGTTGGTTAATAGGCCCTTCCCTCTGGATACTCCTTCTGGATGTTCTCCCAGTGGAGAACACTCTCACAGATGTGTCCGGCAGCTCTGAAAATAGCATGGCGTTGACTGAAACCTCAGTCTCACTGGCTTTTATGTAATCCACCATAGGTGAAAAGAGGGAAAACCTTAAAGTGTACAATACATTGTTTGTAGGATGTGAAAGAGGCAGACTCACTCAAGTGACTTAAGCAAAATGCCATAAATTGTTATTCTGCCAAAAAAAAAAAAATGCAGAGACGATTATAGCTAAATTGACGAAAACCAATACAAATGTAGAACTGCAATGTAAACGTGAAAAAAAGTCATGACTGACCATGCAAAAGACCTCCATTCGCTCCACTCTTAACACACTAATAAAAAAAAGAAAAAACACAACCACCCCCAAAACTGTATTAAAATTTTTCACCAAGACTAACATAACAGTGAACAAGTTTTATTCCACATTAGTCAATGATGGCTTGATCACTCTAACTACTATCTCCATAGGCACCTTGATCCTCCTAACATTTACACTACCGCTTAAATTTCAACAGATAAGCAAGTGTCTGCATTATTGGCACTATATATTTAAAAATGATTCTGTCAACCTCTTTTGTAAATGCTGCCTTAAACAAAACTCTCAGAAAGTCCACCACAAGAACAATCAGCACGGAAGTGATGCTCCATCTTGTTTCTTTTATTACAGTAAGCACACCTTTTTTTGTTTAATGGCAGTAGTATTCAGCCACAATTTTTTTTGCTTCCCCTTTCAAGTTATCTATAGTCTACTGGCAAACACCTAAGGCTCTTGATGCAAATAAATCAAAAGTTATCCCAACTGAGATAAAAACACGAAAATAAAAGTCCAAAGTGGCTCCCACTGACTTTAGTGGGAATTGGGGTAGGCTCTTCACATCAACAGTGCACACACTCAGTTCAACTGGTGTCTTAGCAGTAACTCCACTCAAACTTTTACATTGCATGAGACTATTCAAGATCCATCTTGGAACTAAAATTTTTAAGAATAGAAACATACTGATCTTATTATCCCATGTAGTCCTCTCTAAGCAGCAAAACATTGTAGCCAAGGATTCGCAGGGCTGAGCCTTACATCATGGACTAAAAAAACCCCACCAAACAACAAAACCCTTTATGCAGTTTCTAAAAGTAAGAGAATAATTAAATGGCTTAAAATTCCAACACAAATATTTTATCAGGGATAAACATCTGCTTTCCTTTTCCTCTTCTCCCCCCACCCCCCGCATTAGACATAACATACATACATAGTAGTTTTAACTACGTTCTACCTAATTAAAGTCCAATCCAGCCCAGTCATCTATTCTTTTTTTTTTTTGTGGGATGAGGATATTTTACACCAAAACATTTTGTCAAACAAATCCAGACATGGAAAGAAAATAATTCTGGCCTCAATTCTAGCTACTTATTCATGTATACCTCTTGCATATGTTTAAGGTCAGAATTTCACCAGCGTTCCACTTCACTTGAGTATTTTAAAACATGTACTGAACATTTGCATTCACGTCAACGTTACTGCCTGGCAGCTGAAACAAAAATTTCAGTCTTTCACTCCATTCAGATTCAAGATTTCTGCTGCTATCTCTAAGTGTTTTAAAAAAAATATTTTAAGACTTAAACTACACCCAGAGCGCTTCACGGCCTCAGAACCCAAACCATATTTTTAAAAGATATCTAGCATGTTGAAACTTAGGTTTTATACTTTGATCAAAACGGAGGGCCCCAAGTGCTTATAAGATCTTGGTAATTGCACCCCACCCCCAGATACACAGGCATATTTGCAATTCATGCTTCGTTCTTTGTTTTCACACACGTAATTGACCACCAACACCGTATCTGCATAGCCTGCATTCTCCAATTCATTTTTGCTCACAATAAGTCAGTAGGAGGAAACACAAAGTATTTAAACATTTTGTAAACCATCAGGTTTAGCAGACTTTACATGAAAAAATAAATACAATGTAGAAATAAATATCTTTGTAGTAAAAAATAAATGTTTTGTGTATCAATAAATAGAACAACTTGGATTCTTCTTCCAAGGTAGCCCGCTTGCTCTAGTAAATGAGCTTTTTTGCAACTATGAGTGTGTTCTTCAGAAGCATTGCAACAGTCATAGGTCCTACCCCTCCTGGCACTGGAGTGATAAAGCCAGCCTTCTTCTTCACTTCTAAGAGAAAAGAGAAAAAGGTATTGACTAAGAACGTTTCCCAAAATTTTTTTTTCCTTCAGTTGCCCACATATGCCTAACTGGCTATGAGCATAAAGGACTGAGACTTGGCAAGTACTGGAGAATATGGTAAAAGTTAAGGCAGAAGGCTTATTACAACCACGGTAGTGACAGAATACAGTCAGGACCAGGGCTGCAAGGTAGTTTTCTTCATCTGAAGATTATTACCCAGGGGCTAGTTCTGGGGCATGGTTTTACAACCTGTTCGAGCTGATCTACCTGCAGCAGGCTGCCCTTTCCTCATGGGAGCAACACACACTCATGGAGCCTGTGGTCAGACAGATCGAAGGCTAATCCTGCCAAATTTTTTTGGTAAGGGGCAGTTTTTGACTGTTTGACCTGGCTGACCAGCTGGCCCAGGAACATATAGGTGACTCAAGGGCAGGACGACCCCAGGAGGGCAGCACGGACTTGCATCACCCCCATCTGCCAACTGTGATACTTCACCTCCAATATCCAGGAGAGCTATGGAAGCTGGGGATCTCATTCTGTAGGTAAAGAGATGACCCCCCCCCCAAACTGTGTGCGTTCCTGAGGAGCGGCATGCAGAGCAGGAGTCTGCTGTAACTATCAAAATCGACAGCAGAGCACCAGCAGCAGTTAAGTCACCTATTACCCCGACTCTGGCTTGCGCCTTCTGACAAAGACATTCTACGATCACAAAAGGGAACTTAAAACCGCAGCGGGACTACAGTTTCCTGGTCGATTTGTTTTTCTGCTTCACAATATGGACAAAGAACAAAAATAAGAGTTGTCTTCAAGGAAAAAAAAGACTCTAGCGGCAAAATTCCCATTGCAACTTCAGCCATAAACACTCAGCTCCTCCAGAACAGACTTTTTTTTTTTTTTTTTTTTTTTTTTTTTTTTTTTTTTTTTTTTTTTTTTTTTTTTTTTTTTTTTTTTTTTTTTTTTTTTTTTTTTTTTTTTTTTTTTTTTTTTTTTTTTTTTTTTTTTTTTTTTTTTTTTTTTTTTTTTTTTTTTTTTTTTTTTTTTTTTTTTTTTTTTTTTTTTTTTTTTTTTTTTTTTTTTTTTTTTTTTTTTTTTTTTTTTTTTTTTTTTTTTTTTTTTTTTTTTTTTTTTTTTTTTTTTTTTTTTTTTTTTTTTTTTTTTTTTTTCTTTTTTTAAACCAGCGTTACTAGGGTGCCTATATTGAACTAGGATCCGGAGGTGCAGATCTTCCCGAAGTCTCAAACAGAAAGGAAACTCTTAGAGCTGAATTAGCTCCAACCACGAACCACGTCAGACTATCCAGAGTTAGTACGCACCTTGAATGCTTGTGTTAAGAGGTAAATATGTACGGATTTTTTTTTTTTTAAAGCATTTAAGTTAACACCTGTCAAGTTAACCTCTTTGTACGAGGAATTAATATAACGCAGCAATAAATCCTGACTGGATATTCTTATCTACTGTGCAAAATGCAATCAACTGGAATTGCAGGTTACTTGCAAAGGAATTATATGCAACCGGCTGGGAATTCATCGCATGACAAACTGTAATGAGCAGTTATTTGCTAATAATGGTTAGTCCAAATGGCATATTACTAACCTGATTACTACAGAGGTTTTTTTCCCTCAACTGCCACCGTGAGAGGTTTTTTGTTTGCTAGTTTGATGGTTTTTTTCTTGCTTAGAAATAATTTCTTGAAAACTCACACCCCAGTTATAAAAGCATTGTTTTTCAAAAGGCACACACACATACACAGGAGAAAACTGAGCAAGCGTAACTCTGACACAAGCACTTACATTTCCACCAAAGTCACTCCAGGGCAGAATCTACACCTGGCTATGAGAAGAGATCAATGGATGGAAAACTAGGCACCTTGATTTTGGAACGAACAAGATAACTTGCTTCTGCTTTAAGTGTATTGATCCTGAATGTATGTGGTGCTTTACTGTTGAGAATAACAAGGTCTCACAAAAAGAAATATTACAAGAGAATTTGAGAAGCTAGATATTGGGTTTTTTTGACAGAATATTTATTAGATTTTAAGGGGGCGTTAAATGAAATAAAAAACCCCACTGTCTGAACTCCCCAAGGCAGGGTCCTAACAAGAGCATTTGCAGAATGCGAATTCACCGTAACAGCCAATATCTCACTGAACTGAAGAACAGCAGATTAAGCCTCATCGAGGACAGATGGTAATTCCAACTGGGAGGGTTTTAATTACTCAGGTGACTGGTACCACCAGATATACTGTTAAAATGTTTGGAAAGGTAAGCCAATTGCAATGCGGGGGGGTTTTTTTACATGTAAATTGTAACAAATGAATTAAGATCTCATATGACAGTTATTCTTAATATTCTCAAACTCAAAGAATTTGTCTTTTTAATAGTTATACTATTTTGACTTACCTACCATTCGAGATTGGTGTTTACGGTTAATACAGTTACTATGAATTTCCAGATTCATGTCATAATTATTGAAATGTACCCACATCTGAAATAAACACAGTAATTAAAATGCCTAAAATATTTTCAATGTTAAATTGAAATAAGTTTGTTTCCATGGCAATGTTACATACCTCTTTTTGTGGTATTATTCAAACTACTCCTATCTTATTTACAAAGAGGTACAATCCACAACCGGACCATGCCTTACCTAAAGAAAGCCTTCTAATGAATATCATGTACAACATTCATTGCCTCTAGTGTTAGTAACCGTACTCAGCAGTAAACACACAGTACACTGTTTTCACAAGTTATTGCGGAATTTCTCTACCCATAGTCTATCATTATGGAAATCCCTGTGGGTCAGTGTGGCAGAAGACATATTTTGTATCAGTTAGCATAAAACCACCCGGATAGCTTATTCACAAAAGCTGATCCAGATTTTTAAATGCACAACAGGAGTCTGTGTTGGGGAAACTACCATCTGATAAGTTTCCATCCGTAAGAGTAAATACAGATATGGTGAATGCAATTTTCCAAGACAAATGCCAGCGACCAAAGGGGGAAAAATAACCTGGCCCTCAAAAACGTAAATAGATTTTCCTTTCCTCGTGAAGTGTAGTAGGCCAAAGCACAGTTGCAAGACAACACTTCAGTGTGACCTATCTCATGTCGGCAAGTAGGGTGCTGCACTGTCGGTTCCTTCAGAAGGTCTTGTTTCTGCTTCTCAGCGATAGTATAACTTCGTCCCTAGGTTTAAGTCTGCTTTCTCGAGATGCATGCTGTTCTCCCAGGCATTTCTCTGCCAACCTGGAAAATGCTGGTATGCAAATTAGGTGCCTATGGGGGAGGAGCTGCTATTTTGCAGCTTCTGTAGAACCTTAAAATCTTCCTTTGATTCTTCAGAAGAAAAGAAATGTAGATTGTTTCCTTGAAAAACAGGATCCACTGCTTTGGAAACAGCCCTTCATTCCTAGGTTCCTTTAAAGCTAAGGACATCAGACACCTAATAGGGTTAATCACACAAACCAAGAGCAAGTCTCAACCTGAAGGCAGTTCTGGGTCTTGTGCATCTGCATTAAATGATGCAGAGTAATTCCTGCCTAAGCACTGTTTGCACACAGCTTTATTAGTCCCTGTAAAGCTACTCTGGATCACTCCATCCCTGCAGCACTGCATAAGCGCAAATCACGTGCTCGGCAATCACAGCAGATAGCCCATGTTCTGCTCTACATATTCTGGGATTCTTCTCACTACGCGCTGTGGGATATCAACCAGCAACCATCTACCCCATTTCTCATAGTTCCTTCTTTTTGATCTTATCCCTGTTTTTCCTACTGCAGCGATTTTAACAGCAATATAAAGGAAAACGAAGGAATTACGGCCCAGCACTGTAATTCTAATAGTGCATACATCTTTCCTCCTCCAGTACCTCTAAAAGCCAAGCAACAAAGGCATATTGGGCAGAAAAATCCAGTGTAAAATTATGCACAACAGCTTCTTTGCATTCAGCTAATTAGCACAGACAAGTGGATGGGATATCGCTGTAGCCTTGGGATAACAGGCAGTGGCAGCAGAAATGCAAGATATCAAAGATTACTTACTTATACCCCTGCACGACATACTCTTCTGCAAAGGAGTACCTAGACCTGGCCATCCAGCAGCTTACCGCCACCAGTTAGCAATCGGTCAGTCTGGCCTTCTGGCAGTCACAGCCTAATGCTAACATTCTTATTTATTTCTTGCACTAGTGGAGCATAACAACAGGCAATGCTTCCCCTGATTTTTGCAGAGCAGCAATATGGTGATGAGATTACACAGACTGGACTTTGATTAATTGCAAAATGAATGTCAGGTCTTCAAAATCAACTGAGAAATTAACTAACAAAAGCTATAGCAAAAGCAGCTGGAACATCCGCGTTCTATTTTCACAACTGCTGTTTAGAAAAGCTGCACAGAGAGATAGTTTGGAAAGGATTCAATAATCTGAAGAGAAGCCTACAGCCTGGAAGGTAACACAAGAAATGCAAAGCAGCAGCAAACAACCATCAGAAGTGACTCCTGTCACAAAGCCTGGTTTTCCCGCAAACTGTAGCTAAGATACAACTGCAGCACCACCATTTCCATTAAGAAATTGGATTCAAAGATTATCGTGGTAAGTCTCTTGACCTACATAAACAAGTTTCAAGAAACTTGTCAACTTGCCCGATTAATTTGTACTCATTAGTCCTGTAGCTGATGAGGACAGGATACATTTCCCTGGTTTTCATTCAACCGATTCTTTCTTTTTGGTACACTTGGTCTATCCAGAAGTGATACGTGAATTTGGTCCATTCTCCACCTTAACAGTATCCAACATGCCATTTCCCTGGTTTCCCTGCATTCACTATGTACATTTATCCCTCTTTCAAAGGAAATTCATAATATACGCCCATCACCCTTCACCATAACGATCATTTGTTGAGGCACTCTTTTCTGCTATTCAGTACCGGGAACCCTCCCTGCTCCTGGTGGCACCCATTTTCCAGAGTCTCTTTTACATTGCCTAGGCTGCGCAAAACAGATCAGTCGAAAGAACAATTCTCATTTATAAACCTCTCCACTGATACCGCAACTACATCACCTACGAACGTCTTGCATAAAGGATTTCTTTTCTATATAGGCATCCAATAAAGACTCAAAACCCAGCATTACCATCTCCTTGTCAAAGATATGGGAGGAAGCATAAAGAAATATAGGCAGCATTTAAAGCAAACCCCACTCGAGTTCTGTACACTTTTGATTTCACGGGCATTTCCAGTTCCCGTTTCAAAGGTTACTACCCTGCTCTACCAGTCACTCCTGGAAGTGGCGCTCCACCCAAAAAAAGCTGTTCCAGTTAAATGCTCTGTGTAAGCTGTTGCTTTATTTCATGTTCCTGGTCACTGTAGCCCTCCTCCCCCCTTAGCATTATTGCTGTGGCAACAAAAGCCCTATAAAACAGGGCCAGGTGCACCCACACATGCGTTACCCTGTTCACAGAAACATGTCTCCCTTTCTTTGATTGAAGCTTGCTGCCCGAAAGTGACTAAAATGGCGCTGGCAATAATCTAAGGATGCCACCGCTTCTCCTTCTTCCTGTCACTTCACGCTCCCTCTTGTGGCTCCCAGAAGCTACAAAACGCCCCCTCCCTGGACCATATAATTTGGTAAATTCTGAACATAAATAGGGGTACACTGAATGTGCTGTGCTGGTTATATATGGAGAGATGCACACGCAGTTTAAGATAGCCTTAAATATCAGGCTAGGTACCTCAGCGCATCGCAGTTGACCTCCACATGCACAGTGTTTTCCTGTCTTGTTCTTATAGATACCTTGGAACTGCACAGTAAACTATTCTGGATAAAAAAATTCCCTTTTTTGATGTGGACGCAGTTTGGAATGTCAAAATAAAGAGAACATATGGGGACGGGGGAAATCACAAATACTGTTTAAAGACATTGTGTAATACAGCCTGGGATTTTTGCCCAAAATAAACAGTTAAGCCTGACAAGCACAGAGGTACCCCAATGCCATCACGACCAAGCCAACCATTATAGCAGCTGTAATAGTGATATGCACAGGTCTGATACTGTTAAATTTTTTTAAGTAAACTAAACAATCTTGTTGCTCCTCCTCGTCTACCAAGGACAGCCAAAGTGTGTTCCTTGGCTTGAGAGCGCGTACACCACCATATGCCAGCGGTCAGTCCTCAGCCCACTGTTGGAAGCGCTGTCAAGGGCAAGGTCTCCGGCTGCGGGTGACTGCATGCAACTCCGTTGCCTACAGCAGAAGCGGACATGACTCAAACAAATGCAGTTTTTAGAACAGATTTCAGAACTTCAGAACTCACCTTTTGAGCAGCTATCAAATTCTCTTGGCCTGTGGTAGAAATTTTTTCCTCCAGGCATTTCTTACATTGAATTTAATAATGAACGACGTTAGAAAAAAAGAAAATTGAAATGGGATCCTTTTGTTGTTAAAGAGAAAAATAAACTTTAGCGTCTAACCTACCCCCTAGAGATTAGAGGATGGCATCCAAGTATTGCTAGAATATGACAACTGAATCAGAACAGTTTCCACCCATCTAATAAACTTAATTTCCCACTACGGGAGATTTTCAGTCAGATGACCTGGTGAAGTAAGCCATTTCCATCTATTTCTTATAAATCAAATTTAACCTCTGATAGCCCAGTTAAATCTCTGCTCTCCCCACGGCCACATTTTTCTTCTTAAAGTGGATGATAAAAGACAATAGATATTGGTGGGCTACACGATGTTTAACAGGTGCTGTATGTCATGCAGTCATTTAAGTACCTGGCCTTAACCTGCAAAAATCATTTTCACTTAGGCTTAAACATAAATTCAGTCAAGTGATCAAACGGAGGAAAAGGATAAAATGATTTGCTACATCAATACACTAGCTTGTTCCATTTCCTAACTGCCAAATCAAATACTTGGCAGGGGTGACTTACTTTTTAATATTTAGAAATGCATACACTGGGATGTTTTTTTTTGGTGTTAGAGATTTAGTGAAACTTTCACCGATACCAATGAACCAACAACAATTTCCCTTTGGCAATGCACAGTGAAATGCTCCTTGCAACTGTAGTGGCATAATCCAAGTTGAAGTTCCTCCCTCTTTTTTGGATCTTCCCTCCCCCCAGGAAAAATCCTGAGAACAACCCACAGCAGACATGACGAGACATATACAGTGCATTGCTGAAACTCTGAATCACGGCCTTGCCACTGAATCTACACCTATATTACATTCAGAAGGTCTCACATGTGAAGAAAAACAAACAAAAAGGATCCAATTTCATGTTTCTCCAAGTTGTAGCTTTTTTCCTCCCATACCTGCTAAAGCAAACAAAAAATCCTGAAAATTCTCTGTCCTTTAGTTCAGTTCTGAAAGCAGAAAATATAACCTTTCACTTGTGATGGTACAAGTAGAATAACAAAGCTAAAAAAAAATTCCAAGTTGTACTCTAAAAGTATTTTTCTACCAGAGCTCTATTGTACACATACAGTTATACATTTCCAAATGCATGCCAAGACAATCACTTAGCTACACTCGTGCGGGTAATTTCATTGACTTTAACAGACAGGTATCATGCATGATGAGTAAAAGCAGCAGGAACTAAGGGAGTGATGTAATGCCAAATACATACAGCTGGCTAGATACGTTTTGAATATAATTAAGTTTTGAGACATTATGCCAGCCAAGATGTTAATAACTGTGAAAAAACCTGTGGGTGATTTTCATACTTATCAAAATAAGGAACTGTTGAGAACCATTAATAATGTGGGTAAATGCTGTCTAAGCTTCCCACACTCAACTCTGCCAATAAGCTTTAACTTTCAACAGCAACAATCCTGCTATTCCAGTCTGGAGCTCCTCCGGAGCAGAGATATTTAATCAAGTTACACTGTGAACTTGCTCTGCAACACCTTAAACATAAAAAGATCAATATGTAACACCAATTTTTATCTGTTAGGCTTGCCTGGACCAAGATTTTTCAACAGCTTAAGATGAACCCACATTAAACCTTAGCATAAAGGATACTTCTAAAGCAGAAGTTACCGTTTTCACATAGAAGTGTAGAGCGAGAGCATGAAAGGAGGCTTGAGAAGCTGTGGTATAATAATATTTGCTATGGACAGTAGGAGACCCTATACTTGTGAAAGAGCAGAAACTGTTTTTATTGCTTACTCTTGAAACACTACACGGACTCACAAAGCATGAAAGAAACGTGGAGACAACCATCTTCTGCCACGACACTTCTGTAAGAGCTCATCTGCATCTCTTCAAGGTTGCTGGTATGTGTAATTAAAAGTAACACTTCCTCTCTTAAATAACACACCATTTCTTAAGAGCAGATACACGAACATATAGTTTGTTTTCTTATTTAAGTAAATAAATTGGAGAAAATTCCTGCAAGTGTCATTTCATTTGAGACACTGGCTACTCCTAGTATTTATCATGAATGAATCCCACAAGCTTCAATATATTTATCCAACAGGTTCGTATAAAGAGCGTTTCACTGACCTTCAAAGTCCACATCCCCAACTAATTTGGTCTTTCCTGTAAGAGGATCATGGATATGGTTGATGCCTACGTCAATCACAGCTGCACCTTCTTTTACCATATCAGTTGTAATCAACTTTGGGATACCTGGAATCATCAAGATATATTTGTTTAACATGGCCAGGTAGTCTTAGGTCATCAGTTTCAAATTATATCAAGGGGTGTGCATGCACAAAAAAAAAGATATTTCTTTAACTTGAATTTTTCTTGATACATCACCCACAGAAAACAATTATTCCTCAGTTTCACACAGTTTGTAATTCTCAGAAGACAAGGTGATATTTTTTCATTTTGACTAAATATTTTCAGCTAAACCTGCGGTCACAAACATAGTCAATATGATCTCAGTGAAGGAAGGACTTCACTGAGTTTGTGGCACTAAGTCCCTTTCATAGCACTTCCAAAGAAAAGCTGGACGATAAAGATGCTCTGCGAGCCACAAAAAACCGTTAGTCTTGTCAGAGATCTGCTGATCCAGAAGTGTCGTCAACTGCTGAAGCAAGCTGTGTATGTTACCTCCACGGCATCTTCTTTAATCTTTGCTTTTTTAATATCTGTTTTGGATTTGCATTACTCTCGACTCCTCTGATTTCCTGTATACTTTACTTGTTAGCTGCACGACATTTCAAGCAGTGACTGAAATAATCAACATGTACTACATGAAATACCTCTGCTACAAAAAAAAACCCAAAAAACCTAGCATGGTGAGAGAATCTGATCTATCCTGCCATCTTATTTTTGATTCCTGTCATTTATAAGCAACAGATAGACAACAAGAAAAAATAAAATAGCCAGCTCAGATTTTCCCATAATAAGCAGCATCAGCTCAATCTGTAGGAGAGAAGCAACTGCCTTTCAAATAAAACTTTCTCCACCTGATCTTCTCATAAGCAAGCAAGAAAAACGTACTGGATGGAAAACCAGCTGGGTAATGGTACCCAGGTAAGAGGTTCCAATGGTACCTTATGAAAATGAAAGCACGTGCGGAGGGAATACCAGAAGGGCCAGGTGTTCGTTTATAATGTCACTACCACGATGGTAGAGAACACTTATTATTTAGCAGTGGCACAAGGCACAGATGACACAAAGCTGGTAAGAACTTTAAGCAGATGAGCTTAGATTTCAAGTGCCACTGGAAAAAAGAAGCAAAGCATCAAAAATCATTTGACGTTCAACAGGAGGGAAGGAAAAACACCACATTTACATACAAATAATTACCCCTCACAAAGGCAAGACAGCATACAACTGGTTAGGCAGTGATTTTTCAGAAAAAGAATTTGAGATTAGATCAGCTGAACACAGACAGACACAACCATGCTACTGCAAGACACACGTAGAAGTCCTAATCTCTTCAACAAATGACATCAGCCGGGATAACATATTCCCTCTGTGGGTGCTAGACTTCTCTGATCTGTCTGTTCACATCTCTATAAAACACCAAGAACAAGGAGGATTATGAGGAAACTTTGCAAAGAATTAACCTTTTAGATCTCATGACAGCCTTCAAGGATATTAAAAACTTTTGGCACAAGAAGAGGAACTATGCTTTTTTCCACGTCCATGATCAATGTGACACAAAATAATAGAGTTAAGTTTGTTTCCCTTGCTGCACTGTCCAGAACTTTTTAACCGCAAGAACAGAGGAACCCTGAAGCAAGTAGTCTGAGGAGAGAATAAGGAGGTCTCTAGGACTGGAGATCTGAAAAAGCAGATTGAACTAGTACGTACAAAATAGCACTTCTGGTGCATTAGTATGGACTAGATGGGCTTTCAAAAGACCATTCTCGCCCTGCTTTTCTACCATTTCCACATAGACATAGCAAAGGGGAACCGGGAAGACCTCCTACATTCAAATGTTACCGATGCGCGGAAGACACCGCTCTCTCTCTCTCGTACTCTTTAGATAATGAAGCCATTGACACTTGGCAAACACATTTACCAAAATTTGTTAAAGGGTGGAGGATGGCAGCCTGAGACCAAATCTGGGACAGAGGAGGCTTTTCTATGTTAGTTTCTACTAGTACTACATAAAAAAGAAAAAACAAAACAAAACAAACAAACCGGAAGTTGTACAATGGCATTGTTTTTGGTTCAAGAAACACACTCAACTGATAAGCAATTTTAACTGTGTTACTGATAACCCCAGTGCATGACACTGACCTTTCACAGAGGAGCTTCTACAAAACACCATGTCCTGCTATTTAAAGCAAATTGGGAGATCTCCCCACTTGACCAAAGAGGGCCTGGCCTCAGCACTTCACACCTTCATCATCTCTCAGTAGGCTACATCTGTGTAGTGTCCTGGGGTACGATTTTTTTGCTATTAAGAAACTCAAGCTAAAACTGAGTGCTGCAACAAGCCGCCTCAGCTCTTTCATCTGCACCGTATGTCTTCAGCACATTTAAATGTAAAGCATCTCGATATTCATCACGAAGATGTTCAACAGTCAGGACCCAGAAAACCTAAAAGGTCACTTCAAGTTCCAGATGAAGAGCTGAGTCAATGGCTATATGTCCCCAGTCAGCACAGTTGATCTATCTATATATATATAGCAAGAGACACCAAAACAGTTATTTAGGTATTGAAACAACTTAAGTACAAAAGAGACAACTAAATGACACACAAAATCTGACCTGGGTCCTACTGAAGGTTGTGGCAAAACACCATCTTCTAAGGCAGTAGTCCTGGACAGTAAATGTCTTCCACTTTGTGAAGATCACTGCACGTGGGATTTCAAACTGCAGGTAGCACCACACATTTCCTTTGAGGAGATCAATCCCATCTAGCTTCCCCCATGTGCTGAAGCTACAGGTAAGACTTATATGGCATGCCAGCTGCTCCCCTTGATGTGCAGAAAAGACCCCCCTTTCAAGAACAGGAGTTCAATAGGATCCCTCTTTGCAGAGGGCAGTTTTAATTACAGGAAAGGCTATCTTAGAACAAACGTACTAGTACTGCTTTACAAACAGCAGCATTATGTGTGACCAGACATCTGAAAATTTATGCATGGACAGTCACAACAAATGAAGTGTCTCCTGGAACATTAAGGCAAAGCAGTATCTGAGACCAAAGTCACTGCATGCTTTCAGAGAGCCAAGAATATCAAGTCCTTACACATCATCCGCATTAGCCTATCATACCTTAATTGCAAGAGCAGCAATCTTTTCTCTGTATTCACTTTAAAATGACCTCCTAAATTTCTTTCCCACCATGCAACCTCCAACTCTTGAGAGACGGGAAATTCCAACTTTAAAATTACAATTCACCTTGCTTCTTGAGCAATTCCGTCAGTTCTATGTTCTGTGAGGAATCTCGATCCTAGTAAGAGTATCTCCCAAAGGGGGAGTCTAAGCTCCCCTCTACCCACCCAAGCAGCTTTCTCTCAGGTGGAGAGAAGAAAAGAAGGAAAAGAAAGCAAGTCCATATGGTTTGAGACTTTAGTTTTATTGGAGGCAAACGCTGGTTTTGGCTTGGAGCCAAGCCAAGGGCTTTGGCTTCATTTAAAGTGCTGGATTGCAGCCAGTTAGTCATTTAGATATAGGCAATACAAGAACCTTCTTTGCTCTCCATTTCTCACTCCCCCATAGGACACAAGCTTGAAACTCTGCTTCTAATGTTGAGCAAGCCAAGACCTCAAATTCTTTCCTATGCCATTTGATAACATCTGGCTGCATCTACTTCATCACGCTCTTATGCAATCAATTGCAAGCTGGCTGGTAATTGGATAATGCCTCAGCCTTATGGGGGTAAATGATCTGTGCGCGATAGGGATGGAAACACATTAACGGAAGCTGAACAGTTACACCCTTTGTAAAATGGTTTGATAATAGGCCAAATATTTAATAGCAACAAATAAACTAACCCCCAAACCAAATGAGCAGATCTATTTACTTAAGCCTACTTTACATACCAAGTAGGAAGAGATAAGCGTTAGAGCAGCTATTCCTAAAATGCACTAACTGAAGAATGTGGGAAAATCTTTCACTGGTAGTTTTCGTAGAAAATGATGAATCGCATTTTAAACAAAAAGAGAAACAAAGCCCTACCTAATCCCAGCTTAGGTACATGGTCTGTAAAATAGCCAACTCCTGAGAAAGCTAACCAGCCACTATCTGAATAAAAGGGTCTGACAAATCAGCAATTCCTATACAAGAGGACCACAGATCACGTCCCAAGGGACAACACAAGTAGTCCCAGAAGAATTACATCTGGCATTTGGCATCCCCGTTCCTTCTCCTCTTTACCCCCTCTCCAAACCTAGCAGGAAGATGAGTCTTCTCTCGCAAGGCACACTGGAAAGCCAAGACAGCAGAAGCAGCAGGTTGACTAGTCAAAGACTGCCTACCGCCTCCATCACCGCCCTGGAAGTACTGTGGTGGCTATAAAAGCACCATAGGTAAAGCTGCACTTATTCTTCTACTACGGGTCTGGGCCGACGGCAAAAGAACAGACTCCGTGGGATGTCTGTATAGGCAGGGATAGCAGGCAAAGATAGGAAAGGCTACGGTGGGGTGCGACGTACCAGGTGTGCTTAGGAGGAAACATTATGCTTTGGCTAGAAATGCAAAAGCTGTGTGGTATTGAAAGAGTTCAGGAAGCTCCATGTGGAAGCAGAGACACAGATTTTAGGGGGTAGGCTGGACAAGAGCAGCATTGTTGGAACTTATGATGCAAGGAGCTGGGATAGAACGAGAGGGAAGGAATAAACTGCATGGATAGTTACAATCAAAGTAAGTGGGAAAATTGGGGTCCCAAGGCTGAGGACGAATGAGAGACAACATATGAAGATGGGTATTCTCAAACTCAGGAGTAAAAACAGAAGCACCCGATTTGAAGCGTTACAAAAGCCATGAATGCAAGCGAACAGAAAACTCCTCAGAGACGATGTACTACGTCAGAATGAACAGACTCATGGCAACAAGTCACCAAAACGGGAGCCAGAACGCAGATGGCTCTTCTAAAAATATTACATGGTAAGAGGAGAATGAGAATAGGAATCTCGCTCTTATATGCAGACACACACAAAAAGCTGTTTTCCATTTGCACATCTTGCACAGTGGCCTATGACAGCAGCTGTTTCTACCTGGCAGGGTAGAAGTTAGCTTTTTCGCAACACTCACTGAACAGGTCACACATTTCCGGGGAATGCGTGATCCCAAAGGTACAATGTGCACAGTTCTCAAGTAACCAAGAGGAACCTTGGAGGGATTCTACCTTTCTAAAGTATAACCTTCCCCAGAGCATCCACTGGGGCAGGGCTGCATACTGTTTGCACAATCTAGCCCTAGGTTTTTTCATCATTCCAAGTATATCTCATGTTGTGTAATGAGTGTTGTATCATGCTCCTGTTACAAATGGCACGAGAAAAATCATGTGAAGAACAAACACGGTTGAATTGCTACTGAACCGTTTAACTACAAGCATAACTGATGACAAACTATGTTCAGCATAAAAATCAGAAGCGATGACTAAATTGGAAGCAACGAATTTGGATGAAAAGTTACTAGTTTATTTCCAGTTAGCACTCACATTATCGTCTTCATTCACAGCGCGTGAATTCTGGTTAGGCCCACAGTTGAGTAATCACATGTGGGACAACTGAACTGTTTCTTGTTCCTGACCTCGCGTGAGAAAAAGGTAGTGCAGTTAAGCCCTGAAGCAAAGGACATGTCACTTCACGGGAAGTGATGAGCTTTAGACAGGTACCTATCTGCCTTCATCTAGAAAATAAGTAAGCAAGACTTTGGTCTTGAGGATGATGAAGAGGGAGGAAGGGAGAAGGAAAGAGGAAAGACACAATCCTCTTGTAGTCCTCCAAAATGGTACGAGAAAGGATATCCTGAGCTGAGAGGAGACGCAGAATTTTACCAAAGTTTTTAGTAAGTTGGATTGTTTGGTTTTGGCTTTTTAAATTAATTTCTACTTCTATTTACAATACCTGTAAAAAAAAAAAAAAAAAAATCACAGAGGATGCTCAGAAGCAGAGTTCTGTTTGTCTCTTTGTTCTAGACTAGTCAAACTGCAAGTATTTCACTCTACATTGCTTTAAGAATATAGACACTGATCTTTCAAACCCTTTCCTCTAGGCAATTACCATTCTCTTCCTCTATACATGATAATTGCAAAAGAAAAAAATAAAATAAAAATTCAGCCATTAATAACATATGTTACCAAAACTACCAATTAATTTGGCAAGGTTGCCCTTAATTCTAACAGCAAGGGCACGATACTATTGTTTTATGAATGCAGCCTCCAGCTGATTTAAAGAAACCCTCCTGTCAAAATTTAAATGACTCATGATTTTTGCACTGCACAGAGAATGTTTTAATTTACATAATTATACCTGTATAAACTATGCACTGACTGGTTCCCAATCTTGAGTTCACTCTAAAGTCTCCCTAAGGGAAGGGCGTCACATGTGACGAGAAACAGTTTATGAGTCTGCAAATGTGAAGGGCAAGAACAAAGAGCCAAATCACTTGCCCTTCTTACAACAAGAAATCCTACTTACTGCAACACCCTCAGCAAGCACGAGCACCAATTATTTGGTGAAATGTGAAATAGCTAGTAGTGCCACCAACACAGACACGAAAGTCTACTTTTTAGGTTTTAAACGTTGTGAGTGCAGTATTAACAACAACTAGTATTACCTGCAGCTACTATTACAATGTCAGCGAGTTGCGTATGGATCTTGAGCTGCTCTTTTGGTGTGTATCTGTGAGTAATGGTCACTGTAGCATCACCTGAAATGTAACAGATCACCAATTAATTGTCACATATAAAATGCATGTATAGCATTTACTTCCAGGTGCAAATGACTGACTTTGGTACATTAACAACAGTACAGATGATCATCAGATTTGTCTTGGGACACATAGTTGATTTCACCACAGGCAGAATACTCACAACACTTGCTGTTCACACATATGAAAAATCGTTTATTGTTAAAAATTCTCAGAGGATGAATTCATTTATACACCGTGGACTGACTTATTCCTTATTCAGTTTCATTACGTTTAATGGAATTACACAGAGCAAACCCAGCATGGAATCCAGCGTCTACCTTATTAAGCACCATTTGTATAGTGTGCCATAAGACTCAGTTGTTTGTCACAAACTAAAGCTTCACGTACAAGATCACCGTGTTCGGATCTCTGTCTTCAACCGCGTTTGTCATTCATCTGTCCTGAATCTCCTTAGATGCTTCCCTTGACATTCTGTTGTATAGACAGGAAGGAAGACCACAGCCTTCCCTGTACCTGTAACCTAACTTCATAATAGCGTTTTCCTCGAGTCAAAGTTTAGTCTTCGGCCCGTGTTTTTGACAGATTTTGGGTGCTCAAGGAATAACTGGTAATTCAAGTTGAATGAAGTGGCACTATTTCTTACTGATATTCCCTCCCTCAAGAATTAACGTGGCTGATAATCTGGCCAGCAACAGGAGATCACAACTGAAGCTCTTCTCTTTGTAGGACCTGATTGCGTAGGGAAATAGTCTAGTAGCTATGACAACAAGGACACCCCTGGGCCAAGGGTCTTTGCTTAGAAACCCTGCCAACCAGTAATTGCATGCAAGGGTCAGACAGCAAAATGCCTCTCTTGACTGGAACGCTACCAGGATTTCATCAAGTAGAGGCATCCTTGAACATACATGCGGAACACCATCAACAGCAACATCAGTATTTACAAAACTCCAATTGGACGGATCTGAGAAGGTTTACCACCATAACCACTTAAGGAATCAATACATCCAATGCACATATTTTTCCACACGCTCAAAGCATTCCAAAGCCATCACTTTCTGTAGCTCAAGCGCAGCAACAGGAATGGAAAAGACTAGACAAAAGAATGGTGCTCAGATTTTTGCAGGTGTCCTACAATCTCTTGTATCTCCTGATAAGACAAAAACAGCTGAACCCTTACTTCACACCAGAGTAGGAAATGTTTGAAGTTATGCAAAATAGAAGGACACAACTTTTTGGGAAAACTCAAAAGATCTGGGGCCTGCTCCTGCATGCATCCACTTCTCCTGGCAAGAAGCTACAAATAAACCCTCCTAGTAAGACATCAAAAGCCTTGTGCTGTTTGATGGAGATACTGAGGAGAGACCACTACACACAAAATGAATTGTCATAGGGATAGAGACTGAAGTCTCACACTGCATCCAACAGCAAGCGTGGTGATCCTTCAAGGACTGCCCAAGACAATAGTAACGATAACAGCTATCAAAGGAGACTCCTCCCAACACTCTCCCTGTCAACTATTTGTACTGCACAGCATTCACTACACATCCCCCCATCTCCACCTTCCACTCATCATAGACTCCTAAGCCACATTATTAACCATTAAACTAAAAGTTTTTGCCATCTCAGATGTTACCACCACATCTGCTTCCTCTGGAATGTGTCTGACTGATGTAATCTGTGCCTCTCATCTCATCTCATTAACTCTCTTCCTCAAGCATCTCATCTTCAACCTGTCTGTGTTCTGACTTCTCTGCTCTTTCCCCTCATCTTTGATCCCTCTTCTCCTTCAGTCTCTATACTGCATATCGTCTCCTCAAAAACAAGCAGATCAAGACATTTTCAGGTAATGAGAAAAGTACAGAAGTGCATAAGCAACTCCATGAAGTAAGGGGAATTGCCAGAAGTCAGAAGTCTCTTACTAACTTCCTATAACTTCCCACGAATTTAAGCGCATCAAGAACTTAGACAGCTAATTGTCTTAAAAACATCTCTGCAGCAACCCTTCTTGTGATAGCAACATCCCAGCCAGTACATAAAGCCTGCACGTCAGGATTCCTTCAGCTTTCTTCCTTGAATACCTTTGGGATCATGAAATAACTCATACAGACAAAACGATTGGAACAGGACCGAAGTATTACTCATTGATACTCCCCATTTTGCTAACCTAAACCAGCATGTCTCCAGCTGCTGATTCGTTTCTATGTAGGCCATGGACATACTCTTTTGAGTGAGCAGCATACAGGCTGTATAGATGGTAGGAGTTTTCCTCCTTTGGATGCCTCATTCTCCAAACATATTAGTAACAAATCATTTCACCCCCTGCAGAAGAACCATGCCTATTCTTTCATGTGACACACTTGCCTTTTCTTGGCTAATGCTCTATCAATCACACTAAAACAGGGTTTCTCTGAAGGGCCATCCTTCACACATGAAAGGCAAATAGACTTACCACTGGATTCTGGAAAGAAAGGCTTGAATAAAATAGACAAGTCTTCTGATACCTCTTTTAAGCAATAGAAGATGGATGTCTTGCCCTAAATCACAATCATTACTTGCAAAAACATACACATAATGAGGCTCTTTTGACCTCTTATCCTGTACTCAGCAGAGAGGCTGAGAAAAAAACAATGGATAAAATCCAAAGTTACAAATATTCACACCTTCCGAAAAATAAAATCAGTGCTATTTTCCCATCAAGATTTTAGTGAGGAATGTGTCTGTAGTCAGCTCCTGAAACTAAGTAATTGCTCTCACTACACTACCAAAAAGGAA
>NW_008795298.1:1244388-1249227 GCF_000699145.1 Aptenodytes forsteri
AAGGGGGGAAAAAAAAAAAAAAAAAAAGCCTCTACTTTCACAACAGCAGTCCAGAAGATTACAAACACCTCAAAAAGGGTAGGTTTTCCGTTTATTTGTGATCATGCCAAAACAGAAAATAAACAACTATTTTTACACTGCTATTTCTGCTGAAAGAAGAGGAGTATACTTAGCAATTCAGATGCTGCATGATACTGCCGAGTCAATCCACTAGCTCACTAGCTTATAAAATAGAGAGTCTCTTGACCTGCCTACACACAACATGAAGTGTTTTGTAAGGGTTCAGACAGTTTCCTGATCTGATCAGATATTGCCACCTGCAGGACATGACCATTTCTACATACAAAACATCACAAGTGAAGACAGACCCCAGCTTTTCAGTTTTGTTTATAATCTGTTAAAAAAACCAACAACTAAAACCTACAACAAAAACAAAGAAAAAAATAGTATCACACACACCTTGCATCACTTCTCAATAAAAATTATTTAATCAAATCAGCCCAGTTGCTGATAAAACCCTATCCTACAATAACCTCAGAAAGTTCTTCTTCAGCACTTAACTAGTTGTAGGTCTTGTCTGGCCCCCATCCCCCTGAAAAAAAAAAAGAATAAAAAAGCTTCCACTTCACTTGTATTAACAGGTTAAAATTGTTCTAAACACGTGCTTAAGAAGAAAGCCTGCCTTTGGTAAAAAAAAAGATTACCAACTCCAACATGTAATTTTCAACTCCGAAACACACTTCATCTGGAAACTTAACACACTTGCTAAAGCTACCTCATCTTGTATCCTGACAAATGTCTCTGATCATAATGCACAAATTTTGCCCTGCTATTAACCGCTAAGAAAACGGGTGGAAAGGATTATTCCGTTTAAGCTATTATTTTTAATACGTTCACATTCCAATCTTTCTTCTAGCTCTACCTCCTCGATCTCATTATGCTTAAGCTTCATGCACTCTCTTTCACTGTTTATCTCAGCTTTATCTCCACTGCCTTCATTTTTTTCTCTGTCATGACACATTCAGAAATTCTGACAGCCATTGAGGTAAAGCTGAAGCCACCCCCTTGCCTCTCTTCCCTTCCACATGCTGTCCAGGCTGGCCTCTTGTTGCTCAGAGCAGAAGCAGAGAAGGAAGCTAACTGCAGAAGATCAACCAGATCTTGAAGGACAGCCCAATCTGTGAGTTAGAAATGAAAACAATACTAGACTACCCCAGCTACGAAATATTTATCACCATGTACACGACAAATACATACTTAATGCTAATTTATTGTGAAAGAAGTACCAATGTTCCTTTGTTTTCTCATAGCCAGCTGCTTTATACTGTATACTACCGCTTGGCAGGTTGGACAACAAGAACAACTACCTTAAAATTAAATCCACTTCTTCAGAATAAGAAAAGACAACTTCAATGAGTTAACTCTTTCTACATCTAGATTCCAGCATCAATGTCCGTAAGGGAATATCCAAACGTTTTTCTGTCCCTACACAGAATACTTGATATCCATAGCATCAATGACAACGCCAGTAAATAGGGCTCCCAGTGAAGTAATGTGTAATACGTCAGGAATCAGAACGTAGGCAGACGACCGTGAAGCACAATAAAGTTCGTTTTTAGGCCAATAAACTCATGGAGTAGCCCCCCAAAACAAGTCATACTACCAGGCAGTCAAATAAGAACTACAAACCCAGGATACAAGTGAACAAAACTGAGCCATGGATCCAACTAACTCCAAAGGTGAAAGCTACAAAATAGTGTTTAGTTACAGCTAAAAAACATCCATGCAACTACTATGGGTTTTGTAATAAGTTGCTGAGAGAATCACGGGTCGCTAAGTCTCCTCATTTCCAACTGAGAAACATGCAAGTAGTTTGCAACATAAGTCTGTGTTGTATAAAGCCTATTTCAAACACCAGCAAAAAAGCTACTAATTTTCATGGGAATGAGGATGACACCAGAACCATGCACTGAAGGTATTTACAATTCAAACACTGAGCGAAGTTTCAAATAGCAACTTTCCCACAGAGGCTGAATGGAAAACCCAACTCGATGATTAGTAAGAAGCTTTTAGTGTTTTATTATATTAATAACAGATTTCACTCTGCTCCTATTAAATATGCCTGGGATTAAACATTCATGTTCACCTCATTTGCACACACCACCTTGGAAGTTTCTAACATCAAAATGAAGTTGCAAAAGAACAGTATTCTATTGAAGTTATATTTGGTTTTTCTTTCTACAGCACAAATATAGCAGCACATGCATGCTTCTGTAACTAGAATTACTTCAAAATATTTCCATTCCAACCCCCAATTTCCAGGGGGATGTAAACTGCACTGCAGAAAAATCCCCCAGGCCAATGTGTAATATCATAGAGTTCACACTGAAAAGTTACTTTGTTACTCATTTCGATATTTTCATAATCACCACCTAACTAACATAGAACAACACAGGAATCATGCAATATATTTTAATATATATATACACAAATATATATGTGTGCGCCCGTGTGTATGAAAACCTTGAAATTAATACTAGATAAGCAGGAGGATAAGGCATTATCTGTATTACTTTGTACAAACATCACATGAACCTCTGTAGCTCTTTAAGGCCACACCGCCAGATATTGTCCTCAACGTTCAGTGCTAACCATGTATAAACAGCAGCTGTTTCAAATGGAAGACAAAATTACGACATAACACCAGAAAAAGTCGAGTCCAGAAACTACTCTCCTAAGAATACATCGGGAAATATATTAGCGAATTTATTTTCTTGCTCTGGTTGCAATGATTGTGTAAGAGACAAAAGCTTTTTCTTTTTATCTGAATCCTCTGACCAGCTTTATTTTAATG
This sequence comes from Aptenodytes forsteri, assembly GCF_000699145.1. Classification (NCBI taxonomy): domain Eukaryota; kingdom Metazoa; phylum Chordata; class Aves; order Sphenisciformes; family Spheniscidae; genus Aptenodytes; species Aptenodytes forsteri. The sequence goes on from NW_008795298.1 coordinate 1,247,243, forward strand.
ATTTCACAAATGAACACATTAAAACAACAGTCATGGACTTACCCCCAGGCCTTTCATGCTCTCCATCAGTATGTAAAAGCATGGAAATAGGCATTCCAACATTCTTTGACCTTCCAGCTACAACGACGTTTTTTCCAAATGTTTGTATTCCTTATAGGGAAAAAAAACAAACCACACACCACAAAAAAAATATTATCAAAAATTTGTATTCTGCTATTTTGATATACCTAAACCCTTCTTCTCAGTCCCCAAAATATAATTATTTGCTGTTGTGGACTGCTGACATCAACATGACTTGAAAATCCACAAGGCTGAACTTGAGGGATGAATCCACAAAACAGCTTTCAGCTTTCACCTTAGAGAAACAAAACTGGCAACTCATTCAGGTTATCTGAATCACCCTTTGGAGGACTTAGTGTATCTTCTCTAACCGCAAAGGGAAATGGAAGCTCTTATGTCTACCAATAAGAACATAAGTATATTATACTTAGAATATAACAACTACTGAACACATATGCATTCTTTTCCCCTTCTAATACTGAATTAAATGTTCCCATTTTTGTTCTTGTTTCTTCCCTTTCCCCCATGAGAACTAACGCATTCAAATCTTCTATTTGATAAATAATCAGGAGGTCAGCAATATCACAGAGTGTTCCTTGCAACATTATAAAATGCAGAAAAGAAGTTATCCAAGTGTTTCACCAAGTATTCTATGCGGACTACAGTCTACACTTAATTAATAGTTATGCTACTGGCAAAAGATCTCATCTATTTGGCACCTCCTTATTATTTAGATTAATCCTCTAAATGTTTCTTCTTCAATCAGCCTAATACATTTAGATAACCTACACCTTTCAACTCACACCCGACTTTATCCTTCATTCATCTTCTGAGATAAGAAGAGTTTCAATACAGTCCAGTTTCTCACCTGTCCGTTTTATAATTTCCCACACAGCAGCAGCAGTGGCAGGTATTATAGAAGGCTGATCAAGACACAGACGTCCAATATTCATAATATGAAATCCATCCACGTCCTTTTCAGGTGCGATAGCATTACAAACTGTTCGTTCATCTATGTGATCTAGGAAACACATTGCTTTCAAATTACAGTTCTTTCACTTGTCAGGTGTCATCAATACTCTCTGAATCATTACACAGAGAAACAGACAAGTTCGGTCTAGCTAGGGTAATTATTGTTATTCATTATGAATAAACTACACTCCCCCTCTATAGGCAGCAGTTACAACTTCACCTTTTCAAGTTACCTACTGAAAATTAAATGATTCAGTTTGTGACACTGCTAATATAACAGATTCAGTCAAAATATGAGAGGACAATACTCAGCTGAGAATGATGACCTAGTAAATATAAACGTTTAAGCAAGACACTTCAGAGTCACTTCTGCATTCTGGAAGTGTTAATTATCAAGTAGCTCAAAAAAACCCCAGCATCATAGCAGAAAAGTTATTGTGCACGTTATCTGTCTCTCAGATCACAAAGGATACATGACCTAAGTTTTAAACAAATGTACCGAAACCCTAAGCTGAAATAACTTTGCAGGTCTACCTTTCATTTTCCATTTTACAACAATACAACTGTTTTTAGTCATTTGCTAATCAGTAGGACCAAAACATATCCTACTTCATTGGAAAACTGTGAGAATGCATAAAATTGTTTGATATTGATGAGCTCAAAACATGAAGTACGGCTTAAACGATGACACTTGCACTTAATTTATTATTCATATCTATTCATAATGAACATTTTTCATATGCACTATTGATATAGGATAGGTCTGCAACTGCTTAAAGCTTATACTGCACAAACATTGGTACTGATTATGAAAAAAACCATGCATTAGCCAGTCCTACCTGTGTAAAAGTTACAAACCCAAGTATAAAGTGATCGTGCCCCTGTACTCGGCACTGGTGAGGCCGCACCTCGAATACTGTGTTCAGTTTTGGGCCCCTCACTACAAGAAGGAC
>NW_008795298.1:1249436-1254963 GCF_000699145.1 Aptenodytes forsteri
ATTTAAAAGACGTGTAGATGAGGCGCTTAGGGACATGGTTTAGTGGGCATGGTGGTGTTGGGTCGACGGTTGGACTCGATGATCTTAGAGGTCTTTTCCAACCTCAATGATTCTATGATTCTATAAAGCTTGTATATGTAAAGATGCTCCAGAGGAACAGCTCTACAAAAGGTCCCCATACTGACCCAGAAAGCAAACTTTGTTTAATAAATGTATTTACCCTGTGGTACCTCAATCACCATTATATATCCATACAATCATAGAATCATAGAACAGTTTGGGTTAGAAGCGACCTTTAAAGGTCATCTAGTTCAACCCCCCTGCAGCAAGTAGGGACATTTTAGTGTACTGCTTCACTGTTTAATAACATCCCAAACTGCTTCCAGGATTACACTTCCAGTTTTACTTCCATCTCAGAACGATTATTTTTTGCATCTTGTATATAATGATACAACACCCATTCTAGGCTAGATCCCTAACAGAACTCTGCAATTGTGAGGTGATATATCCCAGTGTCCAATTCAGGGAGCATAAAGGGATGTTTAAAAAAGCCAAATACAGGGAATAGAGTGTTGATTATGCAATTCACACATTCCCAGTGAAAATATTTTACAGACATATATAGAATGTTTGAATTTAGTAGTCAACTAGCTCTACTTAGGTATTTTGTGATTTTGCATTAAAAGGACCTAGCTAATTAAAAGGTATCATACATGTTATAAAACTTAAAACGTGGTAATCTCTTGTTAAAAGATTTCCAATTTAAAAAAATCCTAGATTTAAACCAGACTGTCATGATTTACAATTAATTCTCCATTTTCTGACGGGAGGAAGTTGCCTTCTGAATCCTAATGAGTAAGGTCCGTGCAAATTAACATGTTAAGTACATTGATGAAAGAGTCTCTTAGAAGTCAAACTAGCCTAATCCAGATTGAAGGCAACCATATCTTGTTTTTATGTCAACTTGGGGAATGAAAAAAACAAAGACAGAAGTTTGGAGTAACCTATTAAACAGTTTTGCAAAAGAGAACTTGATAACCTTAGGCAAGTTATTTGTTCATCAAACAAAAACTTGGCAGCCATGCTTTTCCTTGCACCTGGGATAGGACAGAACACTGCTCTGACAAACACCTCCTCATTACTGTCTGTCTTCAGCTTCCCAGAAATAGACAGCTAATAGATACATTCATGTAAAAGGGAAAGAAATCATGCTTTACATGGTTTTTTTTTTTTCCCCTCACTCAAAACTGATTTGCAGAATTTCAGAAAAGGGCACATAGTACAGGGAAGAAATGCAGCTGCATAGCTGGGAACACATAGGCTGACATGGGCATGACAAGAGGGGATGTGGACACCTTCCCTTCCTCATCAGAGACACTAGTAAAACGCTATCTTGGGTGGGCCATCCCCAAACAAACAAAACCAATTCAAACTGTACCAACAGTTACTACGTTACTTAATGAGTAGATTTTATTTGCCTCAAGAAATATATTTTCCTGGTTTGTTTCCACTTGACTGCAGATAGCCTCATTTATTTCCAGAGGAACAAAATAATTTCTTAATTATTTCTTAATTTCTTAATGAAGCATCTGTCAGTCTCATTGAACATGCCTAGCCTCCTCTCAACTGATATTCATACAAACTTACTTGCTGTCATTCCAAGCTACTCTCCATGCCAAGTTCCTCTCTGCACTCACCCTTTCACTTGTTAACCAAACTTGCAAGACCACAACGGGCATCACTTGCGTGCACACAGAGAAACTCTTATTTACACAATAAACAACATGTGCCTCTAATGTTGACATATGAAAAATAAAGACCGGTTTTCAAAAGGGAAGACTGATAAAAATAAAAACATAGCACGAAAGGGATTCGTAAACATACCATATGGATCAAGAAATACAGACAAGGAGCAAGGAGGAAGCTGTTCAGCAGCACCAATGAGCTCCCTGAAAATAATTCTGAAAAGCTATACTGAGACACTGCTATGATTTTAACGGTCAGGTCCACCAAAGCAGGCCGTGCTTAGGCTGGCACAGCCTTTCAGAACCGAGTGACGACATGTTTGTACTCATTTGTCTCATACTTCTTTGCTGCTTACAACTAAGAAAATTATGAGTTTTTCACATTCTATCTCAAATTTCATAGCCATCTTCCAGGCAATTTAAAAAAGATACAGGAAACTCTCCACAAATCATTACCACATCGGAAGTAATGCACTCAAAAGGTGCACAGAAAGGAAGTTTTCCTCAGGCAAAGATGACAGTCCTCAAAGTTAAGTTGCTCCAGCTCACAAAACTGCATGAGAACAAAGCTTTTTTCTGCTTCTATTTTCATCCCAATGTTGATCAAAAGCCACACCTGTGTGTGGTTTACTGCAAAAACCCCAAAACCCCACACAACCACCTCGTCTCTGGAATAAGCAGCCTCCACCGATAAAGTTTTCACAACTTCCAGGCTTTGGGTCCTTCCATTACAATGCTAATCAAAAGAATTTTGGAAAATGAGCTAACTTAGCTTTCTGCCCTTCCGTTTCTGAAGTTCCTTTGGGAGAAAAAAAAATAATTCAGTAAACAGAGTTATATCTGACATCTATTTTGGAAAGAACTTCCTGAACATTTTCAGTTCATGATAACTTGCATGTTTAACTTTACTATACAGACAATGCAATATTGAAAAAGTTCTGCTATTGATTAAATTACTCTAATGTTTTTACTAAGGAAGGCAACAGCCAGGCCTCAAACTAGCAAGTTTTACAGGTTAGAGGAAAGCAAATTAGTCTCCATGTAGTTACTGTGACAGACGTACCGTAGTTCTTGAGAGGGATCTTCAACTGATTACCTCAGGGCTTAAACATTTAAGTGTACTAGCATCAGACATTTGAATTGACACAACTAGAAATACCTTCCGATTTTTTTTTCTTTTGAAATGTTTAACGGGTTTAAATTCACTAAGTTTCAAGACTGAAGTCTGTTGTTGAACTACATATGGATGAAGGCAGACAGCTCAAGAGCAGACTGTAACGACCTGATACCCTCCTCAAAAAAAATGCGTTTTGCAAGCAGTACCTAACAATTTTACCGAGTACCTGCACAACTAAGACAAGTGACGCATGACACCTCCCATTTCTGGCGAACACAACAGTGCATTGGGTGTCCAGTGGATGAGTCCACCTCCTTTGCTACACGCTTCAGACAGAAATATTTCCATCCCTAGCCTGTCAGTGCTCCATCTTTTGCATGAGTTCCTACTACTGAAGTGAAAATTTGTTACATTACCTCTTTCCCCATATCTGTTCTTAGCGGGAGAGATGTCTGTTCAGAGTAAACCGACCACATTCTATCAGCTCCCCGAGTTCCTTACTCGGTGTCCAAGATTTCAGTCTCCTTACTTGTGCTGTACTTCCACCTTGTGGCCAACTTATTTCAACAAGTGGCCGATTTCAGTTAGCTTTCATACAATACAAAGCGCAAAACTTCCTAATCACGAATGCTGATGTTTATGGCAAATATAAACAAAGCATCTCTTCCTCTATAACGCTCAGCACCTGCCCCAATTTTTTTGTTTCGTAGATATGAAATAAAGGCAGCAAAAACTGTCTGAAAGTAAGTGAAGACCAAGACTAGGAATAAGAGCGGAAACAAAGAGCTTACTTAGAAACAAAGCTTCGACTTCACCATCATCATCAGAGATACTTATAAACAGTTACCCCTGGAGTCCCAGCTAGTGCTAGAAATCATGCCTACACATGCCAAGACGACAGCTCCTGCCCTTCAGAGCATACAGTATAAACATATGATGAAAGACAACACTTGGAAACACAGACACAGGGGAAACCTAACATGCCAGTCAATTTATTACAATTACTCTAGTAATTTAGGTACCTCTCCACGAGGAAGCATACAGTGGTTTAACTAAGTTGACTTGTGTAGATTTAGATGAAAACTGCAGGTTTTATCACTGTCAAAATACCATGTTGCCAGCTACTGCCAAGTGATATTTTAGTGAGATTTTATCACAAATTAGGAGAAGAGAAATAAAAAACAAGAATATAGTAAAGGCCTTAAAGACCTTAGCACAACGCTCACCTGGAACATAAGGGACAGCATAGAAAACATGAACAAATGTTTAAGGCAAAACCTGGAATCACTGTGAGAAAGGCCGTAGCATCATCCACTAGATAGCGTAACTTGGCATGATACAGGGAATGAAAATATGGCAAAGGTATCGGAGTTCAAGGCAAAACAGTGCAACGTGTTAAAAAAACAACCAAAAAACCAAAAATACACTGGATAAAGAGTGTGTGTGTGTAGGGAAATTCCTTGAAATAACATTCTGACCGAACTTTAAAAAAAGGCAAAGTTGACAATATGAAATCATTCTCACGATTTGCTTTTTTGTTTTAAATGAACTGCAGGCTACTATACAACAAAAAAATTTAACATCTCAACTAATCCTTCATTATGCATGTCCTCTTTCATGAGCTTCTTATGTCACTGAGATACACTTGCAACCCAAAATTGTCAAACTCTTTCCACTTACATTGACTGTTTATGAGGAGTGGGACAAAAGACGTCACCTACCTGGGAGAGGTAGTTGAACTAATAAACCACTAACTGTTGAATCCTTGTTGAGTTTTACCGTCATATCTAAGAGTTCTTCCTGAGAAATGTCTTTAGGCCGCAGTATGATCTCACTAGAAATGCCTGATAAAAACCAAAACCAGAAGACACATATTAGTATCAGGAAATTTATTTACAGACAGCGTAGTCATGTTGTCTAAGTATCTGTCCGATGCTTAACAACTGTCTGAAATAACCATGGCGGACTTGCTAAAAATTCTGCTTTTGCTGTCTGGTCTTTAATGCTGTATTTCTAGATGTCAAGTGCAATCATACAACGAAACATACCGGGGGGGGGGGGGGGGGGGGGAATCTATGGTTGGACACAGTAGCTCCAAAATTAAACAACAGTTTAGAAATATTTGGAAAACAAAGCATGTAACTTTTCTACAAATGCGCTCTTGAGAATTACAACTAAAACTGAACAGATAAAGCTACACTAGCATTTTATCCGATAGCTTTCCTACTCCTGTGTGACAAAATTCATTATTAGAAAAGAAAATTTTTCAAGTTACTTCACAAGATTGCAGTTTCACTGATAGCAACAACATTAAAGCTCCCTGTTTAGGCTACGATACTCTTGCATTTGGAGATGAGATGTTGTAGCGAGTGGGCTTTAACCCGGATGATCAAACACCAAGACGACACCGAGTTGGGCGGGAGTGTTGATCTGCTCGAGGGTAGGAAGGCTCTGCAGAGGGACCTGGACAGGCTGGATCGATGGGCCCAGGCCAACTGTATGAGGTTCAACAAGGCCAAGTGCCGGGTCCCGCACTTCGGCCACAACAACCCCATGCAACGCTACAGGCTTGGGGAAGAGTGGCTGGAAAGCTGCCTGTCGGAAAAGGACCTGAGGGTGTTGGTCGACAGCCGGCTGAACATGAGCCGGCAGTGTGCCCAGGAGG
>NW_008795298.1:1255426-1258641 GCF_000699145.1 Aptenodytes forsteri
GCATGGTGGTGTTGGGTCGACGGTTGGACTTGATGATTCTTAGAGGTTTTTCCAACCTTAACGGTTCTATGATCAGTCACTTAGCTTTACTGTTTGATTTCAACACGTCTGAAATTTTGCCCTTCAAATTCAGAGCTGTGAAGCCTTGGGTTTCGATTGGCTTGCCTGGCTCTATTGTGGACCTAAAGCATTCAACAGGACAGATATTCCATGAGATACAGCAGATGCACGTGAAGATTGACATTATGAAGAAATTATTGACATTATGAAGAAAAATGCTCTTCGCGATATCTTCCTGTGAAAGTGGTTACTTAATCACTGTTCCCACCAATCCTGGGGTAGTAGGGTTTGCTACTACAGTTGGAGGTGGGCTGAAAAACCCACATATAAAAGAAGGAATCTAACAGGTATCGAGGAGGCAAGCTCTTAAGCAAATATTTCATATTCAAAAATAAGCAAAGCGTCTTGCAGGAAAAAACCTAAAAACTGACATAATTGCTCTCTGATTATCTTTATTCACCAAGCCTCTCAAAGCCAGTTAAGACATTTAACTGTCAAAAAACTTCCCCAGTGTTCTCCTTTAGTTTCCAGTTTCTAACTGTAAGGGTGCAAACTGTTTCCTAACAACATTTTAAGATACAGAATTGAACTTACGGCTACCATTCATGTGCCATCAGAACTACTTTCTTCACATGTCAATGCAACTGCTTTTCTTTAGGTTCATCAGAGAAGATGAGGAAGAAAACAGTGCAAAATTAAATTAAGATACAAAGGGGGCTCCCCCCCCTCTTTTTTTATTTTTAAATAACAGTATCTTGTGCTTAGCAAAGGATCGTTTATATTACATAACACATACCTACAGCTGCAGCTGCTTTTATCTTGTTTCTGACATAGATATGACTAGCTGGATTGTCTCCTACTAATATGACAGTGAGATGAGGTCTCTTGTTTCCAAAGGATATCCACGATTCTACATCCCTTTGAACTTCTTTCAAAACTTGTTTAGCAAGCTTTGTCCCCGAGATAATGGTTGCTTCATCACTATAAAGACAAAAAGGTACACAATATTTAGGTCTAAAATTTCATAAACAAGACACTTTTAAGTGTGTGATCTACTGTGTTAAATACTTGCACATGCTTCGATTAGTTAATTTGCTAGTATTTCAAGTATTATCTGAAAAAACACTTATGCACTACAAATCCATCCGGGGAAAGAAGTGTTTCCCCGCTCTCTTATTTGAAGAGCAGGAAAGTGCCATCAGTGCGTACAGAAGAGCAGCTCACCTGCCACACCCCACCTTCCCAACACACATAGCCAGCCAGGTTGAACATATCTATGAACTCCTGCATTTGGAACAGAACATGAGAACATTTTTACACCCTTAAGTTTTTCTGTTTTAAAGAATTTTTACCCACCTCCCTTCCCAAATTTCCTTCAAAAAATCTATTTGACACAGGATTTTTCACACTATTCTTCTGTCCAAGCCTAGATGATACTGTTTCTCAGCTTTCTTAGGACTTAACTCATATAAGCCAGTGGTGACTAACTCAGAAGCTTCTGTCAAGCCCTCCACACTTTTGTCCTTTCAATTCCCTGTCCTTCCAGTAACCTCCCTCTGCCCCTCAACCAGCACTACAGCAGACCAACATCCTCCGTGGGTGAAGGGCCCACAACCATCGCCCTACCCACGTAGAAAAGCAGAGGAAAACTGAAAAAACCTTGTGCCTTGAACTTGTCCCAGAACTCCTCAGCCCCCCTCTTTCTATCACTGCTGTGATCATCACCCCAACCAAGGATGTGGACCCCCCCCCACACACCCCACAAACCTGCAACAAACAAGGAACCTCTCGCGTCTGAAAGTTATACATGCTAAGATCTTAGTTCCTTTTGTATCAGATAAGCAGCCTTTAGATACTAACTTTATTGCTTGGTGGTGGTGCTTAGAGGGGAGAAAGCAGGAAAAGACAGAAAGCTATAGAGTAAGAAATTGTATCACTGATCCGTTTTAAAACACGGTATTCTGTAAGATTCAAAACTGTAACTTTAAGCAGCCAAAAAAAGTAAGTTGCATTTTACTTATTTCAGAAATTTGTGCCAATTACTCTTAGTAAATCTTCATGACCAAAGAAGCTAAATGCACAAGGGTGTGGAAGAAGGAAGGTAAGGGGGGAACAGCAGCGGTGACACCACCACCACCAAAGACAAGACAACCACAAGACCACCCAAAATCACAGACTATCTATGGTCTTATATAAAGAAATCATTCAAACTTAACCTCTGTATCTGATTGATAGATAAAGAAATCCAGTCTACATTTTAGGTTACTGAAGAACGGTTCTATGAGGACTCTGCTACATAGGGAAGAGCAAGATACCTGAAAATACATTTTTCTAGATTGGAAGTAACAGTATCCAACTCTCTAACTTCTACTACTGCTGCCTAACCCCTTCAATTAAATGAACAACTTGTAAGCAGTAACACAACAACCCCCAAAATGTCCTTTAAAATAAAGTTTATTTCAAATGGCATACCTTAACAGCACTCTAGAGACACAGCAGAATGGAACGGAAGTCTAATTCCTTACGTAATCTTACAAGCCCTACCCTCACCCTTGAATGCCACTTTGGTGACAATAATATTAAGACTTCAGTAAAGCTCTTTATGTCTTCTATCAACTTGCCATGCTCATCTCACCAGCTAACTGCTCAAAGACCAAGTGCATCTCGACTGAACAGCGCTTCCTTAAGTACTATTTCATTCAGATCTTCCAAGTGTCAGCTTTATCTTACCTTGGTTGTTCTCCTGGTCATAGAATCATAGAATCATTGAGGTTGGAAAAGACCTTTAAGATCATCGAGTCCAACCATTGACCCAACACTACCACCCACTAAACCATGTCCCTAAGCGCCTCATCTACGCGTCTTTTAAATACCTCCAGGGATGGGGACTCAACCACTTCCCTGGGCAGCCTGTTCCAATGTTTAACCACTCTTTCAGTAAATAAATTTTTCCTTACATCCAATCTAAACCTCCCCTGGCGCAACTTGAGGCCATTTCCTCTCGTCCTATCACTTGTTACTTCGGAGAAAAGACCGACACCCACCTCGCTACAACCTCCTTGCAGGTGGTTGTAGAGAGCGATGAGGTCTCCCCTCAGCCTCCTTTTCTCCAGGCTAAACAGTCCCAGTTCCCTCAGCCGCTCCTCATAAGACTT
>NW_008795298.1:1258930-1266067 GCF_000699145.1 Aptenodytes forsteri
GTCAACCCAACACCACCATGCCCACTAAACCATGTCCCTAAGTGCCTCATCTACCGCGTCTTTAAATACCTCCAGGGATGGGGACTCCACCACTTCCCTGGGCAGCCTGTTCCAATGTTTAACCACTCTTTCAGTAAATAAATTTTTCCTTACATCCAATCTAAACCTCCCCTGGCGCAACTTGAGGCCGTTTCCACTCGTCCTAGAGTCTCTGGAGTCTTCTCCATCTTCCTGCCTGCCTGCTCACTGTAAGCAAGCATAGGTGCTCCTCACCTCATGCACGTCCATGGGACATAGTCCACCACAGTTCAAGCTTTTCTCTACACTATCTCCTTCACTAATTGAACCTCTCATCTTCTCAAAGAAACTCCAAGAATCCCAACATGATACATACATATAGTTAACAGTGTAACCTGTAAAAATGCAGTAAAATAACACCAACTCCTCAGAAGTAGAACTACCGAGACAGACACAAACTTAAAGTTACTAGTGGACAAGTTCACCCCTCTCCTAATGAGCACAACTGTGCGGCACTGTAAGAAAAAACACGCTCCTGGTCATCAGCTCCTAACCAAAGGCCATTGACTGATTACTTGATCTTATGTACTAGAAAGTAAGCCTGAGTAGGAGAGGGTTTCCCATCTGCAAACATCCTTCACTTCCTTCTTTGAGATGAAGAGCTTTACATGTGTACACGCACACAGATAGTAACCTGTGCTTTGAATTGAATAAATAAATTCAACATGACTACCATTTGTAACTGACATAGTTTAGGAAGGACTCCAGATGAGTTATGATGACACCGACAAGGTGTCATTATAACTTACAAAAAAAAAAAAGAAGAAACAAATCACAGTGCCTAGTATTAGGAAAAAAAAAGTAAAACACACACTCTGCTGAGAATGACTGTTAGGAAAGCAAAGTATTAGAAACACACTTAGCCATGACTACCATTTGTAACTGACATAGTTTAGGAAGGACTCCAGATGAGTTATGATGACACCGACAAGGTGTCATTATAACTTACAAAAAAAAAAAAGAAGAAACAAATCACAGTGCCTAGTATTAGGAAAAAAAAAGTAAAACACACACTCTGCTGAGAATGACTGTTAGGAAAGCAAAGTATTAGAAACACACTTAGCACGCAAAAAACACGAATAACTTCTTCCCTTCCATTTTACACCAGCCTTAGTTACTTCCCAAACACAAGTTTCTGTACTGTTTAACTTAAATATATATATATATTAAAAAAAAAAAAAATTAAGCCAACAGATATAGTTTTATTCCTTCCCTATTTGGCCTGCTCTGTATGTGCTCATTTTCATATTTGTCTCTCTCTCATCTTCATTATTTACGTTTCAGCTATACATGCCTTTGGCACAAGACACTTCTTTCCATGTACTCATCATGCCAACTAAATAATTAATAGTCACCTGTATAGCAATGCCATATACATTTAAGAATACAAGGACTTAACAATATTTTGGTGCCAAAAAATACTTTCAATCCATATGAATATTTATCACATTTCTATGCTATTTTTACTCTAAACGCGTTGCCAAAGGATACGTTTACCTAAACTTTAAGCAAAAAACTTTAAGTGCACGCCTCTTCCTTAAAATCTAGCCACAGACTCATTAAGTTTTCAAGATCTGTCCTCACTTAAATCTGACCATTCTCACCCCATCACGTTCAATCTTCTCAGTCATCCAAGGACCAAAAACAAAGCAAATGAACAGAAAAACAGTGCTAAAAAACGCAAAACCACACACACGCAAATATAGAAGAAAAGAACCCTTCACACACACACTATAAGCTAGGACAAAACACACGTAATATATCGTAGCCAGAAGGTGCTGTGATAAGGCTCTTCAACACCTGGATCTTTCTGAAGTTCTACAAGCCTCAGCGTAAGTCAATTGTAAAACACAAAAACTTGCCTGAAAACAGAAATGTTTCAAGACTGCTCTGAAAAATTAATACTCTGGGGCAGCCCAGGTATAGAAGATCAAAATGATTCCAGGTTAGTTCACGTATGCAGAAGAAAACAAGTACAATTATACCTTAGCAAGAAGTTATGGGATGGCCCTACTTTGTAAGAGCTACCCTCTTCTGGCATTCCAACAGCTAAATGGATACTTTGAGGAAGTTACAAAAGGTATCAAAGCAAAGATTAGTTCTATTTTTCATGTTCCTAACTTAAAGGTGCTGGGAAGGGAGATGGTAAATAGCATGTATATTTATGGCAAACGTTTATGAAAGTGACTCCAGGTCTCAAGGAGAAACTCAATGATGACAAAGTACAGGGAAAAGAAATCTTCAGATAAAACTTTCAGCCTTTGCTTTGGAGACCGACCATGAACCACAGAGCAACCGAAATAACCAAATAATCAGAAAACGGAGTGTGAAAGGTCAGCTTTGTATCTTACAGAGTTACAGATAAAGAGCCTGTCAAGTTATAGATGCACTGTTCTCTCATTTAAGGAAGGAAAGAACAGCAAGTCTCATGACTTCCCCCCCCCCCCCTCTAAATTTTACTATTTGTTTAAGGCAAGAAAGCTTCCCCCCCACCATCTGCTCAGAGCTGATGATCATATACCTGTCTTGAGCCACATGGGCTCAACCACCCATAGTTTACCAGTATCAGTACAATGTCACTAATGCAGGTCTCTTCTGGAACAGTGCTAACAATTTTTATAATGGTTCAGAAACGAAGTGCCCCAGCTGTCACAAGTCCCAAGCTACTCAAAGCACTCCACATATCCACTAAGTTAACTCTGCATTGAAAAACGCCGTCACTGTAACCGGGCTGTAAATATCGCTACTGCAAGAACCACCGCTTAGGTTGAAATGTTCATAATTTCTTACACGTTTCCTAGTAGAAGTTTCCAAATAGATTTGAAAGCTTATGTCATCTTTGTATATAGTCAATAGCTTTGCCCTAAATCGGCCAGCACCTAAATTTTTACAAGTCCAAGGCCAAAACCAAGGGTAAAACAAACATTACATCACTTAGAATATAAAGATGATTTTGTTTTTCTTTTACATGGTTAGACATTCCACAATTAGCAGCTATTCATGCATTACCATTCTGCTGGTCTACTGTATTAAACAATGAAAAAAAATAAAAGAACATGAATACTTAGTGTTTACACTTAACCATACACGTCAGTTACACAAACTGAAACCTCAACACTTCAATAGGTGGTACAAGTGAAGACTATCTAGAAATGTCCTAATATGAATTATTTCAGTCTTGATGATGATTTATCTCAGCTGGTCATCATTACAGCACAACAACATACTGTTCTTCCTATGAAAAATTTTAATAAATTAAATTTAATCACCATAATGAATTACTTAATTCTTACACCTAGTGTTTGGCTACTTTGACTTTTGTTGCTTGATACATAAAATAAGTAAAGTATGTGATGGTATTTTACCTCTATTTTCCAGGAAGACAGCAGTATTTATTATTTCTCTTGATCATTATTAGTTCTAGTGCGTTTACAAATTCATCTACAATTTTAAGACAAGGGTACAAATTCAGTATACCATGGAAACATGCATTACTCATTGTGTAACAGAAGTGTGGTTTTAGTTCCAAAGAAAAACCTCCCTGAGAAGAAGTGGGGAAAAAAAGGAAAGGGAAGGAAAAAAAAAAAAAAAAAAAAAGAGCCCTAGTAGACCTAGTAGATTAAAAAATGTTTGATTAGGTATTAAGAGAATAAAAGCTTGGCATCCTCAGCAGTAACCTTTTTCTTTGCCTGACTACCCTTAACATCCAGAACTACAACATTTCAACACTCTCTGCAAATACATACGCTTGAAGATTTAATGTATAACTGTACACAAACGCGTTTAACATTGATGTTTAATATATGTTGAGTTAGTTTGCCATGGTGAAAGTAATTCAAAGTCATTGGCAAAAACAATAAAGCATTCTGGTTTTATGTTAAAATTGGACTGGTTTTCAAAGTGCTGCAAGTCTGATCAGTTGCGGTTTTTTTCCGTACCGTATTCTGGGGGATGAACAGGTCCCCACCTAGAACAACATTTGCGGGGGGGGACCCAAACCACCACACTTTCTGAGATGGTCTAAAACCAGTTTTGCACTCTGTCTCTACTATAAGAAACTACACAACTGGAGTAAAGTTAACATATGATGAATGTTTTGTTATATTAATAAGATGCATATTTGTCTGTTTGTGAGCATACTCAAACACGAGAAATGTTTAACAATTCAACACATGGGGAAAATATCTAAAAGCCAGCAGACACCATATTTATTTGGAAACACTTATTTAACTTTATAGACACATGGGTGGTAGAACATTAAGGATTTTAAAATATTACCCTAACAGCATATGGAAGAAATGCACAGCGGTGAGTTCTCACACAACTTCTTTCCTCTGCTAGTCTTTAAGATGGCGGGGGGGGGAAAAAAATCACCCAAGCAGCATGAACAAACTGCCAGGAGCATCATCCCACCCATAACATGGTTCATCCATTTCTTGAGAAGAACTCTTTGCTTAAATAAGATCATATTTGGAAACAGACAGCTGCTGACAGCACTTCTGGAAAAAAACCAAACCTCACAAGCGCCTACACATTTTAACTGCACCCAAAACAACAACACAGTCTTCTTGCTACTACCTACCAAGTTACTGAAAGAAACTTCTTTAAATGCCAGTGGCTAAAACAGAAACCATTCCTGCGTTTAGATGCAAATACTAAAAAGGAAACAAATCAGGTGGCAATGCATTGTCATTTACCATTACAAACGGAGAAGTTTATAGTTCTCTTCCTTCTGAGATAATTTGTGCATTCATGAAGGATAGAGAATAATCTTCCCAAAAGCAAGAAAACAGTTGCACTAACATCACTTTTTATGTAACATAGCTGACTTATTTTTATGAAGTATTTTTCATCAAGAACCTACTTTCTGCTACATAGTCACCATCTATTCATACCACATTTTTAAAGTCTCTGGATTTACTCGACAATCATTAAAGCTTTGAGCCTTTCTCCAGATGTGGTATGTAAGGTGCTGAGAGTTTATCCGGGAAAAATGAAGCAGCAGCATACACATACATACCTGCCGCACAAAACATACTTAAATTCAGCTCACCTTCCCATTCTAGCAACCTCCTGAGCAACCAGTTTAAATAAAACAAAGGTCACCTTGAAAACATCTATGACTTCCTGAATTCAACTGTCATTTGTCTTCTATGCATTAACTACTATTTTCATACGCGAAATAAATACCAAGAAGAATACTTTACTACAACTCAGTAAATACTATCACATTTGTTATTTGGACCTTCAGAACTCTGTCTCAGCAAAACCACCCAGCTATAAAATAAACTCTCAAGGGAGAAAAAAAAAAGCAAGCTTTAAATATATAGCTAAGGAGAAACTTCCAATACCTTGCCATTTTCCTTAGTTGCTGTAATGCTCTTCAAAGTCTTTTATTTACTTGTTAAAAAGACTGCGTATACAACTTTCTCAGGTAAAGAAAATTTTTCACAACTGTCAAATATAAAAATAGCAAGTATTATAATATGTTGATGCTTCTTAACTTTAGAATCTAGATAGTTTAAGTCCTTCAATGGAAATATACAAGAACTACACAAAGAAGTAAAGCATCAGCTGTATAGGAAGGTTACACTGCAGCAAGCTATTCAAGACATTGAAATAAAAAAGTGAATTATTATTTAAATTTTATCCACATGAAAAACTTGACCAGGTACAATGACAGATTTATTACATGTCACTGTGCCATACTGTCCCACTATCATCCTACCCGCTCATGGATGCTCTCACTCTGAACCCTCTGGGAGTTTACAACAGAACAATTCACGTACTGAATCTTTCTTGTTAGCGCACCCAGTGACTTGCAGGACATTACAGAAACAAACATGTCAGCTGCTATTTTAGATCAACCTATACACTAAAAGCCCCAAATCATATGGGGCATCACAATGGGATCTTCTCAGTCCCATACATACCACATGATAACCTCTGTAAAATCATTACTACAGGAGCATCTACTTTCCACAGAACTGGAAAAAACAGTTACTAGCAGCAAAGAACAAAAGTAGACATGCACTGTTCCACCAATACAGCTATTTGTGCCAAAACCAGCAGAATCGACTCCTCTGTTATACAGGATATATGGAATATCTAGGCCATCAGATGCTTATTTCAGTTGTCACAGTATGGTTTACTAATCTTTTCATGTTTGAAAACACAAAGCAAAGACAATGCTTTCAGTGTAGGCTACTTGTGACCTGCTGAATCTAGCAAACTTTCAGGTCAGTATTTAAGACAACTCCAGTACAAATAACAAGGCTGACAAGCAAGAGCTCAGCTGAAACCCTCCCATCCACACCTAAACAACCGCTCGTAGTTGCCATGCCGCAACACCAACACGAGATGCTCAGTCCAGCCAGCACATTAAATGAAACACATGGGGTAACAACGTCAGGAGACTGGTCCTGGCTGTTTTAGACTGCGTCCTGCTCGCCCTAGGGATCCAGGCTTTCAGCAAACACTGGCAGAACCCTGCCCGCTGCAATGCTACGTGAGCCACAGTGTGACTACATTGTTTTTATTGATTTATTTATTTAAAATTTTTTCTTATTTTATTTTTATTTTAAAATTTATATTCATTTTTTCAAGAACAAAGGAGCACCACAGTATCAGACCACCTGCCTTGCTGAGGACAGGGAAATGCAATGGGATGGGCTGTCACCATCACATGTCCCTTCATACAAACAGTAATACTCTTTAGCAAAGATTAAAATACTCGCCTACCAGCCATCAGCAAAGATAATCATGCATGCCAAAAAATTAATTTATACAGTAATTCTGTATAAATCAACTGAGAGGCTCTTTAAGGTACCAGGAACAA
This sequence comes from Aptenodytes forsteri, assembly GCF_000699145.1. Classification (NCBI taxonomy): domain Eukaryota; kingdom Metazoa; phylum Chordata; class Aves; order Sphenisciformes; family Spheniscidae; genus Aptenodytes; species Aptenodytes forsteri. Next base: position 1,265,847 of record NW_008795298.1, read on the forward strand.
ACAAATGTTTAATAGCCACATTCCCCTCCGGGAGAAGGCAGGAAGGCCACATTGCAAGGGCTCCCCCATTTCAGTGCACCATCTAAATCCCCACTGGATCAACAACGCCAGTGCCGCAGCCCACCCACCTACCTTCCCTCCCTCCCTCCCTCCCAGTACCTCTGCCCGCTGGCACAGACCCCGCAGAGCCCCATTTTCCCGCGGAGAACTGCAACTCCGCC
>NW_008795298.1:1266597-1298462 GCF_000699145.1 Aptenodytes forsteri
GCCGGTTGCCGTGACAGGAGCAGCGGGCTTGAGGGGTGAGGCGAATACACCGCCCGGCAAAATTGAAAGGGCGGCGGCAGCGCCTCTAGTGAAGGTACACCTGTGGGCACGCTATCACCCGTCTGATGGCGTGGGGTTGGCAAACCGTGCCCGGGGCTGGGAAACCCTGAGGGTTTGTGTGCTGAGAGGGTGAGCGGCACAGCCCCTACCCACCTCCCCAGCCCATGCCACCCTGCAGTGCTTCGGGGAATTGTGGCAAGAACCTCTGCAGATGATGGTGCAAAAGGCGGTCTTCATTTGCATCCTTTGATTCGTATGAACTTCTGTTCCCGCCAAAATGTGGTATGGGCAAAGCCGACACCGAGTCAGAGCTACACAGACAAGCATCGATGCCCTTGGTAATTTTCAACTGCACCCTCCTGTTTTCTCAGGGGAAGTCTTTTGGACTTTCTTGTAGTTCACGTATTAATGCTTTCTGCCATGTTTTATGGCAGATTTTTCACTAAAAAGTGTGAAAAAATTCTTCTGTGCAGAGGGGAAGAAGAAAACAAACTGAGATCTGAAATGGCATATACAAAGCACGCCAAAACAATAACGGCAATCTTACCTGCAATACTGAGCCTACTGACAGTTGGCAAATTCCTTTATGAAGCTGGCGAAAGCTTTGAAAAGATGAAACAGATTACTGAGGCTGCAGTTTCTGCTATGGTACTGGCAAATTTTTTGATCAGTTGGGCATTTGTGTGAGGAACATGGCTCAGGTGCTTCCACAGACAATGTGCGTACTGTTTTTTAATGACTTGTCCTCTTAGAAGCTTATTCTTTTCCAGTATTGTAGATATTATGTATATCTTCCCCTTTAGGTTGCCATCTTTTATTTTATAAATAGTAGCAACATCAAACTTTACACACCATCTAGCACGTACATACCGCATCATAAAGCTTTTTTGAAAAAGGACACTTACCCAAGATTCATTGACACAGTTATATACGCTGTCCCTTACTCCCATGATTATTTCTTGTTACTATCCTGTTTGGAGAAAAATGAACATGTGATGATATAGGAAGTCCTGTGAAAATTTACAGTCCTGAACAGATAGTAGATCTTTAAGATTGTTACAAAGATCTTCAAATGCTAATCTATCCTATCCAGCTTCTAAAGAACTGAAGATTTTGAATGTAAATTGAATATTTAAGCTCATTTATATAAAATTAGTCATTTTTGGAATGCTTTTTTTTTTAGGACTGTCATATCAATGGTTCCGTAAAAAAAGAAATGTTCAAATACGGATAGACTGACACTTTCTGTGCTGGTGCGAAAAGGAATTGCAAGTAATCCTAAAAAAGGGAGTAGGTTACTCAAAGGAGGTATATATATGTCACAAAGAATAGGTGAGATATTAAAGAAAAGCTGAAGAGGATAACAGAAAACAGAATGGGGAAATGAAAAAAATATCAGTAGTCCTAAAAGTTGGTATTACAGAGAAGAGAATTCCATCAAAACTTTCTTTTTGTCTAGGATGAAAAAGGTTGTCCATTTTTTTTATGGAAGGTTTGTATACTTGACTACAAAACTTTGAATTGCTGTTGTTAAAATTTTCCACAAACGGAATGTCCACCACATATTTTTCTACCAAATTAGTACACTAGAAAAAACAAGTTGTACTATAAATGATTTTGATAAAATTTAGTATGAAAATTGTGACTGAAGAATTGCTTTACTTCAAAAGTGTATCAGTTACAAAATGTTTGACAAATGTAGGTGAGCATATTCTTACAGTCAGTGATGCTGAACACAACAACAACAACAAGTTATCCATTATCTTTTATGCAAACTCACCTTTTGTACCAATTGGATTCCTGCTATTCATACTGACCACTACAGACAAATACAGGTTTTCAGTACTATGAGGATGAAACCTTTTTTCTTGACCTGAGTTAACTCTGTAGGTTTTAAATCCCATTTGAGTTTGTAAATTAAAGATCACAACTTTAAAAAAAAAAAGCTAAACACCACAACATTTTAAATTAACTTTCACACCAATCAAGTTGCACCATACTGGCGACCTCAGGTTTGACCTCAAATCTGTGTGTGGTAATGCACATATAAAAAAATGCTACCCATATCACTCATTCACACCAAAATAATATACTGCCTTTTCGTATCGTTCCTGAAAAAAAAAACCTGAAAGCTCGCCACTGCTATAATACAATATTTATAATTAACAGTTTGCAGAGCATAGCCTACAAAAAGTGACCACATTACTATTGCTCAAGATCTACTGAAGACATTATCTAGAAAATCTTATGAAAATACTACAATAATAAATAACAGTATGCATACGATCCACAAAAATGCACTGATGAAATTGGTACAAAGGATAAAGCTGAAAATATGCAATTTGGTTTGCGTAACAGTTAGAGCTAGGCATTGACAGCTGTGAAGAAGGTGGGTATTCTTAACAGGTTGTTTCAGAGTCTGTTATACTTGGAGTATTTTTATGTGCATATTATTAAGGACTACAGTAATAAAATACTGTCTTGGGCACTAACAATTCCATTAGCTTAAAATTATCTCTTAATAACTATTTGTGTGTGAAGAGGAAGTCAAACATGGTTGGTTGGTAAGAACCGTTGTTCTCTTATCTTGTGAAAACCTGTATCAGGAAATGTTGCTGTACAAAAAAATTTGTGAGTAATTTCTTTTTATATCCTGGGAGAATATTACGTCTTTCTGTCCACTTCTCCACTTTTTTCTTCTCTGTTTTGCCTTCCCCGCTGCTGGAAGGTGTACATTTGTATGAGACAAACAGGCTGAGAAGAGAGGTGAACCACCTCGTATTTTGCAGTCTTACTTTAAGGAAAAAATGAATCTTAGTTTAGGAAAAGAATAGTTTGCGAAAAATTTCGTTTAAGAGAAAAGCTTCTTACCTTTGGGAAGCTTTGTATTTTAAGAAAATTTATTGCTGGCCTTTTTCAGCTTTCTAGCAGTCCTACTCCCACCCCATCCGCAGCCTCTATTTTCAAAGGACACCAGTACTGGGGATGAACATGTTACTGTACTTTAAGAAACCCTGCTCAAGATCCCATCATCTGGCACTTTCAGCACCTGCTGTAGAGTCGGCTTTCTACAGCAACAAACGGTGTATAAAACCTGGGCCCTGACAGCAGAATACCGTGAATTTTTGGAGCGTGAGCAAAACTGAGAGTCACGGCTATTGCTGGAGCCGGGAGAGATACTAAAGGAAAAAGATGGGTTACCGATTTATTTAACAGATATATATTTTGCACCTTGGTCCAACATCACTCAACTTCTGTTCGGAAGTGGTGGTTCACAAGGAGGAAAAGAAGGCGGTACAGAACATTGCTTGAAGCCTGAAGGGTTTTCCTCCATCAGTACATTCTGGATTGCGTCTGTGCCTGTGCATGTGTGTTACTATGTGCCGTGACTGTCTTAAAGTGCGCATCAATAATCCGGACCGTGCCTTCACCTTGTGTTTGTACAGAAAGTCTGTTTCTATAGTAGGATAATTATAAAGGCAAGTGTTTGCCTTCCCTGGTTTGCGATGCCATATAGGAAGCTAGCCACCAGGAGGCACTCATCCCACACGTTAGTCTCGCTTTACACTGATCCCTCCTGCTGCCGCCTTCGTAAATACACTACTGGGGAAGCCAAAGTTCGGTTTGAATGTCATGACGATGTTTAGTGATGGCCTTAACTACATCTATTGCTATGTAGTCATTATTCTGAAGCGTAAAATAAGAGCCTCCAGTCAGTTCACTTGTTTTAATATCTTACTTTTCCTTAGGACCTGCTCCCGGGTGATGGTGGCAGGGAAACAAACAGAAGCACAAGTTCTGTTCACCGTAGGTGTCAGCTGAAATAGAAAACACATATTAAATTGTTCTGTAGGAAATGAAAGAGAACTAGATTCCAGATGGAAATTCATATTTAGGATCTTGAAGAGAAGTAGAGACATCAAAGCACAGGCCATCTTTTCAAAACGCTTTTCCTATGCTTTTCATGCAACTATTAGGAGTCCTCAGACTACCAGTGAACACTGTGTGTTTAGAAAAATCGTGGCTCAAATACGCAGTTTTAAGGCACGAACTGAAGAAATAAATACCCAGCCAAGTCTGTTTTAATGAGAGTTTTTAATCTTAGTTATTTTGGCATCCCTTTCTACAGATGTCAAGGCAGTAAATCAATGCTCTCAGAGTGCTAAAGTTTATGGATAGATGCATTTTTGATTAATAACTAGCATTTATTGTCTGGCATGATCTGACTCTGAAATGTCTTCTTAAATGAGCACAGTATTGGAAGCACTGATGCGAGGTAGGTAGATTGTGTCGTTCAGTAACAGTGCATTGTATTTCTACAGAGGTCCTAAACATTGAAGGTGTTTTTTTCTCGGCTTTCTCTAGCACAATTAAAATAAATTAAGGTGTTCCTTTTCTCTGCACCCTGTCTTACTAGGGCACTGTAAAGAACCTTGCAGTGGAAACAACAGAAAGTACCTTTTTATGTGAAAAAGGAAAATTCTAGCATTTGGTGTGGGATCGAATTTGGAGCAAAGGTTCTGGTATTATTTTTAAAAAGTAAATAAAATAGGACTCATTAACCACAGTGATAAACATTTATAATGCCTTTCACAAATATTATTGGATCCTTTAAATGCATGTTTTCATGGAGAAGCAAGGAAATTATTTTGATTTTATTTTAAATGAAATAACAGTTTGTGTTATTACAAAATCATTGGTAGACAGTACTATTATTAATAGTAACAGCTATTCCTAAATAGTAACAAGCTCCAAATTCTGTCATATATTTGCATAAGTATGTAATATTTTGACTTTTTCATTGTTTTTCATTATTAGTCAGACAAACCAAGTAGACTATTTGAATTGCAAGGAATGTAAAATGTGCTGTAAGTTTAAGCAGATTCTATTCAAACTGCATCATTTCCCAGCCGAGTTTAGATTAGTTAAATTTGTGATAGTCAGGTATATTTCTCTGCCATGACTCTTCTTGAAAACTGTGACTCATTCTAGAACTTTGCACGAGTGAAAATGAGGTATCTAATTGGTGCTTGAGCTCTTTGCTACGAGTACAACAGCAGGGAACATGGATTTTTCAGCCCTGGGAAGCTTCTCTTAAGCTTGATTGACATGTCTTAATTGCATTTATAGTCTCTTTCAGGTTATTCTAAAATAATCATTAAAAATTCTAAACATTGCCAAGACTTCCAGCATGTAGTTTAACCACACATTACAAATTATGTCTGATAAAGGGATCTTCACGTGGATCTTATGTTGAAGCTTATTCTACTAAAAAAAGAAAACCACAAATGAAAATTATTTTTCTAATAACATACATCACCAAAACATGAACCCAGCATTTTATGTTCCTTTTACTTTGCTATGCAGATACAATTAGCACTGCTACTAAAGTCAACAGAATGTCTTTATGAGTTTAAAACAAAGTAAATCCACATTGAAGTTCCCAGCAAACCCATGCTAGTTATCTTCATTCTTCAGCTGTCTTTGTTTTTGATAGATCTACTCACTAGATGACTAAAGTTTTTGGTAAAGCACTAATTTGTAGACAATCCCAGAAAGTAACTTCTTTCCAGTCCATTCGGATCACTAGAAAAAACTGGAAATTCTATAAAGTCAGGTCACCATTTTCAATATGGTTTTCATGTTAAAAACTCAGAAAAGATGTTGTATTGCTAATGTTATCTGTATGAGACTCTCTAAGCTCGTGGCATTTTCTTTATTGAAAACGTGTATTGTCCCAAATCTTCCTGAAAATTATGTAGACTCCAAAATAGCTGTCATCTGCGTATTACAGTTGCTATTCCCTTATATATCTTCACAATTGCACCATCCTTCTTTGCGGGGAATTAGAGATATAGCAGCAGTAATGTGCCACTGGTGCAAAGTTCCCATCTCTTCATATCTAATTTCGGGTTTTTGACAGCACAGTTTCTGTCCCATAGAGAGTTGAAATTGTCTATCTTTCCATCGCTGACTTTTTGTTCTGTGTTTTTTCTTTCAGGCAAGGACAGATGGTTCCTACCCGTTTTGCTTCTGGGGTCTAAAGAGGTGTTTCGTTCTGAGTGAACTGTGGAACGGTGGCATTTGTGGCTGAGGTGAGCAGCTGATTGAACATTATAAGCAGGGTTGTAAAGGGCTAAAAATCACCTGGGGAAAAGCTACAAACACCATGGTGGGCTGGAGTTGGGGAAAGACAGAAGTAGATTTGCGTTAGGTTGCTCTGAGCACTCTTCTTTTTGGAAGACACCTGTATGTGCTGATGAGGGTTGGTAAATTGGTATCCAGGGTCTAAGGGATTTGGGTGCGTCACTGTTGGAGAGCCTGTGTGCTGGCAGCTGTCTAGGATCAGCAGGAGAATTACAGAAAAAACGCTTAAATGAATGTATGAAACTGTGTAGCTGATCTTGGGTCTTTTCTCTTGGAGAGAAGGACATGGGAGAAAACATATAAAGAAATGTCTCAAAATGTTCTAGTTTGTTTTAACTGTAGAAAGAAAAAGGGTCCATTTTACATGTAAAAATCTAGTTTAATACCCTTATGATGAGGAGTGTAGTGTTCCTGGAAAGCAGGAGATGCTGGTCAAAATGAAAGCGCAAGTAAAAGTTAGAAAAATCTGGTATGTTACATGAACACGGTCTGACAAAGAATAAATAGGCCTTGTAAAAGCAAGCCCATGTTCAATGCATTTCTCTGGATCTGAATTTGTTTGCTTTCCCTGTAGTTTTAAAAAACTTCATATTTTCCTTGCTGTGCAAACGGGACACTTTGCGACTTTAATTTGGATTTAAGTATAGATGAAATTTAAAGGTAATATTGAATGAGGAAGAGAGGACTAGCAAGCTTGTTGAAATAAAAATAATTGCTATGGGATATATTATATTTATTGTTTGGATATTACAGAAACAGTGTTATTCTGGAAACTGACAGGAAATCAGCACTTTATTGAAAGGTCACTAATAGAATAAAAGTTATAGAAGTATATATGCAAGACATACTAAAAATAGGTATTGGAGGTATCAGCAATCCATTGAAGAGAAGCATCAAATGTAGGTACCAAGTACAGCATCTTAAGTGAGATTACGTTGTTTAGTGTGGGTATCAGAAGTGAAGCTGTGCTGCTAGCAGGTAAGAGCACGAAGGAAATTCTGGGCTGAGGTGAAAAGTAAGATTTATGCTGACATGCAAGTCAGGAGTGATGAGGACAAATTTATCCTTAGGATAAATCTCTTAAGTCAGTAGGTGAGCTTTATTTATACCAGATGTTTCACACAGAAAACCTGTATGCTATTTCTTTTTTGTGCAAAGCCATTTCTGTGCAGGGCATTAAGAACCTGCTTTTTATTTAGTCTGACTGTGGAAACCCCTTGAAATACAGTGCCTTCACTGACAACGTGTTCAGCTACTTTACTCAAATAGTACTGGCAAAAAAACCCCAAACCCTGTAATAATTGTTGCTAGCTTGGCAAGTGAGTTTCTGAGTGCACTCTTTCTATGATGTGGAAGAGGATAGTGAACTCGTATCCATGGAGCAAGACACTTGGCTGTGGCTTTGCTGCAGTAGGTGTTTCTCTATTTTTAATGCTAAATGGAGTATACTTTTCAAGAAATTTTCCTGGCTTCCCACAGAGGTCATTGCAAACAACTGACATGTTATTCAGATGGTAATAGTCATCATCTTTGAGTACCCTTGTAAAGTAAGCAATTTCTAATTTCTCCATGAAAGCATTCTGCTTCCACAGTCTGCAGCTATGGAGAACAAAGCAATTTCCTAGCCATTCCTCTAAATACCTTATAAATGTTTTCAGTTCATCAAGTTTATTACAATACAGCAAAAAGGCTATTATGCTAATTACTCAAAGCTCGAACTTTATATGGAAACTCTCTTTCCGGTTTCACTTTTTACTCCAAGAAAAATAGTTGCAAGGGTTAAATCCAGTTTTAAGTTGCAACAATAGGTTTAATGTGACTGTGTACATTTGACTATTTATAGGCATGTATCTGAAGCTTTTAGGGTACTCTCAAGCTTAACTTTCTTCACGCTTAGTGTTTTGAGAATTTCAAAAACTGATGGCAAAAAGTCCTGAGTCCCATGAGGACTTTAAAAAAATGAAAGGCTTTTGATGTGTCTTGTTTTACTAGCATTTCTTGTTGGGCAATATACTTCCATGCTGAAAATTGGGTGGGAGGCAGAAATCCAGAGTTGCACAAGAAGATATTTCCATTGCTGTTCTAGCAGATTTACTTGCATCTAAAGAAAAACATAGACATAGAGCAGGAGGGAAGAATTGTAGCAGTCTTCACTGATCCACAGTTTTCAAAAATCACATATAAAATAGGCATCTATTCCAGGAGGTAAAGTACGTCTTTCGGCTCTTGAGGGAAACTGGTTGTTGTCAGTCTTTTGGTCCCAGTCTTTGGTGTGTACTGGGCAGTGCAAGTGAAAATCCTGTCTTGGAGACTTGGGTTTTTGCAAATATCTGCTGCTCTGGTCAGGTGAAGCCGGGTGTAGCTCTCTCTGGAATCCATGCTATTCCCGAGACAGACATGTTGCGACAGGACAATGTGCTGACAGGGGTTTCTGATAGACACCATCCCCTGGAGGAAACTATTATGTGTGCAGATGCACTAAGGTCTGTTGAGTGGTGGCCAGTGCAGGCAGGACTTCCTTGGGGACAGAGGTTGCTTACCTACAGCAATTCCCTAGTGCCGGTGAAGGAGACGGGTTTTCATATACCTTAGTTTGCTCTGTCCTGGTTCATCAAAATGCAGAGTGCTTTGTCATTGCAATGCAGTAAGATACCACCTATCCGTGTGCCTGTTTTCCACAAGAGAGATGAGGAGGGTAAAGGATAAATCCAACTTCCTCTAATTGTGGTAGACTGCAGAGTAAAGTACACCTGACTTTCCTAAGAACAGCCACTCCGGATGAGACTGAAGATCCATCTAGCCCAGCTTCCTGTCCCAGACGGCAGCCAAAAACTTATTTTTAGGAAAGAAGACAAAAACAGACTGGGTGCGTGGCAGTAGTTTCCCAGAATTGCTCCTGTACTACCAATGATTTGTGTTTCATGGACTGCCTGAGCTAGGCAGCAGTCTTGGGATTTCTTGCCATATGTCTGCACATTATCCATAGGAGACTCTTGTAAGCTCCTAATACTTAAAACATCCTTTACTGTGACTGAGCTAAAAGTTATGTGATTAACCCCCTTCCTTTGGTTTCCAGCCTGTTCGCTGCAGTCAGGCAGCTGACTATGTCTGTGCAATCCTGAGGCATTAACACACAGAAGTTTAAATGTCGGTCACTTGGTATAGTGGCTTTTCAGTATAAATATCTTCATGTAGCATTGCTCTAAACAGGATGCAAGTCATTCCCCAGTCTCTTAGGAGTGTCACAATGCTCTCCTGGGAGAGCCTTATTTGTCACTCTAACCTGAAGTGCTGGATTTCGGGCCTTACTGCCCCTCATGTGATAAACCAAGAGGACGTTCATCCCTCTGGCATGCCCTGTGGAGCCTCTATCATGGTAAATCCATGTGGAAAAAATTATCTGTACTACACCCCAGATACTTTCAAGCAAACCGCTCAAGGGCAAACCAAATGAGAAATAAGTAAATAGCAGGATACACAAAGAATAGGAACATGTATTTTATTTCGTAATTTTTTCTGTATTGCTGTATTTGTAACAACCACCTAACATCATACATGAACATATCAGGATTCAGTGGATGTAGTAACGATGCAACTGGCACTGATCAGGTAGAGTAGTGGGGCCTGTTCTGTTTTATTATGTCTGCTTAACCTAGGGTGTGTGCAGTTGGCGTGACAGCTACGTCTGCTGAACGTTTTGTGCATGAATCAATCCGCTTTGTAGCAGACAAATGGGACAGAATAGGGAACTGACCCTGTTAACATTATGAAAAAGTCCTCTGATTATGTTTCTATGCAGTAATGCTCAAATATTAATATGCTGAGAAAGCGGGTTCTTCCTTTTTACTGCGGAAGTGTTTTCATCTAGTGCAGATGCTGTGAGAGGGGTAGTCCTAAGCAGCTCTTTGCCTGTATATCCTCTCATGCTAGCGTCAGTCAGATGTGCTGTGTTTGGATTGAGGAAATGCTGGTTTTGCATGAACTGTGAAGTAGTTCTTCTAGCTGTTCAGCATGAGGAACTTTCCTTAATGCTCATCCAGTCCCGATTTTATCTCTGAAGTAGGTTCAAAATGCAGAGGGCCTGTTAAATTTTAAAGAGGGTTTGTCACTTCAGCCAAGGTTTGAAGTGACATGCCTGAATATTCTGATTCTTATGACTTTGGAAAGAACTGATGAATGCTCAGCTCTTTGGAAAACATTGGTGTTATTCATAGGACCCAATTTTGTACTCTAGGACTGTACCTCCGTCCTCACCTCAGTGTTGTAGGTGCAGGTGGAGCGGAAAGGGTAATAAAGCTGTGGTTCTGAATATATACTGTCAATGTTTTAGTTTAAATAATGATTTCCTAATCAATGGCAGCCTGTAATCTGACAGTGTTATTATTAGATCCCATTTAATAGACAGCTGATGTTGAAATATGTGGACTGTACAGTGCTATTGACTTAACTACTGCCTGTGTATGAGATTTGTGAGATGATGCATAGAACTTATGCCAGGTACTTTGTCACTGTTACAAACTTATAAAGTATGAATGTCAGGGATAAAGATGGTTGCTGAGGCAAAAGTTAGGAACATAAGTCATGTTAGCATGTTCTGTTTTCTAAGTTTGAGTCTCGGTGTGAGGCAGAAAATAGAATTTTGGATTTTTTTTTTTCTTTTCATTACAAGGGATGTTGACAAATTATTTTACTGTATTTGGATGGAAGCAGTTATGTGAATCTTATTTTGCTGTCTGTGGTTACTGGCTTGTGTGGGTGGGAATAATCCATTAAACACAGCAGGGAATTTGTCATGTTAGTGTTCTGTTTTCTAAGTTTGAGTCTCGGTGTGAGGCAGAAAATAGAATTTTTTTTTTTCTTTTCATTACAAGGGATGTTGACAAATTACAAATTAGTATTTGGATGGAAGCAGTTATGTGAATCTTATTTTGCTGTCTGTGGTTACTGGCTTGTGTGGGTGGGAATAATCCATTAAACACAGCAGGGAATTTGTTGTGGAGACTGCCTGAACTCCTTAAAGACTGTTCCTGCCATACTATCTGTACTATTAAGGTCAGCCATGTGATTTGCTGCCATTTGTGGGCTTAAATATAAAATGCTGAGGTTTTCAGAATTGAGGCCCAACAACACTAAGAAACATGAACTGTAATGGTAAATTTGGGGCAAGGTTGTATGTTGGGGTAGATTAACTAAACTCAGCGGAATTCATATTCATACAGGTTAATAAGTTTGCATAAAAAAATAATGAACAGGCACATTTACAAGAGCGTGCATTTTCTGTGCGGTTTAAAAATATTACTTGTGGAGAAAACTGTTTATAACATGAGCCATTTATTTTAAATCCCCTCTGAGAATGGATTAGAAACATTCTGAAATTTCAGACCTAATTTACACAGTCTGATTACGGTGGGTATTTCCAAAAAACACAGGTATCGATCACCTAAACAATGTTCAGCTCCATCCAGCTATGCTGTAACTGGGTGCACTTTTCTTAATATTCTAAAACTTGTTTGTTTCATTATCCATGACTTTGATTGTGAACACCTGAGTTCTCTGTTCAGTGCATGTGTATGATACAGGTTTAAACCATTAACATGCAACAGCAAACTTGCGCTTATTTAGAATAGCTACCCTACAAGCTAGTTAGATAAGAATTCACCATTCAATTTTACTTCTAATTTCCTGACAGACTGCAGAAAAAAAATGTTCAGGTCACACCGATTAAGCTAATCAAGAATATCAATAACAGTTGACCTCTGTCCCTAGAAACTCATGAAGTTGGCTCCAGCCGTGTCATTGCCTGGGGGGCTTCGCTGACATACCTGTATTAGCTAGCAGGACAACAGCATTGCCATGCCTGTTCTCATTTGTACCTCAGCCTTCCAACCTGTGCCAGGCTTCTGGATCTCAAGGAGCAGCTGAGAATGTCATTGCCCAATAGCTCTGCCAACAGAAGGTATGGTAGCTCTTTTAATCTACTTCAGGTTACACTAGCGGTATTACTTTAAATGACCTTCTTCAGCCTTGCTAACTTTTTGGTAGCGGCACAGCTTTGAATAATGGGCCGTCAAAGCCACTTGCAAAATCCTTTCAGTTTCCTCTTGAGAAGGCAAGGGCAGACACAACCGCACCACAAGGCAGTTCTAGCAGCATAATTATGGGGGCATAAGCCCTAACATGCAGGCAAGCTTTTAACTAGAGGGCTTCCAGTAAATGAGGTAGATGTGCTGGCAGAAAAAAAAAATGCTCCTTGCAGATCCGCATTCTTCACTGTGGCTTCTCGCAGTGCAGCTTTCCAGGGTAGCCTTCTAGTGGGATGCGAGCAGTGTAATGGCGGCACTGTCATGCTCCAGTGAACCCCTTCATCAAAGATATGACTTTCCCTGACAACACAGGGTTCCTTGTCTTAGACAGTTCCCAGTATAAAATAAGCTGTCTTGAGAAAAAGAGTGGTTTTTAAAAAATCTGCTTTCACATTACAATTTGAGTTACATAGCTGTGTTCCTAAATGACTTAACATTTTTACCATTCTGAATATAGATAAAATTTAATGTTTGCTGATACGGAAAAAAAAGTCTTTTCCCCTTCCTTAGACTGTTAAAACCTTAAGATTTTTTATGCCACTCTTTTATATACGTTTTAGCAGTATGAAGGGAAGCAATCTGAATTGCAGCTGCTTCATTCTGCTCTATATGAACTTTGCCAGAAAGGAAATACATTCTTACTATCTGAAACCATGAGATATTTACAAGATGATTTTTTCCTGAATTTGAAGCATACGTGCTGTGTCAATACAGCAGGCTGGTGCATCGTATGTCATGTCCCCAGTCTTGTTCCTAGCCCTGTCTTTAGTGCATGTAGTGCCCTGGTCCACTCTGGGAAGGAATAAAAAAAATGGTTTCATTTATTGTTTGTACTTGAGTTCTAAAAATATATTTACAGGTTTTTAATTTCCCTGTAGGTGCTCAGGCAGAATATGATAACTCTTTTTCTAAGCTTTTAGCCATTATGTAGGATTTTAATGAATCTGGCCCTCTTTGAATTGATACCCTTCAAGAGGATTATCTAAAGCTTCAGAGAGCAGCACCCTCAAATGCTGAGCCAACCTAAGATTTTCTCAGTGCAGTTAGTAAATCTCCTTAAGTTCCAAAAAGATGCTAAACTTCAATGGCCACGTCTAATAGCGCTGTAAAAACATCACTTTTTTGAAAGTGACGCTTTGCTTGTCTGAACAGGGAAACGTGAAGCCAAACTAGAATGATATAACTGTAATATTAATAATTGTGTTGGTGTTAAAATAGATGTGAACACTGGCCTTTTCTTACTTGCAAAGTGGTTAGAATGATCTGGAACAAGTCATTCGTATTTCAGAATAAGTGCCCTCGGCAAGTTTTACCACCAAATACTACTCATATCTTAAATTCATAACCTATGATCTTTCTTAGCCGCGTAGATTCTACTGGCTTCCAGTCTGACTGACAGAGACATTTACATGCTTACATCACTTCTGAAAATGGCATTTACTCTAGGAAATGTTTGAGGATATTTGGAACCTTTTATCTCAAATCACAGTTATTTTTCATCTTCATTTCCCGATCCATGTCCTTGCTAGTTTGTTTTTTTTCTAAGTAGGTTTTTAAGATGTGTCAGCTCTGATATTTTTCATTTCAATCTTTCTCATTTTTCATCTAACCACAGCATTACCAGGCGGATATGTGTATGTGTGAGTATTTGTACTTTTGGATAAAACAACTCATCTGTCATTGAAAAGATGTGACTAAAACTTTCTGTACACAAAAATCTTCCAGAATGAGCATGGGGACAATTTAATCTCAAAAATAGTTTGTCTAAGAGCACTCCCACAGAAAAGTAGAATTTAAGGAGAGGTGACAGTCAAGCTTGATCATAATGTGCTACCCAGTTCCTGCCCAGTAGTGAGTTTAAGGTATATAATGCCTTCCTAACATTGCGATATACTATTATTCATGTGCCACGGAAGGAAAATGTTGCTAATAGTTAAGAGATGATGACTAGTAAATAGGGTGTGTCTTTGGAAAAACCCTAAAATGGAAAATTGCTATTGCACAGAAGTAAAGAGAACTGGTATTTTCCATAGTTCAGTAAGCTATTCATAGTAAATACTCAAATAAATGAGTTCATCCACAGGACAAGTACTTAGATATATGGCAGTCATGAGGCAAAAGCATCTGCAGGCTACGTTCACCTGTAGTATAATTCTGTTGGCTGCAGTGGAGCAACTTCTAGGTTGAACTTTTCTGTTTAATATCAGTGTAAATACAAAGTTTGAGACTATTTTCTAATGATGCTGGTATAACTTTTTATACCTTGTGACTGAGAGATGTAATATGTCAGGTGGGGCAGGACAGAAAGTCATTGGAAAAGTAGACAAATAATTCAGATCATGGGAAAAATCCCATGAGATTTCAGGAATCGGAAATCGCAATCCTTGCCATAGCACACCTACTGAAGAAGAGCTCTAGGGAAGTCTTTCTCGTTAGCACCAGACATCCACCCTTTAACTACCCAGCTTTCCTTCACAGGGTTCGAGAACAGGCTGATAATGTAGAAAGGATTGTTCAAACAGCAAAGGCCCATTGCTATTTTGTACAGAAAAGAGTGCTAAGCTACAGTTCTGGCGCAAAAAAAAAAGGGCAAGACTTTGCCGTAGCGCAACCCAGATGCAATCCTGCTGCTAGAAAAGCTTGTGTGTCAAACAGAGTAAGAATAAAAATAAATGAGAACAGAAGTTTGGTAGAAATGTACATCTTGTGTGCTTTATTGTATTTCTCAATAAGAACTGTTTTTACCATTCCTTCCTGCTGGACGGTATGAAAAAATCCAATGGAAGAGTTTTCTCTTCCATTTAGGCTGAACGAATTGGTAAAGAGCACATGTGTGCCTATAAAATTTTCTAATCATATTACCACGATGTTCTATTTGTTGACAAGAGAAGATTTTTGTGTCTGTAGGAAAGATCCCTGAATGCGGTCATTTGCTGATTTAAAGAACTGGGAGGACAGTCCTCCAACGGTGTATGGCTTTAGAAGGGACGAGACCTTGGTCACAGTTCTGGGATATTTATGACTTCAGTTTCCCCATCGTTAAGCCAGGGGTGATAATAGGTCATTACCTCCCGTAGAGAGGACACTCAGTTCCTCACTGAAGAAGGCTCTAAAGTTAAGAAAAGTATTCTTTTTGCTCTCATACATCTATGTGGAACTCCGTCATTGTACTAATGTGACAGAGTGAAATGTGGCCTGCAGTACACAGTGGTTTGAGAGTGTTGTTCTTGAAATGCATCCTGAGCTTTCTGTCAAAAAACCACAAAACTCTACTGGGCAGTTAAATAACCTAGGTATTTTCACTATATAAGCAGATATAAAAGTGGCATGATGAAGGCTTTGTGGTCCATATACTTATTTCTCCCACATAAAGTAGTTGGTCTAATAAAGGTATTATCATTACGATTAAATCTAATAAAGATATTATCATTACCAAGAAATCTTGTCTTGCTGAACAATGGACATTTGCTCCCTTGTGGCTTAGAATGAAGCACTGGACAGAAGTGGCTGTTTCAAGCCCCAAGTGCTGGTATTCAAAATATCAAAATGGCTAAAAAAAATTTACATTTCTTTTCTGATTTTGACTCTGCATATGACTGAAGAATTACATGCATATTCACCATTTTAATTTAATACTGAAAGTAGGCTTTTTTTATTTAGTGTGCCACAAGCCTCACAGGTCAGTTTTTATGAATATACTCTTCTCCTTGCAGTGAATCAGTATTTCCCACATAATTTCCTACATCTGGCATCAGAATGGCACATTTTCTTCTGACATATGATGACATGGGTAATAATTTAGAGTGCCAAAACTAATGCTGTAACGAGTCAGGCCAGTGCAGACAGGAGCAGGAAGATATCACACCCTCTAAGGAATCTTTACTATTTCGTTATTTTCCAGATTTCCTTTTTGTTTCCTAATCCTTCTTTCTCTTCCTTCTAGTCTGGACTTGTCCAGGTGCTTTCCCCTTTGGATCAGTTTTTCTCATTAATCTTCTCTTCAGCTGTTTTAAGAAACTATTCGTATCAGCTCTTTCTGTGGAACCTGTATTATCTGAGCTGGGAAGTAGCATGTAACTGGGTAGTAGAGCACCCTAGAATTAGAGGCCTCACGTGAAGCCTGTGGAAGGAGGTAAGAAGGCTACAGTTAACTTTGTTGGGGTTTTGATCTAAAGGCTTACACAAGGGCTTTTAATGCAGAATCATTGGTGCTTTCATTCTCATTAACTGGATCCATTTCAGAATGCTGACCTGATTCCTTCACAAATCACAACCTTTGCAGTGGCCACACTAAGCCTTTTGAATGCAGAAGTCTTCTAGTGACCACTTACTCCTGTTTTTCATAGAACAATTTATCCCGTAATTCACTGAGAAAGAATCATAAAGCAGCTTACCTTATTAAAACCTTAAGATATCCAAAGACGGCACAGACTGCAACAACAATAAGGATGCAGCATCCTGTATATGGCTTTACAAAGCACGTTTCAGCTGGTCCGGTCTGAATGTTATCTCACCCTGGTGCTATGCACTCATTGGCATGCTCCTGCAGCAATGCTTAGTGTGATGGCCAGTCTTACGTAAACTTGGCATTAGGAACAAGAAGAAGAATGCTGGGACAAGAAGTGCAGAATTCAGACTCTGCGGCTACCTTCCCGTAAAAAATTGTGGCAGTACATGAATGATGCTATATTTCAGGCTCCTAAATAGCCCTGTTGGCAGTGTGGTATAATGTATGTTTTTATGTTGGCACCATTTAGTGTCTCTGTTAGCAAGTGTCCGAGGAGCTGTAGCTAATTGTTTTCATTCACCACACCAATTTACTCAGCACCAATATTATCTCATAACTTGGCCTTGTTTTTTGGTGGTTTCAGCTCAGTGACAACATTATTACATTACTCAAAATGTGCAGATGGAAAAGATGCACTGAGATGGTGACTGTCTGAATGAGGACAATTTGTTTCATATTTATCATTGGCTTTTTATAACCCTGGATCAAGAAAATGCTTCATGAGAGGTTAAAATGGTGCAGATACTCATGTCAAGATGGGCAGAGCTTCCCAGGAAAGACTGAATATAGCACTGCTATACCAGTTTATGGAATAAATTATGACATTATGAATACCAATTATGGAAATAATAATGTGCTGAGCAATTTTTTATTGCAATTGCCAATTGATCATTTTGGGAAATCACAGTGATGAAGAATTCTCTTTATTTGATTTGAAAATTCTTATTTGCTGTTTTTGAAAAAAACAACCAAACCAAACCAAAACAAAAAAACACCAGCCACTGCGTTCTGCTTGAAAAGATTTGTCCATAGGAAAAATTTTTACTTCCTCCCCCACCCAAGATGGAGAAGAATGTTTTTAAATGTCAGTGAAAATACTGCATACAGAGACAAAACTTTTTTTTCAAATCACTTCAAAATTGACTAAAAGGAGAGGAAAGTCTACCTGTGATGCTTTTAACACCTGAACTTTTTTGTGTTTAAAGGGACCGATCTTTAATTAGGTACCTATCTCCTGTCTGCTACTACTGCAAGCACAATATAACTGCCTGGGGAAAGCCCTCTTCACTGGCTCCCAGGAACAGAGGGCAAAGCAACAGGCCATCAAGTGCCGAGTCCTCATTGACTGATAAATTAACACTGATAAATGCGCATGTTAAGCAGATAAATCATATTAAATTGGGTTCCAGGAACAAGGAAACCTGATTCAAATCAGCGGAAGAAGTTTCTGAAAGAGTATGTTTTCTGTAGTTTACTGGACGTGATTAATTCAAGCAGAATCTATGCACCAGGTCTAACATGGTTCTGATACGCAGTAATGGTGTAATCTTTCAAGACTATAGTTACGCTTCCTCATCATGCTGTGAAGTTTCTAAATCATCCTTCCACAGTGGAAATTATAGTTTCCTTTTTTTCATGCTGACATTGCTATTCCTATGGTCAATCTAGGATATGAAATCAGCAGCATGAGGATCGGAAGATTGACTCAGCATACTTTGTGAAAGAAGCTGCTCTGTTTTATTGCCTCCTTCGTTTCATTTAGTGTATAGGGGAGATTTCTTCAGCTGCTCACAAAACGCAAGCCAACAGAGGCCTTATTTTGTATCCTGGAAACACCATGACATTTCAGGGCCTTAGGACAAAAGAGCATAACAACAGCTACATCGCGTCTCATTACAGGTTCATCTAGAACAGTGTCTTGACACTTATAGTGACCGATAAAGAATGCTTGGGAAAGAATAGGGAAAACATATAAAAACACTTTACATTATTACTTTTCCTCTGTATTTTTCCAGATGCCAGGAATTTGAAGTTGAGGAACTTCAAATTGAGCCAAAGACAGCATCTTTCTGATAAACAGGCCTACAGGATTTTCCCTCATTAATTTGTCTACTTACTGCCTGAACCCCTGGAAGCATTTAATATCCACAAAGAGGTGTAGCAAAGAATCCCACAGCTTAAGCATTTGTTGTAAGAAGAACACAGTCCTTTAGTTTCTGCTGAACCTGCCACCTGCTACCTTCATTTTTCGCCCTGTTTTTCTTTTAGATTGGAATTGGTGATCAACCATTCCTTGTTCTCCTTAACCATGCCATTTACAGCATTACAGAATTTTGTCATGTTCCCTCCATCATCTCTTTTCCAGGCTAAAAAGACCTATTCTGCTTACTTGTTTCTGTTGTGGTTTAACCCCAGACGGCAACTAAGCCCCCCCCAGCCGCTCGCTCACTCCCCCCTGGTGGGATGGGGGAGAGAATCGGAAGAGTAAAAGTGAGAAAACTCGTGGGTTGAGATAAAGACAGTTTAACAGGCAAAGCAAAAGCCACGCACGCAAGCGAAGCAAAACAAGGAATTCATTCCCTCCTTCCCATGGGCAGGCAGGTGTTCAGCCATCTCCAGGAAAGCGGGGCTCTGTCACGCGTAATGGTTACTGGGGAAGACAAACGCCGTCACTCCGAACGTGCCCCCCTTCCTCCTCTTCCCCCAGCTTTATAGGCTGAGCGTGGCATCATATGGTGCGGGATATCCCTTGGGTCAGCTGGGGTCAGCTGTCCCGGCCGTGTCCCCTCCCAGCTTCTTGCGCCCCCCCAGCCCGCTCGCTGGTGGGGTGGTGGGAGAGGCAGAAAAGGCCTTGAGGCTGTGTGAGCGCTGCTCAGCAGTGACGAAAACATCCCTGTGTTATCAATGCTGTTTCCAGCACCAATCCAAAACACAGCCCCATACTAGCTACTGTGAAGAAAATTAACTCTATCCCAGCCAAAACCAGCAGACTTTCTCATCCTATAACTCTTACTATCTTTGTTGTTTTCCTCTGAACTTTATCTTGTTCTACTGTACAGATGTCCTGTTGCTCCTTCTCCCCTCCTCCCATAGTTAGCCAGATCACCTCCCGTGTCCTTTGAAACTTGGATACTTCAAAACTATTAGGGTGGTTCGGCTTCTGCCTTTTCTCATTTGTAGTACGATACCTGCCTGATGATAAAAGGGCCATCAATACTGCCTCTGCTGAAATCCACTCTTCTGTCTGGACGACTGTCTACAGTGCAATTAAACTGGCAGAAAGCAGCCATAACAATCCATGTTTTTGAAATTAGGTATCATCATTTCCTGACAAGATCAATATTTCACCTGAAAGATTATTATTTATGTTTGAAAAAGATTAGCTTGAATCAGAAGAGAACAACTATGAGGGTGATTAGAAGAGTAAAGTATTTATATTCTGCAATAAAGGGTTTATGCTGTCAAAAAGGACTGTAGGGGCTTTTTACAGAGACGTTATTGGGGAAGGAAGGAAAGACCTATTATGCAGAGGGACTGCAGTGGATAAACATTGAGAGTTGAATTAATTCTGGGCAAAGGTAGATTGGAAGTTAGAAGAACTTTTTAAGTATTTGAGGAGTCATGTTTCTGCAAGAATTTTTGCATGGCAGATGTGAGGGCAGGAACCTTAAATCTGTTCAAGATGATGCCCCAGAGAGGGGCAGTGACATTTGGCTAGCACGTGTTTTTTTGTTTCCTAGAGGCTTGGAAGGAGATTCATTTGCTGTTTCTCTGCATCCGTTGTATTAATCCTCTGTGTCAGTGCAGCCACTGGCTGTCTGCAGAGACAAAAATTTGAATCTGAGATAGCAATTTTCGGTTTAGCATAGAGAGCAAAACTGCATTTATGAGACATTTCTCATTCTCAACTCCTACTGTAATGTGCGTATGTGCTCCCAGTACCAACTTGGTATGAGTGTGCTCTTGGCAAAGTAAACTGATCAAAAAAGCTACCTTATTTCAGTTAAAACTGAAAGAAATATTCTTTTAATCCAAACACTGATAAAAAGATCAACAGTTTTGTTTCTAATTAATTGACAGCATCTTTTTCAATATATTTGGAAGAAAATTCTTCTTGCAGAAACTTTTTCAGTTATCTGTAAGTGTAAGGTCTTAATAGCAAATCTGGTTTGGTTTGGTTTGGTTTCGTTTCATTTGTTCTTTCATTTGTTAAGTAGTCAGGTAGTCCTTAAATAGCCTCTCATGCTACACAGTTGAGACATCATCTCTCACGTGCTTGGAGACCTACAGTGTTAGAATTCAATGGTGATGTCATGATCTCTTGCACACATAAGAACCAAAAATGCGCCTGTGTTCAGGTGGGGAACAGGCACTTTTAATTTTGAAAACAAGATAGTATTCAAATATGTTATTTAACGGGAAAAGGAAACGTATTTTAGCAAAACTGTCATTACTGAAAATAAATTTAAAATCGAGTTTATTTTCTTGTAAAAACAGACATAGCAATTCAGAATATTGCGTACAGTCTTCTTGTCCTTATGGTAAATTTTTATTTACTTTTCAGCCCCTGGTGCACTATGAATAAACCCTAACAATGGTTTGCAGGTAGCAAAACTCTGAGCATGTTTGAAAACATTAGAGAGATTTGACACACATTTTCTTCACATTTCATTTATGAAAAGTTGAATTGATGGCTTCTAAAAACCTTTTTATGGAAGAGTCCTTGTGACATTGATAGCTTGGTGACAAAAACAGAATTACTATGACTCCGCTGTTTTAAGGTTAGAGGTATATTTAATATGCATAACACCAAAAAAACAGTTTTAAACACTGAAATCTTACAGCATTTGTTTCATTCATTGCCCATATTGCCTCTAAGCAAGGTTTTTATTGATATCAAGAAGTTCCTTTTTCCCTTTCTTTTCTTTTTTAAATTTTTATTTTTATTTCAGTAAGACTCTCCTTTGGTTAATATTTCTTTACTTTGAAAACTACAGCCCTCTTAAACTAGACGAAACTGTACTTCATAGTCCTTCAGAAGGAAGCTTAGAGATGATTTGGTATAACTACGAGTTCAGTGAATGCTGAATCAGTGGTGTTGCTAAACCTGTGCAGGTGTTTCCAGCTGACCAATGCAAGGCTAGGGTTTGGTTAGGATACTGCTTTAAATGCCTCTGCAGTTAAGCACTGTGTAAGATTTTGCCATAAAATACCAGAGTCTGCTAGTGCTGTGACAGCCTATTGAGCCCAGCAGTTTCCTTTTGCAGATGAACAGTCTGTGCACGGAGAGCAGTGAGGATAGAAAAAACTAGAGTGAAATTATGAATACCCTGACCCTAGAGACACTTAAAGGCTAATGGCATTTCTATGCAGCTTTCTCTTGCTCGCAGAGATGCCTCTGTTTCCTTTACTGACGCTGTTTCTTGGATGAACTGTAATACAGATATTGTAATGAATTACAGCAGGCACAAAACAGTGAGATTAATTTACAAACACCGAAACCAGACAAAAACAAAGTCCCTTTTAGTGGAAAATAAAACAATTATTTTCTTTTTTGTTTCTTTTTAGCTGAGTGTTTGTTTAATTTGCACTAGGAGGAAATCACTTGAAACTATTCTAGAATAAGTTTGCCCAGATAGCTATTGTGTGTAATTTATCTCCGAGGAGATGCACCCACCCACAAACACAAGAGCAGCTTGTCCTAATGATCATCTTGTCTCTCGGGCAGACCAGTTGGCGCAGGGCAGTGCTAAACAACACTTCTGTATTGCTTCCAAGACTGTTCCTCCAGAAAGCCCAAACATTGCCCTTGGCAATGTGGAGCTGAACACAACCCTGAGGTACCCTGGATCAATATACTTGTTTGAAAAGTATGACACGTAACAGTTTGTTTTAAATTACTGAGGTATGTCAGGTAGGCCTTGTTTCTGCCTTGTCCAAAGATCAACTAAATCTAGTCCTCCCGTATTCCTAGCCCTGCACTACTCAAATGGGTCTCAGTGGAAGAGCGCTGAAGATTGCACACACGTTGATGTTTATACTGGAGAAAACATGCCCTTTGGCAAAATAATTCCAGTTACTAGGTAATCCTGGCAGTTACCTGTGTAGAATCCTGTTAATTATCATCTTCACCCATTTGGCCTGGGGATCTAAACAGATTTGCTGGCTGTTCTTCAGTGTTGCTCTGCAGTGGAATGAACATTTCACTTTAGTTAATATTGGCACCTGAGGAGGTCAGAGGAGGACGCAGACAAGGCTGAGGATTATAACCTTAAGGGCTGCCAAGTCTTCAGCATTCATAAGCCATAACTTCTCTTGCCTGCCGACTTTACTTACATGATTTCCACAGCGTTGCAGTGTGGGCCCTTAGGAATGATTTCTACGTTGGCCAGGTGCTTTGGCAACATTAATCCTGTGACAGTCTGGATGCAGTGACACCGCAGCTCCGCTGTCAGCATCATCTCTGCGAGGAAAGGAGAGGGAAGCTTATAATGTCTGCAGCTGAACCAAACTAACAATGAAAATCTTAATTAGAGAAAGCAGAAGGGATAAAAAGTTCATGCCTCAAGGTACAAATGGATTGCTATTCACGGGTTTAAGGTAGTACCTTCACTGAGCAAGACTAGGGCATTTGAGATCTGCAGACTTTGTACAGGTAACAATTTATAAGTTCCCATTATTACTACAGTTATTTTGGCTTCCCACAATATCAAGTGCAACGAAAGGCTACTGGGAGTGTGGGGCTCCTATCTTACGAGAGGAAGAAAAAGCTAGCTGAAGAGGCAGATAGCTACTCCCCTTGAGTAGCCTGGAGGTGAAACCTGTTTTGACTAAAATTCTACACTGGTGCCTGGTGTGAAAAAGCCACGAAAATATTCAGCTTAGAAGCTTAATCAAGATGCTAGGAAAGGTGTGTTTTGAAGCAACTCTGGGTAAGTACTAGGAGCAAGAAACCCAACAAGCTTTGGGATGGAGTTTGATTAAATTATGCCACACATTGTACAGCACCCAAGTCCATGGACTGAATTTGCTGTTACCTGACAGTCTTTCCAGACCTGCGTTGCCCTAGTGAAGCAACAAAAAATGTTATCCCAGCTTTAGGGATTGAGCACAGAGCACCAGAGAGGTGGTGGAAGTTATCCAAGATCACAAGCCGTGAAGCCCAGGCCCTTCCCAGCTCCACCCGCTGCAGACACTGGGGTATCTTCCTGTTTTCAAGTCAGGTATCAGAGGTTAAAATGCACAATCGCAACTCTCGCATTTGTCCAATGTTCCTACTAAGGCAAGCCTCATCTTCAGCTTGAAATTCCTGACAGTTGAACTGTGGAATATATTTGAAAGAGGAGTTTCAGTACTTTGAGGGCAGTATCAACAAGAAGCAAAGACAAGCTCCAGCTAAATGAATGTGGGGCACGTGGACACTTACTGAGATGCGTAGGGCTGCAGGAGCCCAAATCCCAGTCAGTTCATCACTCCTCTCTTACTGTGGGTAGTCTTGACATACCCTAAGACCAAACAGCAAACCCCTTTACCTCACCCTGTGCTAGTTCTTGTAGGGATGATATGATCATCCACCTGTTTCCCTTCTTCACTTATCTTCTGCCCAGCTGCATCTGCCGGTGCTGCTTCTGGCTGACCGACACCTCCCTACCTACCTGACAGACAGCAGAAACAAACGCACTTGAAAGTCAGGCATTGCGAAGCACAGAGCATTGCAGCAGAGCAGCAACATCCCATCTGCAGGCTCAAGAGAAGAAAATGAGATTCCCACAGGCTGTGCCAGGGCTTCACTGCAGGTGTGTATAATAATACAGGCATCCTGTTAGCCAGTTGCCCAGCCTGGAGGTTGGCCACACCCAGCTCTGTTCCGGTTCAGGAGAGACTGCAGATGTGTGTCTTCCCAAAGTGAAGCCAGGACGCAGTAGGAGCAAGCATCTACATGGTGCTGAGGCTTGGAAGCATTCCAGACCCCTAAACTTGGCATACTTTCTACCCACAAAATACTTCCTGGATTTTCCCAGCAGAGTTTGGTTTTTTTTCCCCTCATGCTTCTCAGGAAAGAGCTTTTACAGATGGCTGTTGATTAGAAATAGATTGATTCAAACTAAGTTGAATATTCCAAGCGTTCATCTCAGAGCCTGTTATCATAAAAGCAGAATGAAAAGTGATAGCAATGCAATATGCCACACAGTTATTGCAGGCTATCACTTCTGAGGCCCTGGTTGTAATCTCATTTTTCTCAGAATATTTAAGGGACAAGTTCACCAATGTCAGTGAATCTCCACTAGCAGAAGAGTAATAGGAGACAAGAAATAAGCCCACTCTGACAGTCCGTGAATATGTTTTTCTTGACCTGCTACTTCAAAGACAGCGTATGGAAGTCCTACACACCTTGAAAACATTCTGTTCAGCTAAACCATATTGCAGAAGAATTGTAATACAAAGGAAAATAAATTCAATTTTCTTACCAGGAAACTGGCCCATAAAAGAGAGAATCAGGAGGAAGATTACAGTCTTGCTATCCATGACTGCTCTCTGTGCCTTCTTACGGTGAACTGAAAACACACTCCGCTGTGTCTTCAGACCCTCATGGGACTGCTGACATGGTTATACTCCAGGATTTGCTTCTCATGCACATGTACATACAGATGGAATTACTCTCGCTCGTGCTTTTGCCACAACCAGAACAAGTGCTGGGAAAACCTGAGATGAAACAGCTGGAGATAACACACCTGAAACCGAGTAGTAAGTTGGAGCCACTCTGCTTGCTGTGATTCCCTCTTAATTCCAAGAAAACAGTAAAATACTAAGAGAGAATAACATGCTGGTTAACGGAGTGAGGGAGGTATTAAGCTTCATCGGTTGTCATCATTTATACCTCAGTACTTGCTTAATTTTCTCTCAGTGCTGAAATACAAGACAGAATCAACTTCATAATAGAACATTGGCAAAAATCTAGGTGATTGTGTTATTTGGATAGGATGAGGAAGTCAGAGCATTATCGCATTAAGACAATGATCTTTAAGAATTTCTTACATATATTTATCTGCTATCCCATATAACACCCAGCAAATTCATGGGCCAGAAAGGGCCAGGGACTCTTCCTGTAGCTGAGGACACACTTGTCTGTAGGAAGAGAGACTTCAGCTGTATGGACGAGACACGCCATGCCACGTGCTCTGATGTCCAGAAAACAGCTCCTGACCTCTTGCATTTATTCATACCATATAATAGTAATAAAAAAAAAAAAAGATTTTAAGAAGGTTTGAGTTTTCAACACCTCTGAATATTAGGCGGTGTTTTAGAAAGCACTTAAAGCTATGCTTTAACTTTGTCATTCCAGCTCCCATTCCTTTAAAAGGGAACTAATAATGTGTGGTTCACGATTTTGTTTAATGAGGATTTGAGTTACTTGTGCAACACCACACATGCAAAAAAAACCCAGCTGTGGAAACACTGGGAACAGCCACCATCTCCTCATGCTCGCTTCTACGCCCTTAGCCCTCTTGGGTTTTACTCTGTTCTCAGTCAAGGACAATTTAATTCCTTCCTGCAAGTCCCTTCAGATTTGCAAGCACAAAGAGGCTGCCTCTTACTATGCTCTTGCATTTAACCCTATTGAATACGTCTCTTTTTTCAGATCTCTTCTTCCTGCTTCTTTCTAGGTGTCTCTCCCGAGAGGAAAATTCAGATCTATACTAAAAAAATGCATGCATTTGCCACACCGCTGGTCGCTGTCTCCTGGCCTATGACCAGACACGCACGCTGCACGCGGCTTTTGATTCCAGTCCAGCCCTGCCTTCTCTTGTAATGAATTGCTGATCATTTTGCTACACCTAAAATATTGTATTCAGAAAGGATTCCTGAAACTGAGGCACTCGGTTCTATCCGGTCGACGATACAGAACCGTTTTGTGTTGTTATGCAAGTGAGTGGTAGCTCACAAAATGAACAGATATTTGTGGTTTTGTGTGTGTATTTGCATATTGTGAAATTGGTCATTTCATGAAATGACCAAAATGTGTTGGTATTTTTAGAAAGTGACTGAAAGAATAGGTAAAAATATTAAGAAGTACCTAATTACAATATTTTGGATTATTAACTTGAAAGTACAAGTAAGAATGTTTTTTCTAAAGCATGTATTTAGAAAAGCATTTGCTTTCAAAAACAGTAAAGCTTGCCACTCTACGGTTCTAAGATTATTTTCACAGCTGAGGTTATTTCATAAAACAATGGAAAACTTTAGGGTTTTTACGAAGTGAACAGTTCACAGTAGAAAAGTATCATTGGTTACTGCAAGGACCGGGATAAAAGAATTGTTTTACGTGTATCTGTAGATACGCCTTTCTGAGAAGTTGCTAACATTTCCTGCAAAATAACCTTTCAGCTTTGGGCCATATATTGATTTGCATAGAGTTTGACTTCAGTCGTTTATAAATAACGTGAAGGCACATGTTTTTGCATTCTCAGCAGGTGTCAGCTGCAAGGCTGCTCTGCTGTATCTGAACACCTCTGTGACACTGTAATACTTGCATTTTTGTAATCAGTGGAGGAACCTGCACCTCCTGGTCGGATAACCGCAGCCCAATGGGCTTGTTACCACCACCTGAAAATTTATAATCTCAAGCTTGTCCTTAAAGGAGAACAACTAGGGTGCAAGGCAAGGCATAAATTCTGGGACTGGCAAGGGACTTTTGCTCTGAGACCAACAGAGGAATATCCCGTGGAATTCCGCAATGAACAGGAAAAACCTCTGCAAAACCAACAAGGTTGGGCTCTAGGCATATAGTGACAAACGGCATCAATGGGATGGTCAGGAAGGTAGACTTGTGGTTTCAGCATAATAATGAGGTCCACTGGAAATGTGAACTGCATTGGTCCGGTCTTGGAAAGAGGCATCCATTTCTGTGGTGGAGTTAGGATGATTGAAGAAGAGCTGGATGGTAGAAGTAGGAGGGAAGGAGAAGCCAAGTGCAACTCCGGTTCTGCAGCCCTACACGGTGTGACTAGAGGTGAGACAGAAGAGGGCTGAGGTCATTTGTCATTGTGCTTCCTTTTTGGGAACTTTTTGCTCTGCTTGGAGAAGTGGGAAATCCAGTAGACTTGCTTCAGCGTCTGGATGAGCCTCATCAGAAACTGCCTAGAGCAGTGAGGTCTCATTGTATGGTGGTGTAACAGGTGACACTGTTTTTCTGTGTGTCTGCAGTAGAGCTGACATCGCCTGTGTGGAAGAAGCGAGTTGGCTAGCATAGGTCCAGTCGCAGAGCTTTGGTAGCCAGACGTGTTGCGTATGCCTGGGTTTGAAAATGGCCTCCTTGAATTCCTGAAGGGTGTTTTGAACCAGGAGGTGCTAGTCCATTAGAATGCCAAGAAAAAAGGCAGTCAGGCTCTTGTTTTTCTCTGTCAAGTATTGCTTAAAATGCCATTTATTAGAGCTATCACTATATAGAAGAAGAGGGTAGTAAAGATAGTCTTCCGTCCCTTCAGATGCTGGTAACCCTAGGTTCTGTGGTACCGAACGGGGCTCCAGTCAGGGCACAGCTTTCTGTGCAGATCCTGACTGTGGAAAGGTTACCCCACAGAGAGTCATTCAAGCTTTTTTGAGGCTTTTCTGAAAAAACAACTCTATTTATCATTTCTACTGACCAGCATTGAGTGGGAGCTCCCTGCAGACCTCTCCGTTACAATGAGCTGGCTAAATTTATCCTGCAGCCGAGGGGTATATGCAGTACGGCACAGGTCGGAAGGTCAAGCTATATGTGCAGTGCAGCACAGCACGGGCCTGGGCCTACTCCGGTTAACTGAGTTAGGTGGATCACCGACTCCACAATGCACAGGTGAATCTCAGGATAACTACAAGGGGGGCCTCTGGCTTAGCTGCCAAATGGCACAGGGACCTAAACCCATGTGAAACAGAACTCCCACGGAGAGGAAAAAGAGCAAAGTTTCTCTTTTTCTCACTAATAAAAAGGGAAATATAGTCTAAAAGAGGGCAAAACGTTGAAAAACGCAAAGAAGAAACAGTCTATTAGCATAAAGTTTGACAAGGAAAATGTTCTTGGGGAAGACAGTAAATAATCACTCCACCTCACTTAGCAGTGTGGACTATGTGGGAAAACTCTGAATATTTTTGTCTGACAAATAGTATCACAGTCATTTGGAAGCTGCTGGTTTTCCTTACAGCCAGATTTCACCATATGACTGAACCAGTAACACTAGTCATTTAAATACCTTCAGCTTCTAGGTAGTTCACGTTATGACCCAGTGGAACAGCCAGTTGGGTATAGAATATCTATCATTTGAGTCATTTTGTGATTTCATAATATGCAGTTGATCTAAGCAGATGTGTGCGTGTGTGTGTGTATATATATATACAGTTGTCATATTGTAAAATCTACCCTTTGATAGACTTTTTTTATTCAATTATATACATATATGTAAGTAACCCCTCCCATTCTCCATTGCTTTTTGGCATGTAGCTTTGTTCAGCTGACACTCTCCCCTAATTTCTTCTCTCTTTAATGTTTGCAAAGTTGCGTAATTGGATTGTTTTTCTCAGATGCAGGACATCATTTTAGCCCTTTGCTGCTCTGAATTTCTGCACTCATCTGATGGATAAGTCAGGCAAAATAAATTATTTTCCCTGGAAAGGGTTTTAGTATAGCAAGACTTTTTCCCTTCAAAAGGAACAGTAGGAAGATGGTATCACTAAAAAAAAAAAAAAAAAATTTCTCCTTTTCTGAGTGATGTAACTTTCTCCTAACCACAACAGCCTAAATATTGGACTTTAAAATTCTGGCATTACAGAGAGAAAAGCTATTTTATACATCAAGAAGTTTTCAAAATTCAGTAAGATTTTTCTCTGTGTCCACAACTCGGAAAAGTAACATCCAGTTACTTGCTAGGTAAAGAGGAAGAAATAAGGAACAAAGACAATCCTTGTTCATATGAATTTGCTTTCCAACGATTCCTCTCAAAGAAAAGCTAGACTGTGTTATGAGGATGAGCCAGCTTTCTTCAGGTGTCACAGGAGAACACTGTATGACTCCTAGTTGTGTCAACAAGGCCAGGCTATGGTTATACCTTCAGATAAGGTTCCATTGAATTTCATGAGCAAACAGCAATTGATTTTTCTGTCACTAGTAAGTACTATGTACCTAGTAATTGAAGACCTTGTTTGCACTAGAAACGTGCACTAAAAAAGAATCCAGAGGTGGAGATTCTTTGCTTTAAAAGGTGTCAGGGCTCCTTGCTACAGCTGGGACCTGAACAATTTGGTTTTCTGGAAACAAATTTACTGTTGTAGACTGTCATGGTTTCTTACCGTAGCAGACACTGTTGCTCCTTCTCACCCAGCAAAACATGTTTAACTTTAAACACAGCCCCACTTTAAGTTAAACCAGAATACAAGTTCCTGCAGATTGCGGGGGCTTACTTGGATTCAATACATCCATCCTGGGGTTTACCTCTCTTCACATCGGCAGCTCCGAGGGAAGGGTTTAAATAATGTGCCTCTGAATCTAAAAGCACATTTGCTCAGTACAGAGTGTCCCTGACACTTCAGAGGGAGCTGGACCGCATGTGTGCCCGCGAACCCCTGCGCACGCACAGAGGTTACTGCTTCCCTGCTTCCCAGCTAGCCAAACTGATGCAGGTACACAGGTCATCTTAACATGGAATTCACCAAAAAATTCAGTATATTTTTCAACAAGAAAATATTTTTATTGCGTCATATTTCATTACATTATCATTTCATGATAAACCCACCTTTTCACATAAATACATTTTTCCAAAGGAGAATAAGGAACATTACTTATTATATATGAATAATGACAGTATGTCATACAGTATGTCATACAAGTAGACATAAAATACCTGAGCCTCTTCAGAACATTTACTGTTCCTTTACATCTTGTGTATAAATACCAAATAATTAAATGTAAACTCATTTAAAAACAAACCAACCAACCAACCCCAACATTATCTTGTTAGAAACCAAAACAATCTTGGCATGAAACCCCACAATTTCATGGAAATTCTTAAACTGTTATAAGTATTGAATAGAGTGAGATTTCAGGAGCAAGCTTTCTGTAATTTCATTGTGCAGTATCTTGTGCAAAAATATCCTAGGCATTCTGCAGTAAATGCTAGTAAGTTATAGTGGGGAAAAAAGATTTAGCAAAATATTCTGAGCCCAAGGCTCATTTAGGCAGCAGATTGAGCATGGCAGCACAGTGCTGCGCTTGCCTCAACCAGTTTTTGTTCCCGTGTAATCCTGAACAGGCACTAAAATGCCAAGTGCCAGACCGCACTCAAACTTAGTGATCTTGTTATTCCTAACGGAAGGATTACCCACTGTCATCAGCACCACCCATTCAAACCTCTGTATATCACACTATCTGTGGACATTTGCACAATGGTCTCCACGACAGACCCATCTTCTTCTCAGGTATTAATGGTATTTATAAGAACTTGTTGGCAAATAGTATTTTGGAGAGAAGGAGCTTGCACAAAGGTGGGGCTACTCAAATTGTGAGAACTGCAGCAAAGTCGCCGAGACGTGCCTAGCAAAGCCTATGCTGTCTTATCAAACGGCTTGAATCACTTTAGCTCAGTCAAAAAATACATACGTGGGAACAGGCAATAATAAATATGAGGGGAGGGGAGAGTCCTAGAGGGATTGAACATCGAACAGCTTGTCTACAAACTCATGAAAACTAATGAGTCGGGCTATTATCTTCTTCCAGCATCCATTTACTGGTATCTTCTGGCAAACACAGATAGCTTCATTTGGAGATGTATCTTCCCTCAGAGCTGGTTAGGTGAACTGCAACAGGCAGAATTCAAATTATAAAGCCAGTCAGGAAATCTTTCCTTAAGTCTTCTTGCATGCCCCAGATAATAAGTCCCACAGGAGATGCGTCTTCTGGAAAAGATGCCTGATGGTGATGGTGGACCACACTGGCCTGGTACTGTGGCTGGATTTGCATTTAATCAGGCGTTTGCTGCAGATACTCTACCTGACCCGCAGGGTTTTCTCTTCCCAACAAAGAAGCCACTTCTTGGCCAAGTTTGTGGCATAACTAAGCAGATTTCCCCATAGAAATCAATGGCAGAATGTGACTTCTTATTTCTGTGACACCCACACTGGTTTCAAACCCAGCCAAAAGCTAAGCTTGACCTCCGAAAGGGCTTGCGGTAGCGTTAGCTGCTGCGCAGCACACATCCCCGTCCCCGTACAGAAAGCAAGAGCTGCCCCGGCCCCCGGCAGGTACCTCTTGAGGATCC
>NW_008795298.1:1298959-1307720 GCF_000699145.1 Aptenodytes forsteri
GGGAGCCGTCTCTGCGGCCCCGTTGTCCCGGGGTGCTTTTATCCCCCGCCGGGAGCTGTCGGGCAGGAGAAACGTGATTCACTCACCGCCACGCATCTTTCTCTCCTCCCTGCACATCCTCGGGCGGCCGCTGCTCGCCCTCTTCCCTGCCTGTGACCCGCCAGGTCGGCGCGGCACGGCATGGCATTGCACCGCCCGGCACCCGGCAGCCTGTACATGCGTGCACGGGCCGCGGGGTCGGGTTCCGTGCCCCGGCCAGTCTCCCGGCCCCACCGGTTCTGGCTGGAGGTGTCTGTTCAGCCAGCTCCACTTACCAGGAGCCCAGCAGTGCCAGGGAGCCAGCGGTGGGAACTCATACAGGAACGGGCTGTCGTTTAGACACCAGAATTTGGAGGTTAAATTTAGCCTTGCCCAAGTTTTCTTGAAGTTCGTAAGCCTGAAAGATGCTAGTGGAAACTGAGGCATAAAATCCTTTGTCTCCTGCATCTAGGGATAAGTTTTAGTTTTTAAAAACTTATTTTAAAAACATTTAGTTTTAGCACCTGGGTTTCTCTGCCAAGCACACAGTAATTTCATTGTGGATTTAGTTGTTAGCTGAAAGGCAAAGAGCCCTGAGCGTTATGCAAAGTGGTGAGTGGTAGGGGCCCTCTCCAGCCGGCTGGAGAGATGTCAAGGGTTAAAGTTTGCCAGAGGATCCAGTGATGTGTCTGAGCAGCAGGTGCAGTCCAGAGGTGCCAAAGCTATCCCACCCTTTCTTCCCAGTCTTTGAAGATCATGCATTGCTTTATTTCAGTCCTCCAGCTTTTCTTTGGACTGCTGTTGTGCTTCCTGGGGCAGTGAAGAGTGATTAAAAGTTTCCCCTAAGATCTTTTCAAAGATGTAATAATTGTGTTAAATTTTTTCCTTGGTCTGGGCAGCAAAAGAACCAATTTGATACTAGGCAATGGACACCTCATTTCTTTTAACTCGGGCAGGGGGAGATGACAACACAGACCAATTTATTAGTGCAGTGTCTGCAAGCTTGTAAATCAACTCTCTGCTTAATTGCAAAATATTCTCAGGAAGAGGGGAGCTGAGAACACAGATAACTTTGTGTTCACAGTTAGTCCATCAAGTATTTCCCTGCACACTGACCAATTTGACTGCCTTGCTGTTAATGAGCTGACTTTTCTCCTCTTGGAGAAGAGTGTGGTGTGGAGCTGGGTGTGGACTCTGATTTGGGCATTGCCAAGACGGTTCTGTGGCTCTAGGTCCATCAGATCTGTAAGCCCTGGGCACTTGACTATTTCTTGCTTTTGCCACCCTGTAGGAAGTTACGGAAGCACTAAAGTAACCAGGAGGGGAAGATCTTAGAGCACTGTGGGTTTATATTTCTCTCCAAAGTGCCTGCCTCTCATCATGCTTGGTCTGCCAAAGGGTAGGGAGCAAATACCTAATTCCTACCCGTCTGTAATTCCTTCTGCCTTGCACATGAGTTTTCTGAAAGAACTACAGGTTCTAGCTCAATAGGTAAGCACCAACTATCAAACGCTAGTCTGGATACTAGTCCTTGCTCCACAACACCAAAACTCAGCTACAACCCTGCCCATTATTGTGAAATTTCCTTACAAGGTGCCAAGGGAAAAATGACGTTTTCATGCTGAGAATCCTGTTTCTCCAGTACAAAAATATTCAGAGTACAACCTGAAGTGATATGCTAGGTGTGCCAGATGCAAAGGGATCATAAAGACACCGACTAGATTCAAAATGTAAGGAATATAGTCTCTGTGAACTGTTGCTGTCTTTTTTCTCCCCATATTTCAGGTCCCCCCCCCCCTTGTGTGCTCGCTTTTGTTTATTTGGGAAAAATCTTTCCTATTCTATCAGTTTGTTTTTGTGCCAATGTTCTGTGCAAACAGACTTTCTGCTTTGGAAAGCACCAGCTGAACAGCAGCCTGGTTCTGAATGCAGTCGTCTTGGATTTCAGGGTAAAGACTTCACTTGTTGCGTGAAGTCCTCACCGCACTGACGTCAACGGCGACTTAGATGAAGCCGGCTTTTTATTGCTGACATCAGTTGTCACTTTAAGTAGACCAAGTATAAAAGAACAACTGGGGCTGACCTGCATTTTACCCCTTTTTTGAGCAATTCATGGAGGGCAGCAGTGGCTGAGCTCTTAGAAAATCGCTACGGATGGTATGTTAAGGGCCCGTCTCATGGAGGAAAAGGATTTCTCTGTTAGAGAGTGGCCAATGCCTCGTGTCACGTAGAAATGTGCATTAACAGAGCGTATTTCATTAGAGTAACTACTTCAGTCTTATCCAAATCTCTCAGCAGTAATTTATGTCCAGGAATGGGCTGAGCTAAATGAAATAGATAGCAATATCAATGATTACGTTAGTTTGGCAGTTAAACATGCAAGTGGTAAAACAGCAGTGACAAACTCCCCATACAGTGAGAAACTCCTCAATGGGCCTTCTGTCCCGTGGGTTTCAAACTATCAACTCCAGCGATAGGATCTTAAATTACATTACTTTCCTCTGCCTTCTCAAACATCTCGAAAGCCGCTTCCTAGTCTTTCTTGTCTCCAGTGGGAAATTTCATAGCAAATAATCGAGAGTGCCTTAAAAATACCAAACTACCTTCAAGTAAAGCTATGCTTCTTGTGAACTGGAAAAGTTTACATCTTTTTAGTAGAACAGTCATGTTCAAATTCTGGAGGACAGGTGTCTGTGGGATTTGGAACTTAAACTGTTCAGGGCTCATAAAATCAACTGGACAATGTACCCATGTTCTCCTGGGCCTAGCACCGCCTCCCTGTGCCGATACAGCTTTTCAAAGCAATCTGTTTTATTTTTCTTCAACTAGGAAAAATTCATTCACATACATTCATTTGCCACTGACTGGTCTTGATGTGAATTATAACATGAATCAGCATTAATTCAGCAGATAAGCTGTTAAGGTATATTGCTTTTAAAGGGAGATCTGAGCATTGAGCGGCTCATAACAATGAAATCATGATGTGTCAGGGAAGCAGAAAGTCACTGCAGAAAGAGGTGAAGAAGCTCTGAGATTGCTTCACCATGCCAAAAAGGAAATACTCTTCAATCAGCAAATGTGGCTTGTTGACAAATGTGTAACATCTGCAGTGCTTATGAAAAAGCTTATTTGCTCAGTCATTTTCCTGTGATGTAATTAACCATTTTGTTTGACGTTCACAAGAACATTTATTGATGGGTTAGAATGTCTTCATTCTTTGACATATCAAACTCCTCAACAGCTGGCCTGACCTTTAGCCCAGTCTAGAGTTTTGGGAAAGTGTTGTGCAAATACCCGCCATACCAACAGAGAGAGAGGAAACTCGAGATGTACGAAGACTCAAAAAAATGTCTTATGTGCCCAGGAGCGTTGCTCAGTCACTTCCCTTTAAGCTGTGCTAGGCTAACCCTACACATCTGGCTCTGTCAGGCTACACTCAAAGGAGTACTATCAGGACCATGTTTTAGAAAAAAAGGCAATAAAAAGTTAAATGAGCATCATTTATTCTGTCTCTGTCCCTGTGAAACAAGAACACCTTGTGCTGTTTGCATTGGTGCTCAGAATATCCTGGAACTATTCCGTTGTATTGGAGCCAATAAAATAATCTTTAATGAGGACTGTGACTAGGAGGCAGCTGAAATTATGAATATGTGATCCACACTGTCACTTTTAGATAGACTCTCGACAAAGTTAAGAGGGAAATAATTCAGGATCATCCCATAGGAATGAACTCTTTCAAGGATTATGCCCTGGGCAATTAGCTGAATTTTGCAAACGGGATCAGCCCAACTTCCTGGCCAGACGTTTCCAGCTACAGGGAGATTCCCCTCCCTTTTCTAATTGACACAACTAGTGGGTCACACTTGGTCATTGGTTACTGGTGAGAGGCAAGAGAGGCTGACTGGTCCGCTGCCAGTTAGTGTGATGAAAGGCCATAGGTATGCTCTCCTCTTGCACCAGTGCCTCCTGGAAGTAGGGATAAGAAAGGGAGGCAGATGAAATAATTTTCTTATGCCAGTGAGTATGAATCAGGGAAGCCCAAGGAGAAGGAGTAACTTTAAAAACATTTATCTGTGATGAGGTTAGTGTGTCAAGAGGTGTATCTGATGACACAAAGAGAACAAGAACACATGTCGTAACGTAAGGAAAATGTGCAATCTGCACAGCTCATCCTGCCGCTCTGCACGGACGATATTTTTAGGAAACTGAAGGAAGGCCCAGTAACATTAACCTCTCCTGGACACTGACGTGGTAGACCTGACCCTTACTCCCACTAGGTGAGGATTATTGCAATGGATGGTTAAGGTGCTTTGAGCAAACAAGTAGCAGAACTGATGAAATTGGTTTTCAATGGACTTGAGTTTTGCGATTGGATTCTCTGATGTCTAATTAGGTACACAATCCAATCAAGAACTTCCCCCAGTTAAGGGCTCTTGTAACTTCTCTTTCTCTCTCTGCCTTAGGTTCTCTAGCGTGTTATGAAAGTGTGTCATGTGCTTACACTGCAGTCTTTTCCTCAGTGTGAGCACAATGGCAATTTCTACAACTATCTGTAGACTCTCAGAGAACATCTAGAAAGTTAGTATCTTTGATCCCAATACTTTGAAAATGGCCAATGCTCAAAAGTTGCCAGGGGAACAATCAATGCAGCTTCATCACATAATAGACTTTATTTACTAAGAAAACCAGGCTAGATGCTGCCAAATATATGTGCAACTGGATCTCAGTACTGTTCCACTCCCTGGCGGTCATCCAAATACAGTAATCATATTTGCAAAAAGCTGTGCAGACAGAAAATCCCTATGCCATCTGTGGCAGCTACAGATGTGTAGCAGGGGAAGTGTGAAAAGGACATCCAGCCATTCCAGACCTATGTAAATATGTGTGTACTGATGTTGTGGTTTAACCCCGCAGGCAGCTAATACCACACAGCCGTTCGCTCACTCCCGCCACCCGTGTGTGTCACACCCACATACCCCAGTGTGATGGGGAAGAGAATTGGAAAAAAAAAGAGTAAAATTCGTGGGTTGAGATAAAGACAGTTTAATAGGACAGAAAAGGAAGGGAAAATTAATGATGATGATGATGATGATGATGATGATGATGATGATGATGATAAAAGAATATACAAAGCAAGTGATGCACAATGTAATTGCTCACCACCCACCGACCGATGCCCAGCCGGTCCCCGAGCAGCGGTCGCCACCCCCTGGCCAACTCCCCCAGTTTATGTACTGAGCATGACGTCCCATGGTATGGAATATCCCTTTGGCCAGTTTGGGTCGGCTGTCCTGGCTGTGCCCCCTCGCAGCTTCTCGCTGGCAGGGCATGAGAAGCTGAAAAGTCCTTGACTAGTGTAAGCACTACTTAGCAACAACTGAAACATCGGTGTGTTATCAACGCTATTCTCATACTAAATCCAAAACACAGCACTGTACTAGCTGCTAGGAAGAAAATTAACTCTATCCCAGCCGAAACCAGGACAACTGAGGAGATGGGGGTGGAGGTGGAAAGAAAGATACTCAGATGAGGACAAAAATGCTGAAATCCTGCTGCCACTGTCAAAGTGAGTTGAGATCATCACTGCCAAGCTTGTGCTCTCCCTCAGTTTGTCCTTCAGTCTCCTCTGACCACCTAGAAGTGCCCCAGTAGCCAGAGGATTCCAAAGGTCACAGAGGGAGTACTGGGGCAGCCACGTCTCCTCTTTGCCCCGCCAAACAGCTTTGCCTTTCTGTTGTGAACTTCCTGATCTCCAGCCTTTTTTGACTGATGTAAGTATAAGGAAGGGAGGAGCATGCCTGCCTTTCCTATTGGAGCAGCAGAATTTGCTTGGAGCGATGGCCTTGCAGCCAGATTTGTGTTAAGGCAGTGCATGTGTCCCCAAAACAGGGACAGGAGCCTCAGTCCTAGGCACTGTGCAGGTGTGGACCAAAGGGATCATTCTTCCTCAAAAAAGGCTTCCACAGCTGAGTCACAACAATCCACATGAACTGGGAAAGGCAACGGCAGGTGTTGCAAACAACAGATACTGTAGTACATCCTCACGACTCCGATTGGACGTCTGCAGGGTGGATTTGTTACTGGAACAACTAGGCAATTTGCAAAGCAAGTTCTGTAGACACTTTAAATTCCACGTTCCAAACAATTTCCCTTTTATTAAAGAGAACAAGCAGCCTGGCCATGTTTTTCACAGAGGCTGGGAATTAACTTTATGAAGCCATCACAAATGTCGGCATGACCAGCATTTACTTAGGAGAGAATTTGCCTGAGGAACAAATTAGCAGCAGGTTAATCAGGGCTGAAATAGGTAGTATCACCCTTGCTTTACCCATAGCCTACCGCCTCCTGCTGCATTTTCATGGAGAATGTGTTAGAAAAATACATCGTGAAAATAGTGTTGCTCCTTTGCAGTAGGTGAAATGACAGAAGCGTGTCAGCAGACAGAAAGAAGAGCCTCTTAGGCTTGAGAAGCCTGAGACAATCACACAGCTTCATATTTAAACTAGCGTCAATCTGTTATCAGCGATGAAGATCCGTTATCTGACCTCTATGCCATCCAGACCGCAGTTTACTGGCTTCATTCTACCTAAACCAGCTCAGACTCGCTCCCTGCCCTTGACCTGCAAGGGGTCTGCCGAAAGGTCAGGGTTTCTTCTCAGCCTCTTGACGTGGCAGCGCTAGCTCATTTTAAGCACAGCAAGAGGATGGAAGGGTAAAACGTTTTCTCGTAACCTTGCGAAGAAAAGGCCTAAGCCATTTGGCCATATGAAACCTGTCCTTTTTCTCATTTCAAAAGGAACCAGAAACTAGCACAAATATTTAGGGGGATGTGTGGGAAAGAGTTGTTTCATTGCTCCACATCCTATTGTCTCTAGCCCGGTTTTCAACTTCTAGGTGACTGCAGTGAAATGGAAGGGAGGAAAATGCTGGTGCTTTTCACATCAGCTTCCCAAATAATTTCATTTCCCTGCAAATGGGACCAAATAAAAGAGGCACAGTCCTACTGCTCTCAGTCCAGAACTCCCATGAAGGCAAAGGAATGCTGAGGATTGTAGTTTTGGAATGGTGAAAGTATATTGATGGGCGCAGCTTATACAAGCCATTAACTAAACCAACAAGATTTGATGTTGTAAGATCTGTCTTTTATGTTAACACATGGAAACAGACACCAGGCAAGTGTATCTAAATATTTATTTTTTAAAAAGCAAAACTCTAAGCAACAAGGGAAAATTTCTTAATTAGGAAACTTATATAGTAATAAAAACATTAGGAAAAAATCTTCCATTTGATTTACAGGAACTTATTACAGTTATTCTGGATAACTCATGATGCCTCTGCACAATGATTATACATATACAACTATGAGGGTTTCTTCAACATTTTGGAAAATGAGTAGATGAACAGAAATCATATGGTCTCACCGTGATGACATTTAAATACTAGTATTTAAAAGTGGTGTAGATCCCCCTTCTTTTTAATTTTCTGCTGGACAGAAATATGAAGAGCAGAGGAAACTGCATATACACAACTCCAACAGGAATTTGGACTAGAATAAATAAACATCCAGCAACACAACAGCACATTCACTTACATATAACTTTATATATATTATGACATTATGCCATACAAAAAAAAGACATCACATGTCTAAGGTTGCAAGCAGCAAAACCCACCAGCTTCCTCAAAATGCAAACGCACAAGGTAAGCAGTGCTGTGCGTGCTAGGACTTCTGGCAGGAGAAGGAAACTACAAGTTGCTGGTGAACTTGTATTGCTGACTGAACCTCTGGCTCTGGCACAGCAGGCTGCACGGCTTTCCCACAGTAGCTGGGAAAGTTTTTTTCCAGGCACATAGCTATACGATGTGCAAAACAAAACAAAAACGTGTTTTGGGAGGCAGCAGTTCCCTTCTTTACTCAGAGCTGCTATGTAGAATAAATGTTTCTATATGTTACTCAAGTCCTTACAAAGGTGTGTAGCTTGGAAATATACTTCACGCTGATGCCGAAGCCTCAGCAGTGGTTTGCTGATGCTGGACCCCAGGCAGATTTTTTCCTGTGAAAGAATTCAGGATGTTCCCTGTATCTTTTCTCCTGCACAACACCCCAAAAGCAAGGTTTTAAAGGCAGTAAATTCGTACAGCACTTAGAATTGTGCTTTTCAGACAATGTCCAAATTAAAGATACATCTTGCATAGTACTTGCAATATTTAAATAAATACAATCAGATCTCATTACATTAAATAAAGTCTTCAATAAACAGGCTGAGCTCAAACGCAGTGCATTTCAAGAGAAGAAAGGCCCTTAAGCCTCAGGCTCAGCATCATCTCCCCTCCAGCAGGTTTCTTTCCCCCGTCAGTTTTTCTGTGTGGAGCTGAAAGCAAAAAGCCAAGAAGACAGAGATCAGCACTGCCTGCCATCACCTGCGAGCCTTCAGCTTGCTGGGAAGCGGGGTACGGGGGAGGTGAAAGAGGCTGCCCCTCGCTTTACCGGGGGGGGTTCTGTGCATGTTCTGCAGCCGGGGCCGCAGCCGCCCCGCTTCTTCCCGGGACACCCCCGCGGTGCCCCCGGCAGGTACCTGTTGAGGATCCTGGTGACGATGAGCTTGACCCAGGGTGCGGAGGGGCTCAGGCAGACCGTCTGTCCCTGCTTCGTCGTGGCTCTGCGGGGCGAAGAGGGGGGTAAGGCCGGGGCCGGGGCCGGGGCCGGGGTGAGGACCGGGGCCGGGCACTTACATGACCTCGG
>NW_008795298.1:1308093-1315937 GCF_000699145.1 Aptenodytes forsteri
GGTGCTGCGGGAGCCGTCTCTGCGGCCCCGTTGTCCCGGGGTGCTTTTATCCCCCGCCGAGAACTTTCGGGGAATTTCCCGGGCGCGGAATGGAGCCGGGGGGGGTGTGCCTGGCTGGGCTCCCGACCTCCTCTGCCTCGGGCTAGGTGGGGCGGCCGGGCCGGGCCGGACTCGGAGCCCCGTTAGCCCCTTTCCACCGCCGGGTGTCGGGTGCTGAAGGAGCGGGGCAGGGAGAGAAGGGGGGCTGCTCCCTGCCCTGAGAGGCTCCCAGCACAGCGGCTCTTTCAGGTACGGGGGAGGGGGAAGCATTTGTGCAGAGGAGTGGAATAGAAGGCTTGTATTAGTGGAGTGTACGTATGGAAATTTGCGTGTCTCCTAGTTGCAGGAAAAACAGATTTGCGGTTTTCAAAAGGCAGGTGAAGAAAGGGATGCTCGGGGGAGCAGCCCCCACTGGATGAGAGTGCGTAGTTGCACGGGGTTAGCCAGCAAGGCAAGGTCCAGAGCCCAAACCCTCCTTCGGCTCAGCACCATGCACATCTTTGTCTTCATGACCGTCAAGGCATTTTGCTAACTTTTGTTATAAAGCAGCAAAAAAGCAGTTTTCTGGGAGCTTTTAAAGAAAATTAGATGCAATTTTTCTGAGCTTTATTTACACATAGGTTTAGTTCAATTATGGTCAAAGCACTTTCTTTTATGATTAGTTTTGGTATGAAATATGACTTTGCACGTCCTTTTTTTGCAGACGATCCTCTTTCTCTCTTCCACAGGTACTTGTGAACGTGAGTGGAGTTCAGCAAATCAAATTGTTCCTGGGTCAGGCTGCCATGTATCTTGTCCCAACAACTTGAATGCCTTGTGTATACCTAAAGCTTCTAGGTCAGTTTTTTTGTACCACATGTCACGTGTTGCTTTGATTTATGACATGTTTATGGCTATGCAGGAATTTAAGATTTGCAAGTGTGTTCTTAGATCTCCCTACCCCTGCAACTTTCTAATCTTTATTTACTTAATAAATATTTCTTTGCTGTAGAATATACATCTGAAACTTTAAGTGCTAATGCAAAACCAGATAAAACCAGTCAGATTTCAGTGAAACATTCCTGGTTTGTGAAGAAGAGATCTGCTCATGAATCATTATTAGAATGACATGAAACCAAGCATGTTACAGTGACTGTTTTGAACTGGCTTGACTTGATTATCAGGGGAAATTGACAGTGTTTCCTTATAAGAATGCTGTCAGCACAGAAGTAGCTTCTTGCAACTGAAGTATTGTCCTGGTTTCGGCTGGGATAGAGTTAATTTTCTTCCTAGCAGCTGGTACAGTGCTGTGTATGGATTTAGTATGAGAATAATATAAATCCAAATTTTAGATTTGGATTTAGTATGAGAATAATGTTGATAACACACCGATATTTTAGTCGTTGCTAGGTAGTGCTTACACTAGTCAAGGACTTTTCAGCTTCCCATGCTCTACTGACTGAGAAGGCTGGAGGTGCAGAAGAAGCTGGGAGGGGGCACAGCCAGGACAGCTGACCCAAACTGGCCAAAGGGATATTCCATACCATATGTTGTCATGCTCAGTACATAAACTGGGGGAGTTGGCCGGGGGGTGGTGACCGCTGCTCGGGAACTGG
Source organism: Aptenodytes forsteri (assembly GCF_000699145.1). NCBI lineage: Eukaryota > Metazoa > Chordata > Aves > Sphenisciformes > Spheniscidae > Aptenodytes > Aptenodytes forsteri. The sequence continues at coordinate 1,309,728 of NW_008795298.1, forward strand.
CTGGGCATTGTTTGGTGGGTGGTGAGCAATTGCATTGTGCATCACTTGCTTTGTATATTCTTTTATCATTGTTATTATTATAGATATTAAGATAATCCTTTTCTGTCCTATTACACTGTCTTTATCTCAACCCACGAATTTTACTTTTTTTTTTAATTCTCTCCCCCATCCCACTGGTGGGGAGGGGGAGTGAGCGAACGGCTGTGTGGTGTTTAGCTGCCTGCCTGTTTAAACCACAACAAGTATGTAGATTATGTTTACTTTTTTTTAGAGACAAGCTAAGTAATCATTGTATGATAATGATATTAACAGGACAGAACAGGAATTAACTGTAGGTAAAACTATACCGGCAGGGATGCAAGATGGAAAGCAAAATAAGGTAATTTTTGAAATTACAAGGATCACAATACAGTAATCCTATTAGAAGATTTACTGTCTGAAAACAAACCCAAGTCAGGACTCAAAAGAGGTAAGATATAGCATGTGAATCAGTCCTAGAGAGAGCTTAATTAGGTGGCAACCTAGTGGTACACAGAGACTCTCATTCCTGAGCTTTGTCGTCTACAGATCAGATAGCTCATTTGGCTGCTGGCTTAGTCTCTCGGGAGCCATGTGGGAAGATTGTATGTTATAAGCAAATGGCGATTGCCCCATGTAATCAGGAAATATCTAATGACTAATTTGCACCCCTTTCCAATTGCAGTTTGGTAATGACATCCTTGGAAGCTGTTGGCTTGTAGTTTGGTCTTAACAGGAAATTATGTGGTCAAGACGTATCTCTGTCCCGTTCACTGCCCCCGCTCCCCAATTTCACCCCTCCAGTAAAGTTTGTATCATTTGGCCAACCTCAGAAAGATTTGACAAAGGGCTATCAAGGGATATCAGCCAAGTTAGTACAAGTTTGTGGAGAGTCAATGTTGGATGGAGGGAGAAAGAGCGCCAGACCAGCACTGCCACTGAGGGAAAATCTGCAGCATAAGCTGTGCTCTTTCCATCTTGCCAGCTAGCCAATCCAGATGTTCCTGCTTGCAGCCAGTGCATAGCTTGACGTTAGCTATCTCCTGTGCTGTCTCTTGTCCAGCTGTTTAGGTATGATTAGAACATGAAAAACATTGGGGAAATGTGGGGTGGCTTATATGGCCTTGGAGAGAAATGGAGAGGTTACAAGAGAAGCAGCTGTGGACTGTTGTCTACTAGAGGACGTAGAGGTTGTGCGGGAGTCCAGAGGGTGTTACATTGAGTAGATTGGAAGAAGCATACATCTTTAAATCTGGGCCTGTTACCTTCCTGTGAATCATATGCCATCACTTTTTTTTTTTTTTTTTTTTTTTTTTTTTAGTTGAAAACTGATTATTTTTAAACTGATTATTTTTAATGAAAATGAATTCTCCACTGATGCGTATATGAAATTGTGCATAAAGCTGATGCATCATGTAACTTGGGCTTCCGTCTTCAAGACAAAACTTTGTAGCAGAGGTGCTCTTCCAGGCTCTATTTTTGCAGCCTGACTCACCCTTCTAAGTAGTAATAGTAGCAGTAGACACCGCTAAGTAGTGTTGCATGTTTTTTTTTGAAGCCAGTTGAGTGGCAACTGAAGAGGTTGGAGCGAGGGAGAGGCAGGGGCATGCTTTCCTTGAAAACTAGAGAGATTCCTTAAGAAAACCATAAGAAGCACAGCTGTTAAGAATGGACAATTGCCCACAGGTGCTTAGGGGCAACCACTAAGCAGAAAAGTTAGAAACCTTCGCTGGGCTCCCTTGAGATCCCTTGAGAGCTTAGGGGTGGAGCCACCATTCCCTCCAGGCTGTAGCACCACGAGCATTGCACTGTGACTTCCCGGTATGGCTGCCCCAAGGAAGTGCCATGTTCTTTGCAGGACAGCACTAATGAATGCGGATTTTATTTGCATATGTGCATTACTATGTTGATAGGAACACACACACTTGAGTGACCTTAATCTATGGGAATCGGGTGCCCTATTCCACCCTCATAGACCTCTGTGTGTCCATAGCTAGTTTTCTCCTAAACGTAGCCCTCACAAGCTGAACAGCAAAACTGAGGCTTACGCTGTATTACCAGGAAGAAGGATTTGCCCAGCTGTAGCAAACCGAAGCAATAAACTTGCAATAAAATGCAAGTTAGGATGATGCACAGATAATCCAGTGCAGGTCATTGAAACTATCATTAGCAGATCCAGCTCTGAATAAATGTGGAGAGCAGATCTGTTGAGTAAGAAATTGTCACTCATACACAGATTACGTTTTGCTCTTGGACAGTACACTTGAGTAAGGACAGTTTACGTGACAGTGCTTGGTTTTATGCTTGGATGACTGTTCACAATATCTGAACTGTCAGACTCATTCCACAGTGGTTACTGCTGAGGAAATTCCAGAAGAAGTCTCCTGGGATCTGAAGCGTGAGGCTGTTCTGGACGCAGAGCAGCAACGTGTGAAACTCGGCAGTCAGCTCACCAGCAGAGGCATGTGCTGAGATGAGCAGTAGTCAGAGAGGTCGTGAACATGATGAGATGCAGTAGGCATTACAGAGCTTGATCCCGTGAGTCAGTACTTGCTCAAACAGGCCTGGCACAAGGAAAAAGGGTATCTCTGGGAGTATTTCAGAAGGCAAGACCACCTGCCTGAGCAAGGCTTTGTACTTGCAGACTTCCAGATCACCTCTAGCTACCTTCCATGTGAATGTGGGTAGGCTCTCTTCAGTCCAAATGACAGCAGCAACAAGGCTGAGCTGTAGATACATCTCCTGGATTCTACCCTTTCCTCCGGCTCCCCTCACCACCTTTGGCACATTTCCTTTTGAAAGTAAGGAAAAGACAGGGAACAGATAGCATCACATTAGCCAGAATTTAGAAAGCTGAGTTCTTCTGTGCCTGCTGCCATATCTCCTTCATTATAGATAAGTCTGTCATGTGTTGGCTTGCAGGTGGTACATATGTGCTTGAGTTAAGTTTAAATTAGTGGTGGTGTCAGTATAGCTGTAACAGAACTCATCAGCGTGTTTGTATTTGCCTTGTTGAAGTTACCATTCAAGTTACACACCTTGCTTAGGTTCTTTGGTAGGAGCTGCTGCGTGAAGATACTCTGAAATCCCTCAGTGTCCTTAGCGTGGGCCTCAGGGTTACCGGAGCACAGAAAGCCATCCCAGCTTAGGCAGGCCCTAAGGAAAAGCATACAGAGTATTACTGGGCACATGACTTAATGTTCTTTGTGTTGTCCAGTTGTTAATTCATGAAATGCAGGAAGTGATTCTGTTGCTTTGTTGCATGCTTTGGCTGCTTGCCTTTCCACAGCAGGTATTTGTAGTGAGAGCATGCATTCTGGCGGCAGATCCAGAAAAGCTAAAAGACAGTTAAACAAGAGGCAACGTCTCTTTCATTTCAACAAGTGAGGACTTTTCCTAACTGCACAAAAATGAGTTTGGAGGATATGTCCCAGATCCAAGTCTTAGGTCAACTTCTTAACATCGTCTAGAAACCATTTAACATGGGCAATCTCTGAAGAGGCAGGGGTGTTTCCTAACAAGTCAGGTGTTTCCTCCGGTCATGGAGGAATTCATGCTTTGATTAGGCATGAATTACGTTCTGATTTGTAAGAGAGAGCTAGAAAAATGTCAAGTCACTGCTGCCAACTAGTGTCTACAGTCAAAGGATATATACTGCTGATGTCCCCTCTTATCTTTATTATTATGTTACTTTTTTTCCTATACCAATACTATGTTTCATAGTATTTCCTAGCTATGACAGGGTGCTATTCCCTAGCACCTATGACTCCTCCTGTGGATCCAGCTCTGTCGTGAGGTACAAACATATTAATCTCTGCTCTCAGAGAGCCGATACTGTGGCTTTTCAATCTCCAGGAGGATTTGCTGGAGGATTTAGCCAAATTTCAATTTCATGCTACAATTTTGTGCAAGATATGTTTTATATCTATCAGATGTTTTATTTCCTTGAATTTCTTTGTGTGTTTCTCTAGTTTTGAATTGCTTCCAGTCCATATTCCCTTGTAAGTAATACCTGAATATGTAAAAAATACAAGTGTCCCATTGTTCAACTTGTGTCACGAAGGATCTCAACTCAGTTTTGTCAACTGCATCGTGGCACACATCACACGCTGTTGTGTGCTCGTTTCTTTAATACCTTTTGAGATGTTAACATTTGCATTTAAAATGATGATCTATAACAAATGATGGTCAGTATTTTCTTCCCTGTCTTCTTGGATCTTCACCTAATTTTAACATTCTCGAGTCCTTAGGTCTGTCTTTTTCCCCTCAACAGAGTTAGAGGTTCTCCTTTACCTGTGTTCATTGGTGGCAATAAGAGCATGAACAAACACACTGTTAATACCTGCAAAGGAATGTGTTTGTATTACTCAAGCATTACCTTAGCAAATATAAAGGGTTGGCTTTGACATCAGTTCGTTTGGTAATAATTTATCTTTTTTTCAGTTTCAAGTGCCAACTTATCTTTTCTGAGGTAGATAGCTAAATGGGTTTGTAGTTACTGCCACACTGTGACCTTACTTTGTGTGACTCCTGGACATACAACAATTTCAAAAAGTGCATAAACTGACTGGCTGGTGGTGGACTGACTGGTTCTGGTATTTTATACCTCACATATAAGGGCAAGAGGGGCTTCATTTTGAGGATGGGAGCAAATTGTTCAAGCAATTTGTTCTTACCCCCACTGAGCGGGAAGAACCCCCAGGCTTTTTAGTGTTTTTGATCCTGGATAAAGATTACAGTTGGGTCACTCCTTCCAACCCCCGTAGCTGTTCAGTTGATAAGCCTTTGAGGCTTATCACAAGTCCTGAAAGGCATAAAGAGCTCCTCTTGGCCTTACCAGCAGCTGAAAATGCTCTGCATCTTGTGAACTTCCTGCAGGATTTTGCCCTTGGATCTGTAAAAACATCAGGAACAACTCTTTATTCAGAAGGTGGAGTGGATCTTTTGCTGTGGGCTGTTAGGTCCTGCTTGTCTGCCAGAAGCAGGCAGGTTTTCCGATTGCTGGGGCAGATCTTGGTTCTGTGGTTTGCACATTAATTCAGGTTTAATTATACTGAATATGCAGCTGGCTGCTGCTGCTTGTGTATCTGGCTCTAACATCCGACAGCAGGACTTAAACTTTGCCAGTGCCTTGTACAGGCATGATACAGCATATCCTGTAACAGTTGACGATTGTTCCAGTGGTGTTATCTAAGCATGGGAGAAAGGATGCAGAGCCAGCAATATGCTGCCCTTGTGCTGATACTTTCTAGGTAGTAATATTTGCAGTGGTGGGTAGAAATATGTGGGGCTCCCCAGGGAGCATGATCAAAAGCCTGATAAAAAAAGTGGGTTTTTTTCAGTTTGAAAACTTAAAACAGTATTTTCAGTTCAAGCTGAGCAGCTCATGAGCAGTAAAATGCATGTTTCACTTCAGGGCATTGTTAACTAAGATGAAGATTTTGCTTCCCAAGGGGACCCCTCAAAGAAGCTGTGAAAATAAAGTCCTCCCATCCTTATACTTTAAGCCTGATAGCAAAGATTTCCCTCAACTGGGAAATAAGCTGTTTCAAAATAAATACATTAAAATTTGTTACATCTGCAAATAGTTGGAAGTAAAGTAAATATGAGTCTCTTAAAAAATGAACTATTCACCCAGTTAAAAAATGAATGATTCACCCAATAAAAAAACCCAGCCCAAAACCCCAAAACAACAAAAAAACCCACCCCAAACCTGGGTTAAGGCAATTTCAGTCCAACTAAGTTTTCAGGTTCAGCGGAGCTGAGTAATTTTGGAGGGTGTGCTTTGGATAGTTGTGGTCTTTTGGTTGAAGTGATGACATCACCTGAGAAAGCAGTGACACGAGACTGATGACCACGTGAAAACGGGAAAACTTGTTGGAATCATCACAAAATCTTTTAAGTCTTCTCCTGTGACACAGTCATGGTTTAACCCCAGCTAAGCAACTAAGCCCCACACAGCCGCTCGCTCACTCCCCCCCGGTGAGATGGGGGAGAGAATTGGAAGAGTAAAAGTGAGAAAACTCATGGGTTGAGATAAAGACAGTTTAACAGGCAAAGCAAAAGCCACGCACGCAAGCGAAGCAAAACAAGGAATTCATTCACTCCTTCCCATGGGCAGGCAGGTGTTCAGCCATCTCCAGGAAAGCGGGGCTCCGTCACGCCTAACGGTTACTGGGGAAGACAAACGCC
>NW_008795298.1:1316055-1334571 GCF_000699145.1 Aptenodytes forsteri
CCTTCTTCTTCCCCCAGCTTTATATGCTGAGCGTGGCGTCATATGGTGCGGGATATCCCTTGGGTCAGCTGGGGTCAGCTGTCCCGGCCGTGTCCCCTCCCAGCTTCTTGCGCCCCCCCAGCCCGCTCGCTGGTGGGGTGGTGGGAGAGGCAGAAAAGGCCTTGAGGCTGTGTGAGCGCTGCTCAGCAGTGACGAAAACATCCCTGTGTTATCAATGCTGTTTCCAGCACCAATCCAAAACACAGCCCCATACTAGCTACTGTGAAGAAAATTAACTCTATCCCAGCCAAAACCAGCACAGACACCCACACTTTAATCCTCTATGCTACTTTCATTGGTTGCGTTGCACTGAAGGAAAAATGAAGAAGCCATACTTGACTGACACCCTAGAAGATAATAAAGCTGCCATCTCAGGGAATACTTTCTTAAAGCACTTTGAGTGCTATGTGTCGGTTCATTCTTTAGTATATTTGGACTCTGTAGTAAAATCAATTACATTGTTCCTGGCAACAGAAAATGCCTGCTATTTAGTTGAAAGGAAGGAAAAAATAATATTGCTAAGTTTGCTTAATTCTCAGTGAATTATCCAAAATAGCATACGAAACTGCAAGAGGGACAAGTATTCATTTCAGCTTGTTAAAGGGAGGTGTTTAGAGAAGGAGGTGTTTGGATGAAAAATGTCGATCACATTTTTGATAAATGCGATCACCACTGAGGTTACTGTCAATAGTTATCTTCCCCATTATCTTGTATTTCTCTCTTTTTTTTTTTCCTCCTTTTTTAAATTTTCAGATTGGTTGACTTCAGATAGCCTCAGTACACACAGGGTACAGGAATATGCCAACAAACGTGAGCACACCACTTTTTCTTTCTTAAAATTGCTAGTGAGTACTGGTGTCAGGAGTACACAGAGAGGTCAGAAGAGTAAGTAAGCTAGAGGGATTCTATAGAAAATGGGCTACTGAAAAAAGCAACTTGTGATTTGCTTGAAATTCAGCATTTTTACCTTTGGTTTTGTTCTAAATAGTCAAAATTCCCATAAAATTATATCAATCAGGACATTGACTGAAAAGAATCATTTCACTTATTTCCAAATACTTTTTTCCTGTGAGATCAGAGTTGTTTAATTTAGAGAAACAGTTTGCCATTAGCGTTTGAATATATGCTTGAATTTGACAAAATCATTACTTTCTAGTGAAGTTTTTCAGTTTGTTTGAATCCTCATTGTTCTAGTGGAGCACTGTTCCATCAGCACACTTCCCATCTGGATGGCCCTGGCTTGTATTCATGGTACACATCATTTGAAACAAATGGTACTCAGTACCTCTCACTGAGAACTCACTCTTGTAGACCTTATTGATCCAGCATTACCAATTTGCTGCTTATTCTGTTTCTTTTAATAGTCATTTTAGTATCAGAAGACATTTGCATGCTCTCCTTCATCCTTTCCTCCAAGCAGGAATAGTAGTATGAGAATTTTTCAACAAGGAAATTATTCTATAGCATTTGGCCTGCCAACAGGTCAAGTGTGTGCAGGTAGGTTTACAGCTCTTTCCAGTGTTTCTTACTCGATCTGGTTTCCTGCTGACTTCGGGAAGAGATTTGGGTATGCAAAAAACACTTTTTTTTTTGGTGTTAACTAGGAGTGGGTGAAGCTACAGTGTTCAATATGAACTAGCCACGACAATGCCTGTTTTCTTTGAATATCTTTTTATTAAAATTGTGTTCACAGTGAGCAGTGCTTACGTAAATTGCTTCTCTTGTGTAGAATGACGGTCTTTGCTATCAGAGGTGAAGTACCAAACAGAGAAAGCCCAGAGGGGAGCGAGAGAGAAGCAGGAGTTAGTGCGGCGTTGTGCACCCTACCTCTCACAATAGGAGCCTGAGGACACAGGGACTCCACCTGTCTTAACTTTCTGGGAAAGGAATTAGCATAAAGTGAGGAGTTGATTGATAGAATTTTGACAACAGGAATTCATTGAGTCAGCAAACATGTTTTTATTGGCTTGATTACCGGTCTGCTGCTGGCAATGTCTGGCTTAGTCAGCCATGAACCAGCCCGGATTGCTGTGCATTTGTTTATTGGTTATTGATAATTCAAACGTAAAGCTTTCAGAGCATCAGATTTCTTGACAAATCACTCGCTCTTCATTATTTGTGTTGGGTGACTAAGTGCCTTTCACATAAAGATCCGACACCTGCATGGACAACTCTTGCTTTTCAGTAAGAGCAACCGAGCTGCGTTAAATATGAGTTAGTACTTAAGGAAAGACTGTGGAGGTTGATGGTCCAGAAGTTCTGGGGGAAGCACAGGCTATAGTTCAGATCCTTTTAATGAAAGAGAATAGAACCTATGTGTTCACGTAGTGGATTGTGTTTGATTTTAAGCATGCCCTTCTGCTTCCAGTTACAGTATGCTATCTACAAACTTCTCCCAGACCCCACGTGGCACAGTGAGGAGCACATTAAATTTTGGCTCTGGTGTTCTGCTTGCAAATACAGTGAACATTTGTTCTGATTTGGCAGGAAGAAGGAAGTAAAAGTATATGGGGTGTATTCAGATTTTATTTGCACCCATTTTACACTGGTATCGTTATGTTACGGTGCTGGGTTATGCTTTGTTACGTGCAAACACAAGCTGTCCCGAGGCATGGTTTATATCCTTACTGACTGATGTTCAATAAAGTCTTAAAAGCAATGGCATATGCTGGTTCCTGCACCTGTGTTTCATTCTGCAGAGGCAGGTGCTTCACTGTCCCCAAGATCTGTTGAGCTTTTCCAGCAGTTGCTCAAAGTGTTGACATGCAGATACGGGATGTATTTTATGAAACTAGAATTCATTAACTTGCTGAAATACTCTTGACGCTTGTTTAGCCACCTAGATCTCCAGGTCTGATGAGTAATTACTTTACAGGGCCATCTGCTACTGTCCCAGCAACGTAACTTTTTGGAGGGTCAACACCAGACCATTTTGTGAAGCAGTTAGCACAGCAGTGCTAGTTAGGCAAGGTACTGGCGCTATCATGATTGTGCTTGGATTTGTGAATGACACTGAGGTCATACCACTGCAGTTTGTAGCTTGTCTGGAGGTTGTTCCAGGATTTTGATGCAAGGAAGTATGATTTATCCTGACCACGAGGGGTTTTTTTCTATGCAAAAAGTAACAAAAAGGTTAATAACTTCTAGAAGCTTCTGATGGGTGAAATTATTTTGTGGAGGAAACCTTAGACTTGGGCTTTAGGTTGTTCAATCAATACTGTTTCTAATTGTAGGCATTAGCATCTACATCTGATGTGACAGAAATTTGGAAACCTTGGCAATTCAAGTCAGGAGCTCTTTTTGTCAGTAAAACTGCTGAGTAAATGTACTGTTGACCACTTTCCTTTTTCACTCAGCCAGTATAATAGTTTTGCAATAAAAGCAATGCCAAAATAAGCCTTGCATAACAGGATGCGAAACCTATCAAACTGCACTTCTGGACTTCTATGGAGACTTGGCCAATCCTATATAGCTTCAAATTTCTTCTTGTAGTGGAAATACCCTTCTCACTGATTGTTCTTCTGGGGCAAATTACTTTTTTTTTTTTTTTTTTGAAATTGTGGTGTCTCTGACCAGCAATTTAGATCTGGTGATTTCTAGACTAAATGAAAATTTACTGTCCCCCACAGTTTTGAGGGGAAGCTCAGTTTGCCCATTTCGTCCTTAACTTCTGCTCCGTTCTGAACTGGCAAGTCTGCAGCTAGCCTTCCCCTCACGGCAGAAGTTTCATGTTTGCTGTTTCAAAAAAAATGTTTTCACCTCTAACCGCACACATCTTGCAGTTTTCTTTGGAAGACTTCCAGCCCCTGTTTTGGAACATTATAGCTTATTTTGAATCTTCTCCATCTCTTGGATTTCATAGTCTCACTGTCTTTTGATTTTAATTCCTTTCGTCTGTCTTCTTCCAGCCCCCTTTCACACCCACCCACCCCCACTAGCTCCTTAACTTACTTCATCTTGTTCCACCAGGAATGCTAGCTGACAGTGTATCTTCTTTGCAAACTGAATCTACTTCTCATACCAGTGTCACCTTTTCTTGTTATTGGTGATTAATCAAACTTTGGGAGTTCAAAGTGCTTTTTCAGTCAGAAGAAAAGATTTGTTGATGGAATTAGATATTTTTCATGTAACCCCATGTATGCCTTTCTTAAGGAGCCAAATGCCAGATGTAGCTTCCCCACTTCAAATTCCTTTTGTCCAGCGTCTGGCAAAAGCCCTGTCTCAGTGTGTTTTTCTACTGCACTAATTCAACCTGCACCGGGCTCTTTTGTTTGCGAGGTTCTGGTGTGCTTGCCTACCTGTTATCTCTGCCTGGTTTTTACAGGAGCTCCCTTTCTCCCACTAATGTCCAGCCAGGCAGGAAGTGTTCGTGCAAAGCCAAGTTTTGAGCTGGCTCCCATGGCTATTGTCCACAAAGCTGGGTTCAGCCTGCGGGGCTACGGCAGCCTGTCCTGACTGGGGCATGGTGGAGTGGCCTGCACAGTCCCATTGCGCAACTTTAACAAAACACTGGCAAGACTCTTGCTGAGTCCCAGGAGGATTGTATGGGCCTAAAACAACTTTTTTTTGGTCTTAATACTCTGACCTTAGTCTAAACCACAGGACAGTTCTTTGAGGCCTGTCTTTCAGCCTTTCTTTTTGATGGTATTTTCTGAGTGTTTCTGTGTTCTTGTGTCCTGTATTTGGATTACAAAATGTGAGAGGCAGTAATCGCCCAATTACCTACGTAATTACACCTTGAGCCCTGTATAGTCTGGAGGCATTAGCATTTCCCACCCTGAACCTGGAGATTTCACTGTTGAACTCCAATCGGTTTGCCTCTGGGGAGGATGAACAATGTCTTGCTGTCACCACCTACTGCTGGCTCTTGTCTGTGCATTTTCTTTAGTAGGCATGAGTTTCCTGACAGTGGGGAAAAACAATTAAACCAAACCAAAACACCTGAACGTCTCCAACCAAACATTTGTTTGCCAACACCCTGCATTTGGGCGGGCAATCTCTGAGAGGTTTCCTGCATTGCATCAAAGAAACAGTAATGGCAAAGCTGTTGGGGTGCAGAGGGATTCACAGAGAATCATCAGCAGAGCCTTCAGCACAAAGAGTGGAGTGGTAAGCTACTGGGTGGAAGGGCTATGTGTTGTTTAAGCTACAGTGGCACATTGTCATGTATTCTACAGGTTGTTCTCTCATCAGTTGTACAGTTCATTTTTCATTATGCATATAGTTTGAAAACACCATCTGTTTGTTCTAGGTGGTCTCTCTTGCATAATTATTTAGAGAAAGGTAACTAAATGCTAGTGAGGGCTCTTCCCTGTGTCTTGTGTCACTTTTGTTTATTCTTTCTCTATTTCACCTATATTTTACTTGAAAGTCAGATTCCGTCTTTTTCCTGGATGATATAGGGGGACTTTGAGAATTAACTTCCAAATATGAAACGTTTTCCAGATTTCATTTCTTGGGGACATGCTAATAAAAGGTTCCCATAACATATGGAAAATAAAAAGCTGCCTGCCTCTGCAGAAGTAAGAGCAACAAATGGTTAGCTTCCCTGCTCAGTCGATTCCAGTGGGAGGAATGGCCCAGAAACTTTAACTTCTTAGCTGCAAAATCTTCACAATTTTTCTTACTGCATACTGGGTAGATCCTGAGGCACCTGTGAAGCCTGAAGCAAACAGATGTATTCCCCCAAATTTGTATCTCTAAGATACTGTCTGCTTCCAGTGAACTTTGGCTTGCTAGGAAGAGTTCAGCTATGCTCTTGTTTATGAACAGCTGAGTTCATAGTTGGAAAACTGTTAGTGCTACTTAAACAAATAATGGATACACACAAACAAACATAGCTGCCAAACCCTCAGCAGCGTGGCATCTGGAGCAGTATCCTGAAGACAAGTTACAATAAATCATACGGGGCTCACAGTATTTCAGAAGGACAGTGACAACTGCAGCTAATTGCATTTTCTAACTAACTCGATGAACACATGTTTTAGATGTTCCTGTCTCAGTAGATAAAAATTAGATGCAGATGGTATTCAACATGGACTAAAAGCTCTCTGCTATGTTGCAGAGTACTAAAAAAAATTGGCTTATCTTCTCTCTTCCAGATGCAAAACGTAACTGAGTGCACTCATGAGATCTTTAGTGATCTCAAATATTCCACTTTTAAATAAGTACGCAGAATCTGTATTTCCTTGTATCATATTTGATCTCTAGCAATGCTGGCAGGTATGTTTAACTTATAATCTTTTCACCCCATAGAACCTCGGAAAAACAGAAGACCAGTTTTTAAAAAGATTTTTTCTGTTTTTAAAATGCCTTCCTTCTGGAGTTCTGAACTTACATGGTTACTTATAAAACTGCTTTAATGTTTGGGGTTTTTTTATCAAGCAGATGGGCCAGATCTGAGGGGTTTCTAGGAGTCAGATCTAAAAGGATTTTTACAGTGTCCCAGATTTTAGGCCTTATTTTGAGGTGCCCAGTTGTCCCCTTTCACAGACACTGAGTCCACGTGCTCAGGCTTCCGGTTTCCAGGGCCAAGTGAACAAGTTCTTATTTGTATTCTCCCCCTCAAAAGACCAATTTCCCTTCGTAGTTCATTGTAGAACCTGTAGTTAACCTACTGAGACCTGCAAATAACATCACCAGTTTTTGTGCCAAGTAACAGGCCTAAATTCAGGGTTCAGGGAGGTAAATTTAGGAAACAGGAGAAAGTTCCAATGAAATCAGATACTACTTTGATGAAATTGTTTTTGCTTACAAAGAAAGCACAAAGTTATTTTTGCCTGGATGCTAGTGGCAAAAAATTTGTTTACACTGTTTTTTCCAGACAGCACTTAGCCCAGAGTGTCCCTAGTGTTTTCTGAGGAACATACTCTTAGTGCTTTTCTTGGCTGAACGTACGTATTTGTTTATATCCTGCTTCATTTCCATCTCCAACCTTGTCTTCCTAGTATATGGGAAAGAGATGTTTTCCAGCCTGGTGCCTGATTCTGTTCCCTGCATGTCCAGGTTTCTTTCCCGTGGAGACCAGGATATGGCAGGGGATGATGAAAATCCAGATGTTGTCCTGACAGGGAGTCGGGATGCAGCTGGATCATTTGTGCAGCTCCAGGAGTTCGGGAGTGCCCTCAAAACCGTCATTTTAGATGGAGCTGCTGGGAATGGGTATTATCCAGTCTGGCTTATGTCAATCAGCGATATCCCTTTAGTTGTGTGTGCTTTTCATAGGTCTTTGTTTTGCATGGTGAAATGGGCTTTTGTTTTGCTGCTAATTTTTTCATCTGGAAAAGGCATTACTTGTTCATAAAAAAATATTACGAATGAAGGACAGTGATTATAACTATTAGTTTCAGTGTGATTTAGCCTTAGCCCATGACGCTGTATATACTGTATTTACTCACTGTCATTTGTCTTCTGAATCAGTACCTCAGAAGCCACATGGAGGGTGTGCTGGGATCTTGATGCCATCCATACATGCTGTTCTTATAGTCCTTCTGCCATTCCTCCTGGTGCATCCACACCTGGACATTCCCCTTCATTCTCTATTCAAACCAGTTTTAATGTGGATATCACAAGCCTGTACAGCGTGAGGCAACCAGTGATATAAAGCCGCGTGTGATGAAGAAATCCTCATGCTCATCTAGAGCTCTTTTTGCAGATTATCTAAGTGTTCCAGGAGTCAGTTCTCACATGTTGTTTCTGCAGCATTTGCAGGGCTAACCACAGCAGTTATGAGAGCCATTGACGTAGCAGGTATAAAGAGGAATCCAGTCCCAGTCTTAAGAAGCGTTAAGGATGAAAACGTCCCAGAACAAGCTTGTTTCAGGTAGGTAAGTACATACTTGGAGGCTAGTTCTGCATGGAAGTAAGGTGTCTGTGGATTAAATAAATCAAGCAAGGCTTGCTCATAAAGCAAGTTTCATTGTTTGAAAATAAATATTCCAGAGACAGATCATCCAAGGTACTTAGATATCTACTTCCTATCTACATAAGGGGCTAGGTGTCTTGACAGACTTTGGACAGTGAATCAAAACTGAGCTGCTGCATCTGTTCAGCAATATAGCCTAACACTGTGAAAAAGGTTCCCACCCTCAAAGTACGAACACTGGATCCACTTGTCAGGCTACTCCTTAGGTAGTGCAGTTTTCAGCCTGACATGTTGGTATGAGATACTTTATTTCTGGTTTATGGTAATATGACGGGCTGTCAGGGACTCCTAATGCAGAAGACAAATATCCCATCTATAGCTGTGTAGGTGGCTGCATATGGTAGGAGCCTCAGGAGTAGCAGAAATATCAACTTGTACAAAAAAAGTAGTGGATGGCTATTATCAAGTTAGTGTATCATGGTCATTTTGCCCAACAAGGGCCTGGAGTTGCCCTGTTTCCTGTGAGAGTGTGTGACACAACGCAAGAGAGCTCAGAAGAAGCAGAGCTGCCCCTTGATATCTGTCCTCAACAAATGACTGTGGGATGGTGTGAAACCAAAGAGATGGAGGGGAAATTGCTGCCTTGTAAACAAGCTGCTGATTATCAGGCTGGTCAGTTAGAAATGCCTATCCCTGGGATAGGCACATACCTGGAGAAAGCCCAGGAAGGTATTTTCATTGTGTTTTGGGGTGGAGCAGTCTCTGGACAGGTCAGTGGTGAACATGCAGTACTGGCTGTCTTGGGTTTTCACTTTTTCGGTTACATCTTAGCCTAGGCAACAGGAAAGCAAAAAGTCATTAATTATAGCACACATGATATGCAAACATCTCCAGGTATCCTTGGACACAAGCTTTTGTCTGTATACTACCAGCAGGTAATGGAGTAGATGCACTGGGGTTGTACTTGACACAGCTTCTGTACAGTGAATGCAGCAGTGATGCTGAGCAGGATGAGAGAGAGTACAAATTAGGAACCTCGAGGAAACGATGGTGCTGAGGGAGGTGGCCGCGCCCCTTGGCTATTGTAATCATTGCAATAACGTAGCGCTGTTCGGAGAAAGGAAAGTGCCCCCGGGAAATAAGAAAATGACTCAGATGCACCAGCATCTCATGACCAGCTAGGAACCGCTCATTACTCTGTACTTACAAGACCTGTGAACTCAGAGCAAAGCTTGAAAAAGCACTTCCAGATACCTGACACAGTAATAGTGCTGAAGTATAAGGGAGGGACAAAAAAAGAAAGAAAAATCCGACTGATAATGAGGGTCTTGTTCCTTTTCAGCTCTGTGAAGGGCAGGACATGTGGCACATGGATTGAAAAGTACTTGCACACTGTCTCCAGAATACTTTTAGCATTCAAAACGGGAGGAAGGGAGGGTGCCTTTCAGAACCAAAACCACCACGTTTACCATGAAAACATCAGCCATAAGCATACGTGCAATATACCAAATGCCCAACAGCACAATGCTGGGTCCTGCATTTCGGCCACAACCACCCCATGCAGCGCTACAGGCTTGGGGAAGAGTGGCTGGAAAGCTGCCTGTCAGAAAAGAACCTGGGGGTGCTGGTCGACAGCCGACTGAACACGAGCCGGCAGTGTGCCCAGGCGGCCAAGAAGGCCAATGGCATCCTGGCCTGTATCAGAAATGGTGTGGCCAGCAGGAGTAGGGAAGTGATCGTGCCCCTGTACTCGGCACTGCTGAGGCCGCACCTCGAGTACTGTGTTCAGTTTTGGGCCCCTCACTACAAGAAGGACGTTGAGGTGCTGGAGCGTGTCCAGAGAAGGGCAACGAGGCTGGTGAATGGTCTGGAGAACAAGTCTTATGAGGAGCGGCTGAAGGAACTGGGGTTGTTTAGCCTGGAGAAAAGGAGGCTGAGGGGAGACCTCATCGCTCTCTACAACTACCTGAAAGGAGGTTGTAGCGAGGTGGGGGTCGGTCTCTTCTCCCAAGTAACTAGTGATAGGAGGAGAGGAAACGGCCTCAAGTTGTGCCAGGGGAGGTTTAGATTGGACGTGAGGAAAAATTTCTTCACCAAAAGGGTTGTCAAGCACTGGAACGGGCTGCCCAGGGAAGAGTGGATTCAATCCCTGTTTAAAGGACGTGTAGATGTGGTGCTTAGGGACGCAGTTCAATGGTGGACTTGGCAGTGCTAGGTTAATGGTTGAACTCCATGATCTTAAAGGTCTTTTCCAACCTAAATGATTGTATGATTCTATGATTCTGTGAAGGAGTCTAGAATCTGTTAATATATGGTTATCAGGAGTAAAAATAAAATAAAGCTAAATGTAAAGGTATAAGGATTGCATAAAGCCTTTGCATTGACCGGTACCAGTTAAGATCATCACAGGGCATCATTGTGCCCCAGGCTCAAGCTATTAATGCTGTAGTTAAATGCTATAGCTCAAATCTTGTTTGCACTTCACGCGACTTCTAAAAGTGGACAAACTAGTGTGTTGCCATTACGTGAATAGACCAGAGCGCTACGATCCTGGGCCACTGTTTAACAGCTGGTAGCAATGGTCTTTGTATTGGTTTGAATGGTCCCCATCCCACTACAGATATTCACTCCTAGCCTTGATTCCCTCTTGTTAATTACACGAACACAGGTGTTCATAGAATGAATGAGTCAAGAGAGAGGAGCTAACTCTTATTTTGTACCACATTATTGTTCAGTTACCAGTTCTTAATTGTGATGCACCATGCAGCTGCACAAACATTTGTGCCTGCATGTTAGGCTACTAAAGGGTTGGAAGAAATGAGGAAATGTGGAGATGAGATAGGAGAAGAAGGGGGATAGCAGCTTCTGCTGAAGGCAGCAGTGATGTCAAAAATTATTTTTAAATCTCACTCGGAAAGAAATGCCCTGGTGTGGAGCTGCACAGGCACTTCACCATGCAGAAGAGCTGAGGCTGGCCAGAAAGAGGAGGTTAGATGAACAGAAGAGGTTAGTGTGTTTGCCGATGCTATCCTTCTTATCCAAACAAACCTCAATGATCTTGAATGCAGATGTCAGAGTGGTGAAGAAAAGGTAGATGACCTCCTAATGTAGCAGGGGCAAAGCAGCTTTTTTGCTTTTTTGAGCGCATGAGGAACATTGTATCTTGTGGCCTATCGTGTGGATCTGGTATTGTTTGCAGGCTGTTTTGGGTGGGAATCAGAAACCTCCTACAGTGCAGTGGTTGAAATCAGTTGGAATTAAGCATGTGCCTTGATTAAGTTCAGTTGCCCTTTAAATGCTGGGGAAAAAGTTCCCCTAAATATGTATCTGCATCTTTAATATCAGGGGGCAATTGATTCGGAATTTGATGGCATTGTAGTAATTTCAGATTCATGGTGACTGAAGTGAAGAATACCGGTTGTCTTAAGCTGTCAGAGACCCTAAACATTAGTGTAAAACAAGAGAGAATTCATGTAGGCAAACATATTTTCTCACTCAGATCAAATACGTGGCATTCAGAAATATTCAGAATGTGGCCATTTAATTTACGGCCTTTCTTAAAAGTAGAAAATTCAGCATTTCCAACGCTGCAGCTCAGAGGACATTTTTGATCGCAGGGTCACAAAGTACACTTCGTATCCGTCATATCTGATTGTTGTTACGATAAAAGGAAGCAAATTGAGTCAGTGAGTCACATTGTATTAGAGACTAAGCCTATGTGCTTAAAAGCAATCACTACATTTCCATGGAACAACATTGCTGGGCTTCAGAGTCCCATCACCGAGGCTGAAATGTTGATCTGAAATTACTTCTTGCATTTCTTTATCGATGGAACCAGTTGTTTGTCAGCAACAGATAGAATTCAGAGCTCTTAAGAACTAGAATAACAATTTGCTAGCGGCAGGACATGTGAATTGATGTGAGTTTTTTTGTTGTTGTTTGTGTCCCTATGGATAAAGGGGCAATCTGTAAAAGCCTAAGCTGAGGTCGGTGCTGGAGTTAGTGGTGCTGTTATGTCATGCCCGTAGTGCTTGGGGTGAAATTGGATTAATATCACAGGAATTAATTTTGCTCATTTTTGAGCATCTCCAGACATTTTGACCAAATGCTATTACATGTATCATACTTTGTCTGATTTCTTGACACAATAATAGTTCTATTTGACTAGACAATAACCTTTAAATATTTTGTTGTTTGAGAAAGCATCATTAAGCGGGTACTATCAGACACTAGCACTAGAAGTAATCCTATACAAATCTGATTCAGGCAGGTCACCTAGTTCTTGCGTGACTTTTAAGTTTCCTTCGTAAATCGCATTGGATTCTGATGTACACCAGAAAACGTAGCAATGGCCATTGAGCATCAGAATAAAGGTCATGGAAATTGGTATTTTATTCCTGAGCTGGGGATGCCTTGGAAAAGAGCAGATACCTCGGAAAAGAGGAAAAGAAGAGGACAAGCATTTGGGGCTACTTGTCCAGAATATTCTCACACTCTAGCCAATTTTAGAGCAGGGATTTCCTGACCTGGATGACATTTCTGTGCATCCAGGTGTCCTCAGTGGATCTTCTTCTATGTTCTTGTTGAATCTTCTCTTCGGTCTCTGTGCACTTTTGAAATAAATACACAAAATCCTTTGGTGAGAAGTTCCCCAGGTCAAGTATTTGTTCCATGAAGAACCACCTCTTATTGTTTGTCTGAACTTTGCTTCCTTTAGCTTTACATGATGGCTCTAGTTCTCGTATTAGAAGAATATTCTCATATTGACAAAACTTGAATAAAGGATTGCCTCTGATCCTTGTTCTAAACTGCGTAAATATTAAAAAAATCTAAAGGTTTGTTTTCAAGCACCTGGAACGTGATATAATCACAATTTATGGTTAGTTATATCATATTAAATATGCATTAATGCCTCTCCAAATATTTATTTGTTATTGCTTTTAAGTCGTACATAGGTGCTTCTTCCATTTGTACAATCCTTTTTCATATAGAATAATTGTTACAGTGGAAAAACAAATACAAACCAAATTCTGTGGCTCTGTTGTAAAAATATAAGAAAAATTAATACTGCATAAAGGAAAATATTATCTGAGCCAGAATGAGGTTAGACAAGCAGAAAATAGGACAAAAACAGTTTTCTAATGTGAGTGGACTGTTTCTTTAAATATATGCCAGGAGTTCAGAGTAAGTACTGAGCAGGGTAGGTAGCTTTTTCAAGGAGTCTAGGCTGTTGAAACTGAAACTCATTTGTCAGTTTTATCACAGCTTGTGATACCAGGAAGAGCGAGGGCAGCAGCAATGCTGTTCATGATTAGATAAGAGATTTCAATCTGTGCAGGTGTCACTTGTTCCAGAGCATTATGGACATCTGGGAAGTGTAATTCATCCTCTCTATATATCACATTCTCAGAATTTTTGTTTGCTGTTCAGTGGTTGGTTATGTCATAAAAAATTCTTAAATGTTGCAAAAGATAAAGTTTTCCTGTGAGTGGCATGTCACCCTGGACTGTAGTGAACTTGCTCTTCACACTAGAAACCTTGCTAAGGACAGAAATGTAACCAGACATAAGATAGGCACAAATTTATAGAAAAAAATCCATTTACGTTGTATCAGCAATATAGTTTCACTTACTGATTTCTGTAGCTTATTTTCTTGGGCACTGTATTTCCATATCCTCGCTTGCCATTTTGTATGCTCAGTGTGTTAACAGTTAACATGTTTTAAGACTTTGCCTTTTTGCTTTTTGTGGAACATGTAGTTTTAGTGGAAATGACAGAACTATATTTCAAACCCAGGGTTGTAGATTTGAACATAAAGCCAATTTCTACTTTTTCTTTTTACCTATGAGAAAAAGCAACTACCGCTGGCCGCTTTGTTTTCAAGCACGTTACAAGGGAGGAGTGGCCTACCTAAACAAACAGAAAAATGAGTCCTCTCTCTGTTTTGATTGCTTTCCTGTCCTCATCAAGAGTAATTTCTTGTCAGCCCAGGAGACTTGAATGAAGATAAGCATCTCAGATGTATCTGTTTGCCAATCGATTTTGACTGTTCTTTTTAAAACTGCCTAAGGATTTAGATGCTTTGTTGTCCCAATGAGTTTTGGGGTGGTTTTAGTTTTAATTCACATAAGGTTTGTGTAGTTTCAGTTAGTGGAAAAACCCAAGCTGAACATCAGCGGAGGCTGAAATCTGAAGTGCTGTAGGCACTGAGGAGGATTTCACCCCGGATATCTCTGTATGGGAAGGAGTGCTGCAACAGTTCTGTTCCATGTCCAAGATTGGGTGGTGGCAGGTGATGTTTCAAGTTGGGTTCTTTGGTCCTTTCCTGTGTTTGGTATATATTGTTTCTCCTTACTTCTGTGAAAGCCTAACCAAAGGGAGAGCATAAGGCACTCACCTGTTGCATGTGTACTCATTAATTATCTCCCATTATAGCAGGTAGCAGTGCTTTCCTGAGTACCAGTAAATAGGTACTGGCTTTCAGTTAGAAGACCTTTCCTTTTGACCACGGTATTAATTGTTTCCTTGATGCTTGTGCTTTGCCCCCACGCAGTGGCTCATTCTCCTGCAGTCTTATTCCTTCTAGAAGTTCTGCATCAAGTAAAAAGAAACACATGCGATCCAGGCTTTCACTAGCATGTCCAGTCTTACCGTTCATGAAATCTGCCACTGAATGCTTTAGCATTCAGCTAATGGGGCAAGAATGTCTTCTGTTAGTGCTTTGGTGTTATTGATGCTTCATAGCCATAAACAGAGCTTTCTGCAAGTGAATGGAGGAGGACAAAGTTTGTTTTCGCAAAATGTATGTGTTCCTTCTTATTTGGATTTTAAAAAGTCACTACAAAGTGAGACATAAAAGGTCCTGTCAAAAGTTAGCAGTAATCACTGCTGAAGATTGCTATAGTTTGAATATACACTAGCAGAACTCTAAGCGAGATGGTAGTCTAGAGGATGGGCAAATGTGTGCCTCGTACATGTGTCGTACACTTCATAAAATGGTAAAGAAGGAAAGAATACACTGCAAATAGTTTAAAAAAAAGTTACCATTTCTCAGAGTTAAGGTTTGTCTTCCTATCATCTGCCTATGTTTTAGTTTCTCTTAAGTCATTCATTATTTCTCGGAGGGAAAGTCTCCCTGGCACCGCCCGATTCCTTTAATTTGCCAAGCGTCCTGTGATAATAAGACGGTAGAAGTGAGATGAAATAAATAAGAGAGTAGCTTAGGTTTGTGCTCGAGCACAAACCCAAAGGCCAAGCACCCCTCAGCTCTATTACAGCGAGCATCCTCAAGTCAGTCCCCTGGAACTCTGGGCTTGCATCCCCTGTGGAGCAAACACAGCCTTCTGATCTTGTTTGTCCCATCAAGGTAATCTGAACAGGCTGTCACCGACACAGGCGCAGTTCGAGGGCAGAGGGGTGAGCAGGAGCCCAGGGGCCTGGCATGTTTCTTTCTTAATCCTGGGAATGCTAGCAGTTCATTCAAGATCCTCTCAGCATTTTCACACTCGTGTCTTGATCCCACTTTCATAGCAGAACAAAACTGTCAAGAAAGAACAGATATGAATCGAAGAACCATAAATACACTCATTGCCCTGTCTTGGTGGCAGAGAAAAAGATGAAATGTGTACCCATACCCCTGGGTATGGGAGAAGGCTCCCTTCTCCATGATATACTTACATAATAAAGAGGTCAACAAATGTGATAAAACATTTACAGAGGAGGTCCCTAAAGGTAAATAGAAGTGGTGAGCATTTCAAGCTTTTACAATTTTATTGACATTTTGGTTTTAGCATGGACAGTTGAATTCTGATTCTCTTGTCTGCTTGCAATCTTGAAAAAAATGTGACCTCAAAAAAAGAGGAGGAAAAGAAGAATTGTCAGTATTTTTGAAGTCTCATTATTTCTGTGGAAGCATGTGATATGTATCTTTAATAAAAAAGCCAGGCTGAGAGGGTGGACTTATTCATTTGGTCCTCTTATGAGCTATGCAGCTTTCATCATTCTGGAAAATAGTTGCAAGGAAAAGCTAGAAATCATTAATCTCAGGAGCTCAGTGTGAGTGTTGCTTCAGTGCTTAAAAATTCGTTTTGGCATTCTGGCATTTTGTATTAGCTGAGTCAGAAAAGCCGCTTAACTCTCCTCTTTCTGCTGCCTTCTCAAAAACTGAAGGCTCATTTGGAGGTAAGGTGATTAACTGGGTCCAAACGTGCTCTCAAAACAAGCTACTTGTCTAATGACCTCTTATTTTCACAGATTTTTGTAAGGTGTATATGTATGAAAAACAGTGCTCTGCAAAAGAAAAAAATATTAGATTTTCCCCAGTTTGCCTATCTTGCAGTAAGGAATAGGAGAAATTGATAGACTGATACTGGAGTTGCCAGTGCGCCCTTTGGAGGGAAAAGTCTTACTTCACGTACCCTCTAGAGTCATTGGTTGAGTCGGTGGACATACAGGCAAGTGGGATCTGGTCAACCCAGTACAACTTTTTTTTCCAAAAAATGTGATCATGTTCCTCATGAATTTTAACTTTTCATGGAATAACATAGTTGGACCTGTCAGAGGTTGATAATTGTTTAAAATAAATGATATTTGTTAATGATGCAAAATTTTTGAGCATAGCTATGTTGAAATCTGGCTGCAGAAAGTTGTAGAAAGATGTCACAATGCTCCCTGTTTCATGAAAGGGCAGATGAAACTTAGTATCAGTGAGCCTAGTTATGCCTATAACCTAACTGTATATAAGCAGAAGGAATTGTAAATTGGCTATTGTCACTGAGGAAATAGATCTGGGTGTCACAGGTTTGATGGTTTTATAGAACTGTGTACAATGTCTTATGGCAGTCAAAAAGGCGTCTAGGGTTTTAGGAAGCATTTAGAAAGGAATTACGGGACAAAAAAGAGAAAATATGAGAACATCGTATTGCTTTCAACGTGTCATGTTGACAGCAACCAGATGTATGTACTTCTATAGCGTGTGATTAAACGGTAGAAGTCATTGTGACAAGATGCTGAGCAGGCCAAAAGTACGATGGGTTTGAAGAAAGTGCATTGTAAGTGCTGTAGATAGATACGCAGCTGTAATAGTACAGAGTGTGCACTTGAACTCTTGCTAAGCATTAGATCTGACTAAAGGAAAACAGCTTATTCCTTTTGTAATTTCTGAATTGCGCTTAAATTCTCAGCCTACCTTCCAGATTCTTCCATGCATAGCATCTTCCTCTCTAGAAATCCACAGAAATTGTGAAGTCATCTGTGCACTGACTGGCACTAATAGTTATTACTAAAAATAATTAACTGCAGGTAATATTGAAAATAAATTTTCACGATGGTTTTCAACAACAGAGATCTCAGGCTTATTTTTATAGGTGGCAAAATTCTTGTTTCACTTTTGCACACAGAAACAAAATGCCTGTTTGCTGACCCAGAAGTTTCCGTGGCAGTCTGTATAATTTCCAAAGGATCCATTTCCTGTGGAGTCGCTCATAATAGCCTGTTATAAAAAAGAATAAATGCAACGCTTGGAATAAGTCTGCAATATCAAGCCAGCGCTATGTGTAATTTTCCTGGGATTTTCCCATGGTATGTGATAACAACATAAGAAATGCAGTCATTTCCAGAATGGGATGCAATCCATTGACAAAAGCAAGTAAAGCATGGATAAGGCATCTGTCACCTGATACATAACCAGGATGTTTATATTAGTCAATATTCAGCACAGGCAGAGAAGTGGAGGCCAGCAAACCAGTGTTTGTATTCTCTATTCTTCTAAGGAAGTATTAAAAGTATTTTTCAGGGACTTTCCAGTATTTCTTTCAATGACTTCCTCTATGGTTTGCAGCATGTATACATTAAAGAGAAATATACTTTTGGTATTATAAGAACAGTAACATTGAAACTCGAGGGAACAAATTACAGTTCGTGATTGAAAAGGCTCTCGGTACAAAAGCAGAACTACAGCAACCGTCCATGGGAGGGGGATGAGGAAATGATGCGAGGTTGTTGCTTGGTTATTTGGTTGTTCCTACTGTTCTCTTGCCCCCAAACTGAGATTGTTGGTCAACGAAGGAAATGAAAGTGGTTTGGAAGGAAGATGAAGTAAGGGACCAAGAAAATAGCTGAGGGCAGAAAGGACATGCAAACACCTCGGCTACCTTTAATTGCGAGGAGAGGAATAGAGAAGTGAATGGAGGGTGATGAATACACATAGAATCATAGAATAGTTTGAGTTGGAAGGGACCTCTAAAGGTCATCTAGTCCAACCCCCCTGCCGTGGGCAGGGACATCTTCAACTAGAGCAGGTTGCTCACAGCCCTGTCCAACCTGACCTGGAATGTTTCCAGGGATGGGGCATTCGCCTCCTCTCTGGGCAACCTGCACCAGTGTTTCACCACTCTCAGCGTAAAAAATTTCTTCCTTATATCTAGTCTAAATCTACCTCCCTTTAGTTTAAAGCCATTCCCCCTTGTCCTGTTGCAACAGGCCCTGCTAAAAAGTCTGCCGCCATCTTTTTTATAAGCCCCCTTTAAGACGACACCAAGTTGGGCGGGAGTGTTGATCTGCTCGAGGGTAGGAAGGCTCTGCAGAGGGACCTGGACAGGCTGGATCAATGGGCC
>NW_008795298.1:1334917-1376163 GCF_000699145.1 Aptenodytes forsteri
TCTTCTGGACCCGCTCCAACAGGTCCGTGTCTTTCTTATGCTGAGGGCTCCAGAGCTGGACACAGTACTCCGGGTGGGGTCTCACCAGAGCAGAGTAGAGGGGCAGAATCCCCTCCCTCGACCTGCTGGCCATGCTGTTTTGGATGCAGCCCAGGATACGGTTGGCCTTCTGGGCTGCGAGCGCACATTGCTGGCTCGTGTCCAGCTTTTCATCCAGCAGTACCCCCGAGTCCTTCTCGGCAGGGCTGCTCTCAATCCCCTCACCCCCCAGCCTGTATTGATACCTTCTGACAGGGTTGTAGAAATACAATTTAGATGCTAATCGAAGTGGCCAAGGGCAGCAGAAGCTTACATGAGATCGGGAAAAGGAGAAGATGGACAAGAACATGTAGTTAGCTGCAGTGAAATCTCAGGGTCCTTCCTTTCATTGTGGTGCAAATGTCCTGACTCTTACCACCTGGTCAGCTTTCTGGTATGTTACACAGACATGCACGTGCACGCGCACGCACACACACACACACAAAGACTCTTACTAAATAGTCTACATGTTTTCAGAGGGTGCATTTTTCTCCTATGGCTTCTGCACGGCCTGATAACTGGAGGGCTAGAAGGCACATTGTTTAGAGTTCAAGTGGCTGAACGCCTCAAACTGATGCCAAAATAATATGGGTCGAGGAGACAACTGACATCAATCTTAAGCGCGAAGGGTCTTCAAGAAGAAGCGAGCCAAAGACAGCTCTCTTATTTTATGATCACAAAGTTACCTGGCAAAAATCCTTGTTCTGTTTTAAGACTATCTAGATCATAGGTAAAAGTGAAATAAAAGTGTGCATGCCTCAAATAAACAGGTATACAATATTTTAAAACAGTAGGCTTTAAACCTATGCGCTCTGTCTCTTATTCTCAGTTCCCTTCCTGAAGATGCCCAACATGTCGCTGGCTTTCATTTGGCCGCTGTTGCACTTGGAGCTGATGATTTCAGAGAATTGTTAAGGATGGATGTTTTATACTACTGTCTTACGAACTGCACTGGGACTCCTGCGGGAAGATGCATTACACCCACGAGGGCTGTACTCTCCCACAGTCCCCATGGGACAGGAGATGGAGTGGGAACAATATGAAGCATCCCAGTTTATCTGCCAGAATCCTTCCTCAGTGTTCATATGCGGTATGAGTGCTTCTCTCCCAAAGGCACTGAGCATCAGTGCCTCTGCATGATGGGGAGGAATAGCTGGGCCTTTTAAAAGAGGCAGGCATCGTGCACTCAGCACTCTCCATTTCAGGGATCAGAATAGGAAGCAGTTGTTATGCAAGGGCAAATGCTTGATATTTGGGTACCCAGAGTAAAGGTCACAAATTCCCATTTTGATAGTCAATAGTGGCCTTTTGATGTAGTAAAGATTTACAACTCTGGGGCTGATCTGGACACTGGCAGTGTTTAGGCATCTGAGGGTAAAATTCGCTTGTCTGCAAGGTACTTAAATAAGGAGCCTTGCCCTACAGCCCACCAGTCCCCAAGGACTGGGAATAGCCTGAAGAAAGGAGAGTGAACATTTTACCCTACCCTAAGAGTTTGTTATTGCATTCAGTAATGTCAGGTTACCATAACAGGGTGAGTTATGGTACTGTGTACTAAAAATTTTCATTTCAGTTCCATAAATCAGGCTGAGGTGGCAAAATGAAGCAGACGACTGTTTCCAAATAAAGGAAATGAAAATGTAAAATAACAAACAGATAACAAACAGATTTTTTATAGAAAACATTTAATAATACATTGTTGGGAATAATTACACTCTCACAAGCAAATTCTGTGTATGTAAGATGCAGTTTTTTCCATTAGCTGATTGAAAGAGCAATGGGATTGTGAATATTTCTTAAGAAATGAATAGTAGGAATGGAAAATCCAGTAGAAATGAAATAAATTATCATCATTTTCTCTCTTGTATAGAAACTAGTCAATAAATACATTTATAAATACCATGGAAATCACAATAAATAAATACCAAACCCACTGTCTTACAGATTCTGTAGGTTAGATTTTTAAAGTCAGAAATCACAGTTCACAGTTTAGCCACAGGCTGACTGTGGTTCAGGAAACTGTTGTTGACACAACATACTAGTGCACTCCAGGGGAGCAGGGGATTTACCAGTTTGCTGGTGTAATAGCAAAATAGTAAGGCTTAGTGTAAATAAGCTGTGCTGTAAGTGCATTGCACTTATCTAGTTCTGTTTGGCTGAAGTGGCTGCCAAGGGTTCTTCATTTCCTTTAGCAAACCACTTTTGCTATTCAGCGTCTTCAGTGTCAATGAACAGCGTGTCCCACAGACAACACTGATCATTTTGAAAGGCTTTCTTAAATAGATGCAGTTAAATAAATAAATAAATAAAATAATATAATCCATAATTAACATAACAACACTGATGCAGGAGGTGGAAGGTGGTACGCTGCCTGAATGATGCTTTTCCTGAATGTTTCTCTCAACGGAGGAGCGGGAGCAGTTTCCAGATTTTTTCTGTCCTGGTGCTTCTTAGAGTGGCGAGTCAGAATTGAGTTGAGCCCTGTTAAGAGGTGAGGGAAGAGGATAATTTAAAAGGAGGTTCAAGAACGGTTATCGTTGCTTAGCATTGGACGAACAGGTAAGGATGAGTGGTCTGTTTCCAACTCTATGTGCTATCTTGAGGCATAGAGAGAATAAAGTTGATGTTTTGAAAGCGATTACTGAAATCCCAGTGTGTGCGTATCTGGTGCCCAGCTAGGAAACTTCTGCAGCATGAGTTTCTGCATTTACTCGCATCAAGAAACTCATTAACTCGGAAATATGAATTGTTAATATATGCTACTGTAAGTAAGAGGAAGATGAATTTTTTAAAGCCTCATTTTCCAAGGGAGCCAAACACTTCTGTGTTCCTTTCCCTCCAGACAGAGTTGCCAGTACTCAAAGGTGTAGTAGTGAACGTATCAGCTTGAACGAGGACCCTGCAGCAGAGTCAGAAAGACTAAGACTAATTCTATAATGAAACAGCAAGTTTCCTTGTTCTTTAAATGTAGTTAAGAGAAAATGGAAAGTATCACTAAGAAATCCTACAAATTGGCTTTTTTGGGAGGTTTGCCACTCAACTGCCCAAAGTGAGAGGGAATGGGACTTACTTGGCCAAAATTGCCTTTATGATCAGCTGTACCCAGGGAGCAGTGGGCTCCAAGCACACCTCTCTGCCGTCCTTCAGAGTAGCTCTGCAAAACAGGGAATAAAGAAGAGTCAGGAAACGACTACATAGATTTGTTTTACTCACAGAATGTAAGACTGCATTTTTAGATGAGTTAGTGTAAGTTCATCCCGACTGCTCTAGGTTACACTTGGCCATTTTGTTATATGTGTTCCACAACTGAGGAGACTAAAGCCGTCCAGAAGTTGTGTGAGTGTGTGTCTGCTCTCAAAGCAGTCACACATTCCCAAAAATCTTTCTCAATATATACGGGTACTTGATTTGAATTTGTTTACTTTAGTAGAGCTTTCTTACACAACGATTGAAACCTCCAGTGGTGAAAAGGTGTTTCAGCAGTATAAGGATTTCAACATTTTAGTCCCTCCTCCATGCTCTTCAAGACCAGCTTAGTTTCATTGTTTCCCTAAATGTGCTTGTGAGGACTTAATTTTTCTCTCTGAGACTGACATAGACTGTTTTAATGGGAGTTTTGTCTGCCTAATAATTGCAGGATTTAAACTACGTTATTACCTCATGTATTAAGAACTGACCAGTCCTTGAAATTCATGTTCTACCACCAGAAATATTTAATATGTCCCATGACAGATAAATAATGATCAGTTCAGGAATACATAAGATCATAGAGATGATGAAAAACATGATGTATTACTTAAAACTCTCTCTCTCAAAAGAATAACCAAATCCGACTACATCATGTCAGCCAGCAGGTTGACAGTCATACTTGTCATGAAGCGTAAAAGGCCCTGCAGCTGCAGCGGCAGCAGCAGCAGAGTGTAGATGAAGAAGAGGGAGGCTTTTGCAGAGCTACTTACATGACTTCAACGTTCTTGCAGTGGGGGCCACTCTGTGTCAGCTTCACATCTTGAATCGATTTAGGAGGGATGAACTTTGAATGAGTGGCTATGCACTGGCACCGGAGCTCGGTTCCCATCCTTGCCAGGGCCCTGCCTGTGAGCAGAAAAGGAAGATCATGGTTTGAGAGGTGGTCTTACAGTCATTGTATCAGACGTAAAGCACAACTGCTCAATTTTAACAACATTCTCAATTAAAATACTGCATTTGTCCAAGCTGCCTAAATCCTCACTGTATAAACATCAGTTGCTTATTTGTTTTAGAGGAGCTGGTGCCCAAGTACATTTAAAACTAAATTAACACATCTTTTTGAAATAAAACCACATATTTCGTGGTTACTGGTACTGACCACACTGTACGGTTAGTTGCATCATTTTAATATCTGGATCGACAAACTGGCAACTATACAGATTGTATAGATTTTTTCATTAATTGGAGGCTTGTCCATGCTTCTATGTTCATATTGTTCTCCATTCCCAGCTATATATTACTTGCTTGAGGCAGTGTAATCATTAAGTAACAAATATGAGATCATAAACTGTTCTTTGTGTGGGAAGGGAGAGAACTATTCAAACACTTAAGAAGAAGATCCTGTCTCTACCTGCATACACTTCAAGTGAAACATAGAAACAAAGCAAATTGAAGTTGCATCCTTAAAATTTTTCCCACAAGATGTCAGTAACTCTTCAATACAAGGGCTACGTGGTAGATTTTTGACTGAAGAGAAGTTGCTGAAAATCTCTCAAAAGAAACTAATTTGCTGGAACAAATATAAAGCTACCTCTCTGCAAGGACAAGCATCTCAGTAGATGCCTAGACAATACTACAGCCATGGGGATCTTGGGAGGGATTTACTTACCTTGAGACATAGCCGCTGA
Source organism: Aptenodytes forsteri (assembly GCF_000699145.1). Taxonomy (NCBI): domain Eukaryota; kingdom Metazoa; phylum Chordata; class Aves; order Sphenisciformes; family Spheniscidae; genus Aptenodytes; species Aptenodytes forsteri. The sequence goes on from NW_008795298.1 coordinate 1,339,873, forward strand.
AATCAGGAGAAGAGCCAGGACAGCCACAAGTTTGCCGTTCATGATTAGACAGGAGCTTTTCACTGGATCGTTTAGCTCTGGTTCTGTGGAGCGGTGACCTCTCTTGTCCCGGAGGATTGCTGATGCCTGATCTGGGCGATCCATCTTGCTTATATACCCTTTTGTGCCCAGCATGTGTGCTCTGCTAGCATGTAGATTGCGTTAGAGGAATTTCCCAGATGCAGTAAAAGTGAGTCACATGACTGTTGTGAAACTCCTTGCTAGATGACGAGGAATTACTCTGCTGAGAATGATATAATGTATTAATTTATTAAAATATGTAAATAATAGCCATGCATTCCAATTTCTTTTGTAGACTTTTGGAAATTTTGTGCTTTTTCTAATGCATACCCTTATTTAGTAATATAACTTTATGACGTTACATTTTCAGTTGTAACTTTTTTTTCAGTTACGTTTTTGTTGTAATGTTTTATTATTTTCTTCAGGGTAATAACTGTTCTTTGTAGGGATGCCAGATGTAGACTTGAGATACTTAATTTCTTATCTCCATTTATGGTGATAACTTCTACTTATTTGATTTTAAGCCACTGAAGTGGAAATCGGGCAGTGCTGAAGTCACTGAAAAGCTTTTTCACTGGCATCAGGATTTTACCTCAGCATTATTTTGATGTTAATAATTTTAATTTTTTGTTCTTTTTTTCTGTTTAAGTGGCATCTTACAAAGTAAATTCATCTCTAATGCTATCTGTTCAGTAAAGGAATTGAGGCTGCAGTATTCAAAGCTTCCTGTGGGAAGCAGATATTAAATTCTGAACGGCTTTGAAAATCATGCCTGCATTTTTCATGTCACACATGTTAATGAATGATAAACAGAGGAAGCTTTGTATGCAAACAAAATAGCATGACCTGCTGAACGCAATTGCTTTGTACATCTAGATATTTTAATAAGTATTTTCTGTAATCTTTTTTGGTGACTGTAACCCTAGGTCTTAGCAAAGGGAAATAACATTAAGTATTATGGCAGTGCTATAGACATTTCCGTTAAAGAACCTCGTTGCATGAATGCTGGGTGTTTATTTGCTGTGGCTGGTAGAGATATTACCTTGTGAGGGAGACAATTTCAAGGGAAGACTTGGGCTCAAATGCTGATCTGTTGCTTAAATGAAGATTTGGTTTTTTAACCCATCTGGAGTGCATGTGATTAGGAGAAGCCATTCTGTTTCGGTGCCATAAAAACATTGTCCTTTTGACCATGATGTCTTTTGCTGCTTGACATCTCCAACCTCAAAGCTTCATGTTTCTGTGCTATGTGGATTTATAGAGGTACTTCTCCCCAACTCTGAGGAGTTTGTAAAAACTCAATTATCTTTAGCATGTAAAGCATTATAATTTATTTATAGTAATAATTTAATAGTTTGCCCATACTTTATTACGGTTTCCTGTGTACCATTTGTCATTAACTTACTTGATAAAAGGAACTTTGTGATGAAAATTCATCTGTTTCCCATTACTGTGTCAGCTGGCCCAAGAAAAGATATCACCACGTTTGTGTCTCCTACCTCTTACTGAGTACTGAGTCAACAAAAGATACTGATTCTGACTCCTAATGGTGCTTCTCCTTAGCTGTATGTCTTAGAGAGCTTTACTGAAAAATACATTTAGTTCTCTGAAGGCGTGAAAAAGGAGAGGACTTTAGCAGGCACTGAAGGTTATGTTTTATTGTTTATGTTGTATTACGCTGTATATGTTATGTTAAGCTAACTGGCATCAGATTGTAGATGTTGGAGCTTTAACCAGTTTACTTGCAACGAGGTTTTGCTGATTCTTTCCTTTTGGGTTCTTTCTCTTTCTCCATGTGTCTCTACATATGTATGCATGCACACAGGGCAATTAAACTTTGATTAGGGATCCCCCTTTTCTTAGTTACTATTTGCAGCTTTATTATCTAATTTTGGTGTGCGCTGAAATGTCATTCATGTCCGAGGCAAAAAAAGAAAATTCCCCCGCAAATCCCCAAGTAAAACCAATGACTGCTTGTTCTCCTCATCACTAGACTCAGCTATTTCCTGAGTGTGGCAGTAACAGATCTGCAGAAATCCCCAGGTCAAAAGTGAAGCCAAGAGCCAACTCCACTATATGATTAACCCTGCCCCTGAGCAAAGAGTAAGTATCTGTCTAAAAGAGCAGGCTGTTTGTAATGAAATAAAAATGTTTTCTGAGAGCGAAAGCATCTCCTCTACCTCCACTTTTTCTCTGATGTGACACAGTTTCATCGGGACTATGTGAAGGAGGTGTAATAGAGACGATAGTGGCATAAATAGGTTGAGACATGAGATCGAGCCCTAAGGCCAGGCACTCCGAACCTCTGTTCCTGGGAGTGCCATGCTTCGCCCAAGTTCTCCCTGCATCCCTTCAATACTTTGCCCCTGATCTTGTCCCAGCCCCTGCCCATGGGAATGCCAAATCCATTATCTGATTTTGGCAGCGTGTGTTTTCCCACCAGCCATCAGAGATGACTTGTGCAAATTGAATTGCTGCTCCTTTTGAAGGATAACATCACTGAGTGAGCTGATACCGCTGCAAGCGGAGACCTTCCGTACTTAACCCTGTTAAAAGCACACTCGTAACGAACAAAACAACAGTTATGCAATAATCCGATTACTGAAAGACTGCTGAAAAGGGAAGTAAATACTTCCTTTGCCTGTCTTTTAAGGCAGGGTATACGATGTGTTCTCCGTGCGGCAGGATGGAAACTAGTGGTTTTTCTTTTTCATGACTCATTGCCTTGTCTAATGAACACAAAAGTCAAAAGGGAATCTTTTGGGATCTTGACTGGGATCGTTTAGAGGCTTTGCATGTAGCAAAGGACACCCAAAGACAAAGGACACAGTGAGGGGGATTCATGTGTACTCTGCTGACCAAGACCATCATGAGGGTTGGGGGAGAGCTGGGCTCCAGTGCCTTACTGTTTTGAGTTGTCCCAGTTCCAGAGGAATGCTCCAGCCTCTGGGCTGATAAAGTTGCCCTCTCTAAGAAAATTAAGAATCTGTGTTGTTTTAGACAAATTTAAACCTCTCACTTGAGAAGTTGTGCACACAAGACCCCAAAAGCCCAGGAGACAAAGCTTTCACTGGAATGAGGGTTCAGTCTGTGCAAGCTGAAGTCTGTCAACTCCTGTCTCCTGTGCGTCCTCTCTACCAGCCTACTCTTGTTCCCCAGGGAAAAAATCCCACTCTGTCTTCTGAAGCCACCTCCTTTTCCCCACAAAGGGCTTGACATTCACCTGCCGTTCCACTTGACCTGCGGAGAGCAGAAGGGGCAAATACAGGGGCTGGGAAATAATTGCTTCCGCTGCTCAGAAACTGGGCACAATGTTGTGCAAACACTTGTGGAAGTTTAGCGTGAGGCAGAGCGTAGGGAGCAGATATACGTAAAAAGCAGAGAGTCTCCTAAACATCTGTTTTTTGACTTGCTATATGAGGAAGCGATAGCAAAGAAAGGAGAAAAGCTTAGGTCAGTTTGTGATTTTTTTCGGACTTAAGTGTCTAAATATAGATGGTTGTATACCCTTAGTCAGATCACAGTAAGTGCTGGACTTTCCTGAATCCCTCTGGAATCATAAAATAACGGTACAGCTTTTTAGTTGATTTGCCTTTTAATTTATGTATTTATAAATATAATAGTATAAGTATGTATTTATGTGACTGCATATTTATTTATGATATATGTTTCAGCTCTGCTTGAAAACTGTCAATGCTGTATTGTAGCTTTCAGTTAAAAAATTGTTGCGGGTTAAATGAAATGTTTAATTTGATCCAATTCTATATGAAAAGTCATTGACAATATTAATAGAAGGTATCTAGTAATATTAGAAAATAATGCATTACTATTCATTATAATATTAACATAAAATATTATCAAATATTATCAAATATTCGTATTAAAATAAATTCGATCTACCTGGTATTAACAGAGGAGATGATACTAAGTCCAACTAGAGAATTGTTAGGGACCAGCAGCTGGGGTTATATATGTTTCAGCTCTGCTTGAAAACTGTCAATACTGTATTGTAGCTTTTTCAGTTAAAATTGTTGCGGGTTAAATGAAATGTTTAATTTGATCCAATTCTATATGAAAAGTCATTGACAATATTAATAGAAGGTATCTAGTAATATTAGAAAATAATGCATTACTATTCATTATAATATTAACATAAAATATTATCAAATATTATCAAATATTCGTATTAAAATAAATTCGATCTACCTGGTATTAACAGAGGAGATGATACTAAGTCCAACTAGAGAATTGTTAGGGACCAGCAGCTGGGGTTGTACCTGTTCTATGAAGGCTGTGTTTACTGCTTTAGTTGCATTTCCCTTTTGTGAGCTTGGCAGGAAGCATTTTCTGACTGTGGAAGTAAGATATGGAAGTGGCGGGAGGAAACACATTTAAAGTCTTATGAAGTTTGTGCTGGGAACTTTTGATTAAATTAGAAGTGGTCAGTAGACATAATATACATCATGCATTCATCTCTGACTCTTAAAATGTCGCTTGGTGTTATCTTACTGTCTGCTTAAACTACAGCCAATGCAGCTCGGCAGATGTTAGCCTGAAGACTTCCTGGCAGTGCAATCGCAGCAGGGTACGCATAGAGATGGAGAGTCTCTCTGTAGCACTCAAGTGAACGTAGGCAGATAGCCTGCCTGTAAAAGAAGTGCAAAAATGTAAACGTCTGAATCTTGAATAAAAATATACCTTTTAGTACTATAAATGAGACCTGTTTTGCATAAAAGCTGTTATATATAAACTTGCTTATATAGCCAGCTTAACAATTCAATTGGAATCCAGAATTGCTCTGTTTGGGGGTGCCAGTGGAGGTCATTCCCTATCAAGAACGAGACTGTTCTGAGAGTTTCCTACATGTCTGTTTGCAGTCTGATGTTCTGTCTAGCCTGCGGCTATCCCCCAAACCCCACTCTCCCATCCTGGGGCTCAGAAGATCAAACTCCGCAGGGCAGTCATGATGTTTTCCCCTGTGGTCCTCCATTGCTCTGACCACATATCTCTGGTCTGGTGATTGCTGCTAGAGTCTGCACTTTAGCGCTTTCTATCCTCAGAAACTAGATTTATATCGCCAGGCATAATTGACGTGTAGCAAATCATTAAGAGAAAACATCTTTAACACCGTTTTTGACTGTAGAAAGAAATTAACAATAAATGCAATGGGACTCAACACACTAAACTGATGTTTAGTCTTATAAGCAGTCTCCTGGACCCTTGAGCAGTAACATTTGACATAATAAATATGTAAGCTGCAAAATCCTTTTGCAAAGCAAAAAATGTGGTCTATTATAGTATCAGGTAGAACTAATGTGAGAGAAAAAAAATTGCAAAATATTTCATGTTATATTAAAATAAATAATGTGGTTTTTTCTTCAGAAATACGACTTCTAAACTTCTTTTTGTATACATGTATATATGTGTCTCTGCCTGCATCTTCCTATCTGTAAGTGGAAACTACAGCACAATAAATGTCACGTCAGAAATAACACGGGTAATTTAGTATCTCTAATTTTAGCTGCTTCCTTCTGAAAGCCATTAACTCATACTCGTGAGGCTACCCCGAGGCTGGCAGTGACTTAGAGCTGTTGATGAGACATAGCGAAGCACCTCACAGGTGGTAGTTTAGGTGTCAGGCCATGCTTACTTGCTTGCAGCTGTGCTGCAGGTACACCCAGTCAAATACTGTTTAGCTAAAGTCACTTGTAAACACTCTATTTAATTCAGTCAGTCACATTTTAATCAGCATTTCCCATTCCAGTGAGTGGCATGTCTCACAGACCATTTTAAAGATACGCTGCCAAAAAAATTATTTTCTGGGTACTCATAGAAAATTAAGTAATCTTTGGTCTTCGTAGAACACATTGCTACAGCTGTCAGGAGCGGCTGGTGGAGGATCTCTGCCACTTTCTCAAAGATGGTTCTTTCATGGAGAAATGGGTGTGAGTTCACTTCTTTCATGGCCACCCAGAGGTATCTCACTTCTGAAAGAAAGAGATCTGGTTTGCTTCATCACTTCTTGTGTGGAGCATTTGTTCATCTTCGTTGCTTTACCTTCAACCTTTCCCAACGCTACTCTGTCTTCTTGGAAGATGGGAGCCAGGGGCTGCACAGTGCTCTGCGTGTGGGTAAATCTCGCAGTTACACAGTGGCATAACAAATTTTAGTAGTTGGTTCTTATTCTTGCCCTAGTAACTCCTAACGGCATGTTTGGATGGGTTGGGTTTCTGGGGTTTTTTTGTTTGGTTCTGAAGTTTTTTTCAGTGCTGAGCCCTGATCTGATATTCCTATCGTACAACTAGCATAATCCCAAGGTCTCTCTCTTATGTGCTAATGGTCAGCCTAGAATGCCTCATTTTTGTATGAGCTTTGTAATTTTTACGTATGTCAATCACTTTCGCTACTTCCTGCAGTGAATTTCACGTGGTAGTTTATTGCCTAATCAATGAGTCTCCTAAGGTCCTTTTGCAGTTCTTTATAGTTGAGCCTAGTCTTTACTACTCTTCATTTAGTATCATCAGAATACTTCAGCTCGTAGCAAATGACCTTCCCAGACCACTTGTGGATACGCCATGCCAAATAGGACCCCACACAAGCTGGTGTAGGAATCCACGGGTGATGTCCCTTTATCAAAAAAAGCTGACCTTTTTATTCTGTCCTTCATTTCTGTGTATCCGCCTGTTATGTAACAATTTCCAAGACTTCTTTCTTAGCCTCATTATTTCTAATGTGTGGTGAGGGTTGTGAAAGGACTTCAGAAAGACAGTTTGACTATACCTGTGGGACCTTCCACATCCATAGGCTTGTTGTCACCTTCAAAGAACTGTAACAAGCGTGTGAAAGAAGACTTCCTTCAAAGCTACACAGACTCTTCCTTATTATTCATGTGCATGTTTATTCATGTGTTTACTAATTGTGTCCTTTCTATTTCTACTTTAAGTAAGGCCATTTAAGGGTAACTAATTTCCTGTTTTTTATTCTTGTCTTTACCATACTAAAACACATTCATTAAGCTTGAACTCCTTGATCCATCACAGGCAGAGTTTTAGAGATAGACACAGCAAAGGAAATAAGTAGAATCAGCAACCGTCTCAGGGAAAAAATAAATAAAACAAATGTAGTAATGTAGCAGAAGGGGGGGGTCTCCTCCTTGACATTCTCATCAGCAAGTGTTTCCTCTCATTTCATATCCTTGAAAAACTCCAAGGCATATTTTTCCTTGACTTTTCTTTGATTGGTGACTCAATATTGTCTCTGGCCCTGTAATTAGATGAAGTATAAAGTGAATTCAGCAATGTATTAACGAAACAATTATCATTAATACAAGCTACAGGGAGAGCAATAGGTGCTCACAAGTTGTTAATGACCTATTTTTACTGTACCAACCAACTGACATATGTGCAAAGACAAAAAAATCCTGTGTTTACACAAGTTCGGCTCCAATAGAAAGGACTTCCATATGCCTATGTCCAAATTGTGTGAAGCACGGACATGATTGTCCCCATTTACAGCAGTGAAAGCTAATAAGCTTAGAAATGCCAGCTGTAAATCTGAATTGCACCCAGAAAGAGGAAGTGAGTCTGTTAGAGCTTGATTTTTGGAAGTGTCAAACACACACCCAGATTGTGCCATCTCTCCGTGGATGTTTAGGTGCATCATACCTTTTGGATGGCTTAACACACAGGAAAGGTAGCAAAGCTAGGAAACGATTTTAATCTTCAGGCATTCAGAAATACAGATTTAGAGAGAACTGTTGGGAAGAATAACTAATACCTGAAGAGGGTGAACAGTTTCATGCCAAGAAATTAAAATATGCCGTCTAAAAATAGCTTTCAACTGAAGCTGTTCTAGTAAAGAAAACAACTTACCTGGCCAAAATAACCTTTACAGTGAGCTGGACCCAGGGAGCAGTGGGTTCCAAACACACTTGTTTGCCACCTTTCAGCATAGCTCTGCCAAGAAAGAAACAAAGATGTTAAGGCTGGGTGAGAGACAAAGAAGTTAAGGATAGGCGGATCCCTCTCACTCTCCTAATGTTTTGAAATTTATCTTAGCTATTTGTCAATTAAGTAACCGGAGGACATGGTACAAACTTTTGTTTATTAAACCTGTTTGGTATTTTCCAGCTAGCATTTCTGAGAGAACTAGGGAAAAATGACTTTCCTATACTTTTTCTATGCTTGGGCATTTAAGTTTGGGGGTTTTTTTAATGAATTATGTCGATATTGGTGCTTATGATGCAATCTTTTTAATGAGCCTGATGAATTCTTTATTTGGTTTCTGTTCTCTATCTGGTCATAGTTTAGCAGATCTTTCAGGAACTTAATTATCTTGGAAATTTTTTTTTTTTTAAATCAAACCTGGCTGAAATTGCCAATTACTAGTGAGGTGGAACTGGATGACACGCAATGCTGCACAGAGGGTATGATCGTACAAGTATTATTTGCTTATGAAACCATAGTGAAAGCATAAAAACCTGAAAGCTACCTTCTGTTTACGTGAACACATTGACCCAATTCATGTGAATAGTTCCTGATGTGTCTTTAAATGAAGCTTACCATATTTTTTACTTTGTACTCACATGGATTTTACAATTTAAGTTCCACGCTCCTCGCACAGGACAGTGCTCAGTAAGCAATTCTGACATAGGGAGTAACTTGGCGGCATTTCAAACTTTGCCACATGCAGACCAAGTTAGTGGAAATTGTTTAAATTCATGTCAATGGGATCAAGATTGTATCTTCGATTGATTCTTCATTGCCTAGATCATTAATCGTGCCCTGAATGTGTTACGGGGATCTAATTCTCTCCTCTGATGTTGGCCATAATTAAAATACTAGCGTAGAGAGACTTTTAAAATACTGTCTGGAAGTGGCTTGTAACATTGGCAGGAAATAAGCTCATTCCTTTGGATAGAAGTCCTAATACCTTATACTTAGTGTCTATGAGGCTTTGCAAGGGATATATAATTCCACCCAAAGTAAGTAAGTAACTAGGGTGTGAAATGCCAAGCCACTTCCTCCTATTGAAAGCAGGATGCTATTTTGCAAAAGCGCTCACACGATTTCCACATTTTTGCAGCGAGGTCCTCTTTAGCTTAATCTCACATTCTGAATAGCCTTGGGAGGGATGAACTTGGAATGAGTGCTTAGGCACGGGCATTGGAAGCCTTCTTCCTCTGTCTTCGCAGTGCCTTACCTGTAGAACAAAAATAAGTTATGTCTAGGTAAATGAACGATCTCATTATTTGCTCCTATGAAGCAAAGAGTATTCCCTTCTGTCAGCCTTATTCTTGTTACTCAGGCACTCTGATTTGCTGAAGACTGTGAGATAAAATTCACTGCATCTGCCCAACAGCAGCAGTTACATTTTCAGGGCTGCTGGTATGCAGATGCATTTAAAGTTAAACCTGTCTCTCTAAGTGAAAATACTTAGATGTTTTCATAGTGCATTTGTGCCTGGCCAGATTCTACACGTAAATTGCATCACTTGTACAAAGTAGGTTGACGTCATTAACTATGTCCACATATTGTTTAGTAGTTTCTGCCATGATCATCTGCTCGCGTTCCTTATTGTCTTCTGCAAATTGCATAATTTTTGCTTTGAGAAAGCACTATCATCAACCTGCCTACCAAGAATAAAAATACTAATAGGAGAAAGTTGTCATTTGGAAAAGAGATGTATGGAGACGTTTAGAAAAAAGGTCCTGTCTTAATTCAAACATTTCTTAAAATCTAGGGTTAGGCAAGTATTATGGCATAGGAATAAACTAATTTCCTGACAGAAGCGTATTTCACCCCCAGAAACGGCCACAGTATCCTAACAGATGCAAATACAAATGATAGTTTTTATTTCTGACTGACAATTTATTGAAGATGCACATCTCTCGGAAAAAGTCAACATTAACATAGCATACGCCCACTTGCATTTGCGTATGTATATTTATTCATTGGTTATGTGAGTTTTAAGAAATCATTTTCTTACCTTCTGACCCTGCTATTAAGACCAGATGGAGAACCAAAGCAACGGCAACAGATTTGCCATCCGTTGCTGCGCGGAAGTTTTCTTCTTGACAGACGTCCTGCTCTGCTTCTATTTCACATCAGGTTTTATACTGGAAGGGTGCACTCCCAGCAGCCTAAGTGCTGAGCAATTGCACTCCAGCACAACGTGGGGGTTCTGTACGCACAGGTTTTCTAATACGTGAGAGTGTTGCATAAGAAATCCAAATCCCTGCACAGTCCGTTCAGTGGCACTTCAGAATTCCCTAATGTACTTCTGCTGCTGTATGTTTTTAATTCTTTCTTTACGTTGTAATTATTATCTATCACTTTCTGTTTGCACTTCTTCATGGGACATTAGTTTAAGCAACAATGCTGAGCTTGCACTTGGAAATCAATACAGCATTACCAGGCATCCCCCCAGCCCAAAGCAGAGAGACTTTTTTTCCCCCTCTGAATGTAGAATTTCTGTTCAGCTCTTTGTATTGAGTTTAAATGCCTTGTGCAAAAACTTTTACCCAACATAATTACGGGAACTTCTCATCCCAATCTTATGGACTATATTTTGGTATGAGTCTAATGAAGTTACTTAGCCAGTGTCTTATGAAGGCAAGACGTAAGTAGTTTCTATTGTTCTCTGAAAGGATTTTGTCATTGTCAGTTTGGCTAAAGGGATTTACATTCTTAATTCTGTACTGAAAAGCTTCTCTAGTCATTGAACAGGAAATGATGAGCTTAAAATGACTGAGGCATTGTCAGCTAAGTCACTTAAGCTTTTCTGAAAATTTCATTTGTTCAGAATATGAAAAGAGAAAGTATCTGGCAATAAGAGTTGTAATAACACCTAATTAAAATAAGCACTTAGGAAGTTACTTGTTTTTCTTTCTAGCCTCATGCATCTAGAATAATCGTAGGTGTTTAAAACAGAAGATAAACACACGTCAAATGTGAAATCTCTCAAGTATGCCTCAGGAATCTGTTTGTAGACTGTGTATGGTTTAGTCATTGGGATATTGGACATTCTTATTTTTGTGAGGTGAAAAAAAGGTGGTCTCAAGCAAAGAAACTGGAGCAAATTGTGATCTGATAAAGTATGTTGTCCATGTGAATTTCAGTACTTTACTAAAATTAAGAAAGCAATTGGGTTTTGAAAAGAAGGAGCCTGCCAAATGAGAGCCTTGGTATTGTATGTAGGGGAGATGGCAGTTTATCCTGGACATACATAGTGTCTGCCTTTTGCTCACTGGGGAGCAGGACAACACTGTGGATATGTTAGCTAAGATTGTTAACTAGTTCATAGCTGGTTTAATTGTTAAGTGTCTCAACGTAAAAATATTTTGCCGGGAGAATCAGTAATTTCATGGAGTCTGAGTTCAGCTTTGGAGAGACAGTATTAGCAAAGCAAAAACAACACAGAAGAACAGCCCACATTTGACAAAGGTAGTCATCAAGTCAGAAGAGCTGCAGTGCTTCTCTTAGCAGCCTCTGGGAGCACTGAAACACATTTTTGGAAGCCTGAGGGTTGTTGTGTTCCTAAGGAAGAAAAGAAACACAACGTTTCATCATTTCTAGCCAGCCTCTGAATCATGTCTCACTGATGAGCGATAACCTATGGAGAAAGAAGGGATATGGTTCAGCCGCTCTGCAGATGCCCTGCCTGGGTCCTGAGAGCGCAGCCATCGCTGAAGTTTTGGACAGAAGAATTTATGAGAAGAGCCCTTCCTTGGCTGTGATTCAGCTCCCAGTAACTTGACTGGGCTTTTGCTGGTGACAAAAATTACACGCTTACTGTAAGTATCTGTATAGCACTGAAACTGGTGCCAGTCCTTTAGGATACACACATAGTTTTATGGGCGTGCATATAAAGGGGTTCTTCCCCCCCTCTCCCCATTCTTGGCTGATATTTCTGACGTGTTTACCTCCAAATTAGATTTCTGAAAGAAGGCAGCTTGTAAAAATCACTCAGAAAACAGGAAGGCTTAGTGCTGTAAGACGAGTCTGAACAAAACCTGTCCCCTTGCGAAACTTTGTCTCCTTTACATTCTGGGGATGAGGTCTAACAGGCTGTGTAATGCAGTGCTGTGGGACAGGCGCAGAGATGGGGATAGGGAGCAAAGTGTGGTTGGAATAGTTGTCATCTTGCACAAGAGCTTGCTCAAACAGTACCAGAAATTCCCTTTTTATCTTGCACCATGAGCAAACATGAGCTGTTTGTTCAGAATACGGAGTGGCTCCTTATTGGAAAAGACCGAAGAAAAACAGGTATCAAAACATTTGCTCAACTTTCCCATTTTCTCAAGTGTTTGTTGCTCGTATTCCAGCCATTTCTCTGTAAATCGCTGTGTCACAGGCAGATGTGTGGCCGTGCAATCGGAGTTCTATTTATTAGGATTTCTCCTGATGTAGTCCTCCCTCCTCACTGGAATTAGGGAGGATGCTCAGTGACTTCCTTAATGTTTATCAGGTTTCCCTGCTTATTTAAGTTAATGAAAAACCTTGTTCGGTGCCAGATTCTCAGCTGACGTGCTATCTGAGCACCACCGCTGCTATGGCCTTGGAATTTCTGTGACTAACCATTATTTGTTTATTACATTATCTGCATGAATTTTATCACCCAGACCTCTGAAAACACCGAGTCTGGCAAGAAAAGAGGAAGAAAGTAGATCATTTTTATAATTCCTCCTATCGGAAACCACCTGCACTCACCAGAGGCAAGAATTTGCTGTTGTAATTAGCTGCCCCCAAACAGCTCAGCCACCATTTGCCCTTCTGAGAACCCATTATGTGATACAAAAGGAAAGAAAATGCATCCTTTTTTTCAGTTCTGTATTTCAATAAGGAAATTAATAACACACAATATTGAAGTGAAAACATTTCAACAAGCGTTTATTAGGTACATAAACATTTTCAATAAATAAATAAATAAATAAATAAATAAATAAATAAATATTGAAGACCAACTACATTCTTATGCAAAAGTCAATAAATATGCAAAAGTAAATAAATAAAAATAAAGATATAAATAAATAAAGTGCTTTTTTCTAGCCAAAAGATGGCATTAAAATATATGTTTATACCTTCACAACACTAATTCACAATAAATAATATCTTGAAAATGATGGCACAAAAACTGATGTCTTAGAATTTTGGCTCCCTAATTTTGCAAGCTCCCTTCTTCTGGTCAGTAGCCCACTCTGAGTGGCAGTGACCTAGGTACAGTTGATGCTACCTATCCGTGCTTTCCTGGAGAGAAGGAGTTGCTGGTCTTTTCCTAAACTGTTATCAAAAAGGGAAGGTGTCATTTAGTGAAAGCTCTGCTGAGAGTGCACTGTACTGATCCAGCTGTGTTTAGCAAAAATGACTCCAGAATCGTCTCCATCTCCTTTCACAAGCCATTTTTTCTGCCAGCTTTTTCTGGTGTCAGTGGTTTCTCTCCTACATAATGAGACCTCTTTAAAAGACTTAAAGTACTGTCGTCAGCTAACTACAGGAACAGGGAATCCATACTCTCTAGATGCTGTTAGAAGTGTGAATGTAGGATGCAGGAGGAGGTGAGCTGCCAGGAGCTGGATGAGCGTCTCTCCCATTTTTGCCTTCCTGGAAGAGTTAGGACATTTTTCTTCTTCATCTTAGGACACTGTCTCAGGTTTGGCGTTTGCCCTAGAAAAAAGGAAAATGGAAAAGGAGACAATTAGAACTTGTTCATGGAACAGGTATCACTCGCTGGGATCAGATGAAATCTACCACGAAGGGTTTGTGCTCCTGTGTCCAAGCGCCTTAAAAGCTGTTACTGAACGTAAGGGACACTGGTACATTGTGACATTTTCACAAGTACTCAGTAACTGTGGGCTTCCATAGTTTGATGCTTCATTTGACGCCTCTGATTTTTCCCCCACTTATCTAAATACCATTAGTTTTGAAAAACTGATTGTTGCTTTGTACCATTGCAAGCAAGAGAAAACCAGCTGATTAATGCCTGGATTTCCTGAGCACTTGAGCTGCAGGTTTTCAATATGCTTGTGCCTTACGAGATGCGTAGCTAACATTCACATGGGGTGTGTGGCACAATAAGGGATTGAACCTAATATTATAATTAAAGCTCAAAGCAATCACAGTGTTTGTCCCGGTTAGTGAACACAAACGGTAGTAACTGTGTGAGGAGACAGAATTTTTGAATGCTTTACGCTGTACATGTTTGCTAGCTCATTTAAAATACAGTTTTTTGATAAGCCACGCTCACTGAGAACAAATGACTCACTTGTCCAGAATTGCCTTGATGATCAGCTTCACCCAGGGAGCAGTGGGCTCCAGGCACACTTCTCTGCCGTCTGTCAGGGTAGCTCTGCAAGAGAGAAAAAAGGAAGGGAAAAGGTCTACTTAGTGAATTCCAAGGCAATTTCCCTTTTCTCTCGTAACATCATTCTAGGTGTACGCTTACATGTTCTCCTTTACTTTAAGCTGCATCCGTTGAGGCTGTAGCCCAACATAAAGTTGTTTTTTTTTTTAAATGGTTTCATATCTTCTCATATCTGTTTGTTTGAATGCATTAAATCATTTGCAGGACTCACTCTTTTCAAAATTGCTTCTTTTTTTACCCCAGCTTGCTTTGTATTTGTGATGGTGTTTATCTGAAGGGCTAAATCTTTCCATCTTGATTCAGAAACTGTACTGCCCAGTCCATAGGAATATTGTTACAGTAAGAGTTCTGGAATTGTGACCGGATTGTATGACTGTATGCTAATGGTAGTTTTTTCATTGACTTAAGTAGAAGCGTGATCATATTTTTGACCTAGCCGTTAAGATTCATGTTTTGATCACTTGCTCAGCATGGCTCTGTGAATTTAATTCTCTTCTCATATGCTGGTGGAATTCAGAGCTTTAGAAAGTTATTTGCTGTCTGATGACTGCGAGTTTAGGTTGAAATATTGCATGATGTGTTTAAAAGTAGAGATTGGCAAAACCAACTTTTTGGTTGCTGCAACTTATAACACGTAGCATATCGTTCGTAAGAGCAACGAGCGTTCGAGTATCCACGCCTGCTGGCTTGTTACATCTTTCAGAGAACGCTTACATCATCCTTAATGTAAAATCTGTTTCCTTCTTGTTAAGTAATCAGGAGGATTTTGCAAAAGCACTTACATGACTTCAACGTTCTTGCAATGAGGTCCACTAGGGATGAGGTTCACGTTATGAATGAACTTGGGATGGATGAACTTGGAATGGGTGCCTACACACTGGCACCGGAGTTCAATCGCCGAGCGTGGCAGGGCCTTACCTGTAAAACCAGAAGAAAAAAAAAAGGTGGACTGTTTCACCGTTTCCACAGGAAGCACAGGAAGTTCTTTTTGCTTACAGTATTAGAATAGTTATTTGCTGCACTTGTAATACAGCATAGTACCTCCCCCGTCAGCATTTACACTAGCAATTAGTTAGGAGAGCTTTAGGAAGGGTTTCTTTACCTTTTGTTCCAACCGCTGAGATCAGGAGAAGAGTCAGGACAGCAGCCACAGCCTTGCCCATCACGATGCAAGAGTGTTTCTTCCTTGAGTCGCCTGGGTCTGGTTCTGTGGTGAGGTGAGCTCCCGCAGCCCCAAGTGCCTGTGCTCTGGGACCTGCCGCGTTTATATAGTGCCGTGGCCTCCCCTGTGCACTCCAGCGTCATGGGTGGGTCATACCAAGGGAAACTCCAAACCTGTAAGATGCTACTGTGAAATGAGTCACGGGTGAGTGGGTAAGCCCCTTTCCCTAGGTGACCACGAAATTGCTTTTCATTAACAGAAAACACTTTATTAATTAAAGAAATATAAAAACATAGAATATGCACAAAATTACCCTGTACTTAGCTTTGTGGAATCTGTAGGGGGTTTGTAATACTCTATTTCTTGTGATTATTTTCTTCTGTACCTTTGTATTTTTACTGTGATTATTATGTTACTCTTTGTAAATTTCCACTTCTGGTGGAAGGCATTTGATCTGTGATTTTCCATCTGTGTGTCTTTGGGCTTTGATTTTTTTTTCATTTTAAGACATGACAGAAGTAGGAGCTAATACTTTGTAGAAATGATAGGTACTAGAACTGGATTTTAATGAGCTCCCCTTCTCCTTATATGCAATTACATTTTAAAAAATCTTTCTTTATATGCTGAGAGAACATCTGCAGAAATACTTACGGTACTTGTCGATACATTAAAACCTAGCATCACTGAAATAAGCAACTGAATCCAGACTGACTTTGTTGTACTATTAAGAACATACGGAATATATTATTGTGATATGAATTGCTTTGCCTAATCAGGTGGATTTTTTTTGAGGATGACTGCTTCTTCTGAAGCCAAAACTTCTTAACTGTTTGCTGCTTTGAATTTGGGCAGAGGAAAATTCTAAAAGCCGCTGCAGGATTCTGCTTCTGAAATAAATTGAGGCACTTTTGCAAATATAAATTTGACCCTGTAAAGAGAAGATTTCTTCTGATTATGATAAAATTAAAGGAAAAGTGAAGATGGGATCATGAAGGGGCATTATTCAGATAAAGTCAGAGATGTACAACCATTTTTATTAACAATAGAAAATAATACTAAGACACAAGTGGGCTTTTTTTGGGTTAAACATTAAGGAATCCCGTTATTGTTCTTCTGCCAGGTAATGGAGACAGTCAAAGGAACAAAGCATAGGGCCAGATATGAATGAATATAGGTTTATTGGTGTCTGGCTCATCATGAAGGACACAGAGATTTATGTATTGCAGACTGAAACTCACTTAATATTACCGTATATATCAGTGTCTGTAATTTTACACAATTTACACAATTAGGTTTATAAATAGCCTTAGAGGATGTGTTCTGAACAGTAGCCTAATAAGATGTGTAGATATGGAATTAAGCACCTGTTTTTGCTGTACGTTTTCAGCTTGCAGTGAGCATGGCTGGATTAGCTGACGTGAGCACATAAGCACTTAATTACAGCCCTTATGTGTCAAACCAGAGATCTGCCTAGTGAGTATCCTCTCTTCAATCATGGCCATCAGCAGATGTCTAGGAATGTGTAAGAAAAGATCAAGTGTGTTTCAGACTTATCCCACTCTGAGCGTGGTTTCATTTGATGCCTCCTGATTCTTTTACGGCAAAACAAGAGTTAGATATTGATCCTTACCCTGATTTCCATCTCCTTCATAATTCTGTAGACCTTTATCGCATCTCCAGGTGATCTCTTTTTACAAAATGTTGTCCTGTTGCCTGATAGCGGCATAGACTGGGTTGTTCATTCCTATCTCTGGACTTTTTATTTCCCCCTAACACACTATTTCCATGCACATGAAACTGTTTACAGAAATGCAAATTAGAGTATCCATGGAAATGTCCTCTGACCTGCATACAGGGAGAAAATGGAAGCATAAATTGCGCTGCCTGAGGAGTGTAGAACTCTTTTCCAAATAAACCCAAGAAACTGTTCATTGTCTTTAATTTCATTAATGATTTTCATTAACTCCAAGATAAAATTATTGCTTCTGTATATGTATATATACACTGTATATGCAATGAAGGTGTTATTCTTTGTCTTCTTTGCGTACAACCTACTGCCTGTTGTGTTTTAAGGAAGTGTTATTTCTGCTTTCTTCTTATTCACAAAATGAGATGTTTGTGGCTCTTGTGCATTACTACTCAAATATAAAGAAAGGGCTTAGGTGTCTTACATCTATCATATATGACATAATGATTATAGTATAACAAATCTTGATACGGAGTGATGGGAACAACTGAGTAGAGTTCTGGAGCCCATGTTTTGACTTGTAATTTAAGAGGTAGTGAGCGGAAGACTTGGCCTGCAGAAAACCCACACTCAACGAAGATAAAATTCCTTTTGTGGTTACAGAGAGAAGTCAGAAATGATGAACCATAAATGAAAAGATCACATGTTTTATTGTAAACTCTTGTGATTTGGGCGAAAGCTGCTGTTTCAATTTATTTACGAGGACCTAGTTTTGGAGACGTGAGGCAGGTGAATTAAAAGCTGCTGAATTTCTTTCTAATGCATGCAGTCTCTGACTGAAGAGAATAATTCCTAAGCCTTAAATATGAGTATCGTAAACAATATCTGGTAGCCTTCAGCTGAATAAACACTTTTTTTGTCATAAGGGTCATAAATATAGTTATGGAGAAGCTTCCATTTTCCTGGCATAAGAGTGCCTTAACACCTACCAAGTGATAAGATTTCTGAGAAGCGCTGGGCTTATCAGCAATATATGACACACAGGAATGCAGACTATCCTGCGCCCAACTTTTGACATTGATGTGTGGTACAGAAGTCCCTGTCCAAATCAGACAGCAAACTGGTGCATGCTAAATTAGTTCAAATCAATCTGTAGATGCTACTGCAGGCATAAAATCTACTAATTCCACTAATCAAGGCTTCTGTATCAGTTATGCTATGGCATAGTAAAGGGCAAGAGAAAGCTTGAGGTTCCTGAGTGAAAAAATTGGAGTTTCTCAGATCATTTTCTGTACGTTTCTCCCCAACTTTCCCTGACTTGTGAGTGACCTGCAACTTTACATTTCCTTATGCTCCCATGAGCATTGGGGGATTTCTTTCCCCTGGGGAGCCCCTTGCACTGCTCTGTCCTCATCTCTCTCAATGATTGCTCAATGGTAACTTTAGAAATCCTGCCTCATGGCTGGAATTTTAGATCCAAACATGCAAAAGATCATTTAGAAATAGCTGAGCAGCTGAGTCAGTGACTGTTGTGTGATTTTTAAAGAATATTAGGTTCAGCAGGAAAGGGTAGTCCTGCCTGAGCTTTAGATTCCCTTCAGGCAAGTTCTTCCTCTTATTTTCTTATACTTCTGTGACCCTGTATGCAAAATCTATGCATACTTTTGATTCGCAAAGGGAAAATGTCTCAGCTTCTTTGTGTCTTTGTCAGTCTGGGTCTGTAGTGTCATCTGTATTTTGGCGGTGAGACAGTCTCTACTGTGAGCCTTACCTGAGGCAACTTGACTGACTTGAGAGGGCCAAACAGAGAACTTACTTACTTACACTTACAAAATACCGTAAGTATGTCTTTTCCCCCTAACTATTTCTTAATTAGATAGCAACAAAAACCCGAAGATTTTAAGTTTGCCAACGGTCACGCTGAATGACATTTCTATGAAAGATATGGAATAAACGGCTGTAAATAGAAATACAACCTTGAGATACATGTTTAGTACCTATCTTCCTGATCAGCTTCAGCAGTGTCTGGGTCAGCCCTCTACAAAACTATTCTTTTTCTCTTTTGTTTAGTTAATATGCAATTCTGAAAGCCTAACTCATTTTGATAAGCCCTTCCTCTCACGAAAGGCTCGCTGAAATTCATGTGGTTGTCTCTGCCCCTCTTCCTGAAGCTGTTTATGCTTGATTTTTACCACCATTAACAAGAATGGAAATTGCATTCATTTGCTTCTAGAAGTGCTGGTCATGGAGTGAATTGTATTTTCTGAATCAGCACCTACTGGGCCGGTGTTACAAAGGTCGCTGTGCGAGTGCCTTCACAAAGGAGTATTAATTAGTCATAAGGTTGCACAAAGTCTTCTGAGAACAAGGATGACAGCCAGAGCTCTGCTGTACCACAGTGCTACTTCCTCATAGTGCAGAAGATGATGATCCCTATTCCTGTATTTTCCGTGCGGCCTGTGATTCTTGCTGCAGAGAGGTACAGTTACAACACCTATGCTGGTGAATATTTTTTTCCACCTACAACGCTAATGAAATCTCTGGTTTAGAGTCAGGAGAAGCACCTTTGAGTTCTGTCTCGAGAGGACCTGGCACGTGGATCTCCCTGCAGCACAAGCAAGTGCTCAGGAAAACGTAATTATATAACACATCTAGGACTATCGCTATCGCTTCTGTCTCTCTCCTGATTTTTCTGTTAGCCAGCTTAATTTCCCTTTGTTCATCTTGCTAGCTGTTCTGCTTCAGCAAAGTCCCTGAGCCTCAAGCAGAACATTTATGGTTGACTCAGAACTTTATTCACAGTTTTCAGCAGCATGAAGGAATCCAAGATTGCAGTCCTTCCTTTCTGTGCCCTTTGGCCGATTCACAATACAATCATCAAAAGCCATTTACTGATCGGGTTTGATGGAAAATATCTGCCTTTGTATATTCCTGGGGTTTCCCTGTGTATGTAGTAACTGCATAGGAAATGAAGTCATCTCCAGAAAGGGAAGTAGTATTGGGGGGGAAAAAAAAAAAAAAGAAAAAGAAAACGGACAGGATGCTGCCTGAAGCGTGATCAGGATGTTCATGCTACTCAACATGCAGCAACATTTTGATGGTTTAATTGCAGTAGTTGCACTTTTAAGAGAAAAAAATTGCAGTAGGATTACTCAGGGACTTTCCAGTATTTCAGCTGGTATCACCATGTGTTGTCTTTCATATTAAATAAATACCTTTTTTCATTAATCATCATAAATAACTAAAAAACAATTACAATACATGAACCAAAGAGTTACTCACACAAATAGTTTAATTAATGTGACAAGGCCAAGACTTCCAGGACTGAGCAGAAACAGTAGTTGAGAATAAGGAAAGGACTGGAGAAGATACTTAGGAGTAGCGCTTGCTCACACTCCCTCCCTTACTCCCTGGCCTCCCCTTTGCAAGTTTCTGTCCCCTCAGCTGTGCCAAAACTAGAAGTTTGTTTTCTAGGTAGCCTTTATCTACTTGAGGGAGAAGGATGAAGTAATGACAGTTTTTCCAAAGCTATTGTGCTTTCAAGCCTGTTGCAAAGCAAAGCAGAATTAACAACCCCGTGCTACGTGGGTATTGCAATTCTAATCATCTGCCTACTGGTGTAAATCAGGAATAAATGAAAATCAATGGAGTCACGCTTTGGTATTGGATCTAAATCTGAAGAGAACAAGGTCCTGAACTCAGAGGCAGTGAGATGATGTGAAGTACAACAGCTACTAGGAGACAGAAGAGAGTGCGTTGGCCTCACATTCCTGTGTGTAAATCATCAAGGCATTTTTTATTTCCGAAGTTTCAGCTGTACGGAGGAAAAATCAGTTTGAACTGGAGATAGAGGGCTTATGTGTATGCTTCTTGCCTGCACCTGAGAGAACAAAGGGTGAAGAGAGAAGACCTTGGAGAGGAAGGGAAGTGCAGTCTGCATTTTATCCACGAGGGCCCATCCCCATTATGTGGGAAGCGGGCTCCTCGTGGGACTGATCGTCATTGAGCAGACTGTATGTATGTTTACATCACATGAAACCAAGACAGAGTTTTTAGCTCCTTAAACAAAGACCTCTGACAGTGGAGCTGAGGGAAGATGCTCCTGAGTAAGTGCCAAGCCGGAGGCCAAAATGGAACAAACACATCCTAAGGAATCCGCTTCTGGTGCAGTCCTGCTGGTCGGACACTGCAGAAACATTAGCTGACTCCAAGCAGGTAACTCTTCCCCAGCAATTCATTTCTGCTGGTTTACTTACAGGTTAAATATTTGCCCTGCTGAGTGCATGGCATCGATTTTTGCATATTAACAATTTGTGTTTGTTCTGCTCTGTGGTATGTTGATTTTGAATGCTTGCTGTGGAAGAGATTGGTTTCCCCTATTAATATGTACAAATAAGACTTTGCGTTGCAGTTGTACCTGGGTATTCTGCTTCCTCTTGCAGTTGTTACAGATGCTGGGCAGAAGTCAGGAAAGTCAGCTGAGATGGGAACAGACCCCAGGTCCTGTCTCTTCCCACCCAATCCTGCTCCTCAAGAAAAAAGAGCAAAGGCAGCACCTCCAGCATATACCTTTTCTGACTGGTAACGCTGTGCTGGAAGGTAATGATTTTCAGGGGAACCAAACTAATTTTTCTTGTCACCGGCTTTTGCTCTTCTTTCCTTCATTTCATGTTGTAATTTTGTTCCTATATCAATTTGAAAACCCTAGGGATTAAGTCACATTATTCTGACTTCGTGGCAAATCCTGCTATGGAGAACTTCCTGTAGCTCCAATGGATTTTGTAACACCGATCAAAAGCCAGCAGCAGGTCAAACAAATGCTTTAGGTATGACCTGTTTTGCCTTCTCCCACTCCTCATAGATAGGTAATAGCAAATCAGAACACTTGTGTGACAGGGAGAGTTTGTGAATTTGCACCTGTTTTTTTCCAAGCACTCACAAATAGCTCTCCAGATTTTTAAAGGCCCAGTGATACAAAGACAGAATTTGTATTTTTTAAGCCTCCGTAGATTGCCTGCAGTATTATAGCACTTTTGGAAAGCAACTC
This sequence comes from Aptenodytes forsteri, assembly GCF_000699145.1. Classification (NCBI taxonomy): domain Eukaryota; kingdom Metazoa; phylum Chordata; class Aves; order Sphenisciformes; family Spheniscidae; genus Aptenodytes; species Aptenodytes forsteri. Next base: position 1,362,190 of record NW_008795298.1, read on the forward strand.
TGTGTGTAAAGTTTCTCAGGTTTTGTGAACTTGAAATTAAAAATACCATTGTTTAGCAGTGTAAATCTATGTTTAACCATCTTGGTAGTTGTACTCTGAATCATAGCTCCTCACATCCTAAGTTTCTAGTACGTTTGCAGTTCACCCTGGTGCTTTGGGGAGAGTGATGAAGCTATTCTTTAACTCTTCAAAAGAAAGGGACTTGACAGTTGAAAGTAGTCATTTGTCATCTGACCTACACACTTCCTACCCAGATTGATCTTCTTAATCTGAGGTAGATCCTATCTCTAGATGACCGATTTGCGTACAGTATGACTGTGGGTCTGATGTTTACCAAACCACCATCAACCACGATCTGAGCTAGCTTGAACTGTCACGGTTAGAACTGCGAGTGGTTTTATACCTTGAGCAATTCCTAAGGTGTGTCCTGAACTTCTGAAAGCCCTGATCTCCCTCTGCCATTCCCACCCAACCCTCTCTTCAGTATTATGCTTCAGTGTTTGTCCTTTCTGGGCTTGGATTCTCTTTGAATAAAAGGCATCTTCTCCTATTTATTGTGGGAAAAGTATTTGTCATAGGGATTCAATTAAAGATGTAAAAATTATTCTTATATATCGCTGTTTTTCTTACTTCCAGCCCAGAGCTAATTTACTCTTACAAAAAGTAATGTAATTAGAATACAAGAATTTACCTACTTCAATTTAGCATAAACAGCTGTGTTGACACAGACCATTAGTGGTCGATGCCAAACCCAAATGTCTGAATCTTTAATGTAGATCAAGGATATAAACCTACAGCAAGGAGTTCGGTTTTCCCCAGCACTTTTTTCCTGAAGGTCTGCCAATACCTGTTTGTTAAGTCCAACCTGTTGAGGTATCCAATCCCAGTACAGTTAACCAGGAAACCATCCATTATGAGCGTAGGGCATGGACTGGGGATAGTCACCGAGACGAACGTTTAACCACCCACACAAAGCAATATCCCTTCCCCATTCTTCTTAAGTGTAATAACCACTGGAGAGCTTGGGAACCGTTAAGAGTCATTATAAGCTTCGATTCCAGCATATCTTTTATCATTTTCATTTCTGAAGTGGCATGCATGACTGCACACTGGCTGAAAGTCTTTCATAAAGTTCATCCTGTCAATCACACATATCCTTCAGAAAAGATTTCCATTGCTTCTGCAAAATCTCCATGATTTCTGCAGTTTTGGAGGACAAAAACTCCTTGGGTAGTAAGATGTCCTCCAGAAGAGTTTCTCATAGACTGTCAGAGAGTGAATGAGAAATGTAGGGAACCTAGGACCTCTTCTTCTGGTTTCTTTTTGGTTTTGATGAGGCTTAAAAGGTTATCTCCTGAAAAGATTGTCCTCATGTATTCTAGTTTTACTGTTCTACTTGAGGCATTTGGCCAAGTTCTGTTCCATCAAATCCACTAAGGATTTGCCAGTCTTAAAGGACTTGAGGTACTTTGAGACAATTTTTTGTCCTTTGTGTTTAGTGTGTCCTTCCTAGGAATCTTTGAGATTCCTACCCAGGAGGTCTGATGGAGCAACCTTAGAGACTAGGTATTCCTCAGAGCTGGTAGGAAATAAATGGAGCAACATTGTAAGCTCACCATTCACTGTCTGATTTGTAACACAGCCCTGAGAGCATGAACTTCCCCAGTTCACCTTTTTCTGGTAGTAGCATCACATCTATCACCACAACTAAAAATGTTTTCCCTTTCTCTGAAGCTGTCGTGAACAAAACAGAGATTTCTCACTCCCTATTTCAGACAACCTCCTCAACAAGTCATTGTATGAATACTCTGGGTTGGAAATACTGATGTCCAATGGCACTGCAGGTATCATCTAACCAGACATCAGTACCTCTTCCTGAGCCAGATGGAGAATCACAGTTTCACAGAAGAGCCCTCTGGAGAACGCCCAGCCCACGCTCATACAAACACATATGCACGCACGCACACACACACATCCTACCTGTTCAAAGCAGGGTCAACTAAAGCAGGTTGCTCAGGACCTTGTCAAGTCGAGTTTTGAATATCTCTAAGGGTGGAGACTTCACAACCTCTGTATGCTTTCGTTTTATCTTAGAGTTTTGTCAGGAGCTCCTTGTTCATCCACGCAGGCCTCCTGCTGCCTTTGCTCGATTTCCTGCTTGCTGCGATGGACCGCTCTTGAGCTTGGCGGGGAGGTGATACTTGAAATCATCAACCAGCACTCCTGGACCCCTCTACTCTCCAGGATGGTCTCCCATGGGATTCTTCTGAGGAGATCCCTGAAGAGCCCCAAGTCTGCTCTCCTGAAGTCCACAGCTGTGATCCTGTTTTTTGCCTTACCCCCTCCTTTCAGGATCCTGAACTCTATCACTGAGGGTGCTGCAGCCGCAGTTGCCCCCAGTATGATTTATGCTAATAACAAAATCATTTTGGGGTGGTAACAGGAGAGTGACTTTTCTCACACCAGCAAGGAGCACCATTGCAAAAATTGTAGTCAAGTTTTTGCCAGAACCTGACTCTGCGACTCAGTGTCACCTGTAACAACAGGTGACAGGGTGATTCATGAATCCTGGCAAAGCAGTTAGGTGGTGACAGTTACTTTGGCAATATATGGCATTCAGAGATGAAACCTTATGTCCAACCTTGAATCTTAGAAGATCTCATAGCACATTAACATGGCTGCTCTAACACTCCTCCTACTCTACATGAGCTTAATTGTTACTTTTGTGTTGACTGCAAATTTGGTACTGATTGCAGGTGGAGCGTGATGAGTGTTTCAAGAGTGACAAAAGTCTTCATGAGTATAGAAGGCCTAGCAAGCTAATATAGTTGGGACATAAACAATTTTCGGGAAATAGTACCTTAAAGAGTAATTACCGAGTGCCATATTCAAAGCATTTGACTGTCCAGCCTGAGTAAGTATGGACTTATGTACAATTGTGTTAACTTGGAGCCATCTTTGGTGAAAGCTTTAAGTTACACATGTGGAAGTGCAAAGGTCCTGTAACCACACTGCACCTCTCAGCTCTGTTTCTGGAATTTTTAAATGCTTTTCTGTGTGAAATGAAAGTCACTTTGGAAAGTATTGCATATAATAAAATTGTCCAGTTCTGTGTACCAGGAGCAGTGACAGGGGCTGAAGTGCTTTATCTTATTCTGTACAAGTGGTCGTTAGTTGTAAAACACTGTGCAATTATTAGTTCATAAGGATTTGGCTTGCGCTTTAGTGAGGGAGATGTAACAGTATTTTTGATCAGGGAATGGTTACTAAACCAGAGTTTGAAAACACTTTCCTTCCAGCTAATGTTGCAAAATGAGCAGGATGTGCACTTGTTGACTTGAACGTCACTCTGTTCACCTTTCACATGAGTTTTTGAAGTACACTATAGAAGTGTGGGAAAGGGAATAGCTACAGATTACTCTTGAACTCATAGTCTTTGTTATTATAATCTTTAATAAGGCTTCAGTTTCAAGGTATAGAATTGGACAGGAAGGGAAAAAATGAGTTCTGGAGTGTATTTGTGCAGCCTCATTGAAATTTTTAGTCTTTTATGCCCAGTTTCAAGATGATAGAGCTCAATTTATCATTGACCTTTGAAGCACTGTCTACTGAAATATACATTCAGAATGAAAAACCTGATGTATTCTTTGTTGCTCTGGCATAAATACTCCTGCCACAATGGACAAGAAGATCCTGTCCAAAGCTTTCTATCACAGTAGTACTTTTCATCATGTACTTTTTTCATTGGTGTTTTGTGGTACTTGTTCAAGAAGTTACTAATTAAAAATTGTGTCATGTCTTAACTCACCATAGTGCATTCTGAAAGGAATGCTTGTAATTCTGTATAAGCCAGTGCATGTCCTACTCTTTTCACAACCCAGTTTGAAAGGAAATGCCAAACACTGTGGTAATCATTTACCAAAAGAAATTCCAGATGAAAAGCATGTGTTTGTAGCAGAAGGCATAAGAGGAAAGAAGTTTGGTTTTCATACGCATTTTTTGAGTACTTATGTGATTTGTTGACAGTAAGAAGTGTAAACCAGGTGGCAGAAGTTCAGACAATGAATGAATTGCTTCCCTTCTGAAGATAGTAAAAATTGCATTTTACCGTTTAGGCAGAACATTAAGTCAAGTTGTGTTGCACCATGGTGAGTTCCTCGGAGTCCTCCTTTATTGGCCTCTCCTTATTTCTTTTCTGAATCAAAGATATTTCCCAATAACCAACAGTTACTGTGCTGTTTTACTATGTTTTGGACAGATTAATCCAGAAGGGAATAGTGTTTGTCATTAACATTCAGTCAAATCAGAGTTTCAGTGGAAGACTTTTGGGACTTACTTTGAGATCTGGGAATAGGAACGGGCTGAGATTTCTGAGGTGCTTGTTATTACAGACTTGTTTTTTTCACTCCAGTGCTGGTCATTTTATTTTTAGGGTGATTCTTATTTATTTATTTGTGGGGGGGTCCCATTTTATACTCTGGCTCTGTGATAGTGGTAGTGAAATAACTGAAGAGTTGGTGCAAAAGCTGTACTGCAGAGGTGGGAACAAGAGGCCAGGTCTGAGGAAGGCATAAGAACTTCTTACGCTGGCTTCCCCAAAGCTGTACGTCTCAAACTACATCCTCAGCTGTAACAACATAGAAACATAGAGAATTATTTACTGTAATCCATTGTATGAAGCATCAGATATGCTCTATATTAGCTGGCAGATAATAGCTGAAGGATTAGCGACTATTGCTCTAAAGCCTTAAAGAACGGAGGCGCCATCAAATTAAATTTTACGACACAGTGGAATTACAAGACATAATGCAAGAGGCCAGGGCTGAGGAAGGCATAAGAACTTCTTATGCTGGCTTCCCCAAAGCTGTACATCTCAAACTACATCCTCAGCTGTAACAACATAGAAACATAGAGAATTATTTACTGTAATCCATTGTATGAAGCATCAGATATGCTATATTATTAGCTGGCAGATAATAGCTGAAGGATTAGCGACTATTGCTCTAAAGCCTTAAAGAACGAAGGCGCCATCAAATTAAATTTTACGACACAGTGGAATTACAAGACATAATGACATTTTTATCACAGAACAAAAGCTGTCTTTATTAAGCCTTACTACCATATAGGTCACTTCATTTTGTGGCAAGTTCAGTCACGTTGGCTCTCCCTGCTAGCAGCAATGGGTGTGAATTAAGCAAGTGTTGGATATCTCTAATAATATGCTGAATCCCTTAACCTGAACAGCAACCCTCGAGGGTATCGGGTACGCAGTGCTGCTCAGGAAGCAGTCAGGCCACACTGTTATTATTTCTAGTTTACATCTACTGTCACAACTATAGCATTACAGCTACAGCATTGTGTTGCATGCGAGTGCTGTGCTATAAAGGGAAAACAAGCAGGCTGGAGGCAGAAGAGCAGTTGTCGCCCAAGGTGAGTTGCTCACAGATGTGCCTCGCGTCTTTCAGACTGTGAATATGTCTCCCTGTGCTGTTTACCTGCAAAAGGCTATCTCGGTACATTGCATCTGCTGTTTTTCAGGGCCCTGTTCTCAAGCCCATGTACCAGCCATCACCAAATGAATCATTTGTTGTGGGGACGTCCAAAGGCCATTTTCATGTCATTCTTTTACTCGGAGGCAGGAACTTGGTAATGAGTTCCAGCAAGACAATAAAATTATACCCGCATCATGTTGCAATCTCATTGCGTTGCACAGTGTCATCCTGGGAACCCTGTGTAAGAAGTCACTTCTGCACTAGTGGCACGCAAGCAAGGACACTGTCATTTTGAAAGAGCAGTGGTGATCCCTCTTTAAGGAGAGCAAGGCAGCTTCCCGCCTAGGAGTGGCAATCAGCATTTTAACATTTCTGCTAAGTGAGAATGCTTCTGCTCCGAGCAGGCAGCATTTCACCACTGTTCAGCCTAAGTTCCTGGTGTAGCTCATTAGCGGGTTCAGAATAATCATCTGTCCCTGTAAGAGGATCAGTAAGTGGATGCATTAGATCCTCTCTATCAGCATAAACCCAGCAGACAGCATACACTTATAAAAGTCGGGAATGGCAGAGAGCGCATATACAGGGTTTCTAGCAGCCCTTGCAGTCTTACCAGATGGCATCTTACAGCCTTTGGTGCAGGGCTTACAGCAGGCTGTAAGAATCTAGCACCAGCAAGCATCCCATTTTCCTATTTTTGAAGAGTATCTAGAATAATGGGCTACTTATCTGAAGCTGAGCTTTTGCACGCTGCCTCAGCAAAAATTAATAGTAGCGGTGACTCAGCCCCGTGGTGCTCTGCACGCTGCCCTGTTGCTGAGCCACAGCTCTTCAAAATTGGACAGAGCCTTTCCGCACCCCTCAGTGCTCTTGCACAGCCAGCAGCTGCTTGCTTTTGTCCCAAGCAGCGACGAAGAGGCCTGAATCACAAAGCTGAGGTCAGAATCTGGATCCGAAGCTCCCATTCCTGTGTGGGTATTTCAATGCAGAAATTTTGTCTAAGGCTCAGCCCAAGGATATGAAATCACTTTGTGAGACGAAAACATAGGTGTGCGTATTTTCTAGTTAGTGTTATCTGGTATGGGATGTGATGTTAACATTCTGCAGGCAAATTAACAGCGTGGCCTTTCATATTTAAAGTTGTACCCTTGAATCTGCATGTGGATACTTAAATAAGTGGCCTGATTTTCACATTTGTAACTGCTGTTGAAGTTGCTGGGTATCTGTGAGAGCAATAACCAAGACAATTTCCCTGTCTTACTTTAGAACTGCCCACGTGAAAGCATAGACCCATTAGGAATTTTCAGCTTAAGGCAAGTCCCTTGTGAAAGAAAAGTGTAAGGACAACCCAGGACAAAATCAGCAAGTAAATTACACTTATTGCATGTACATGATGTGGAAGATTCATAAACTCAGAGAAAAGACAATCACGTGCCTAAAGCATTAACCTGGAACCCCGGAGATTTCAGTCTAGCTCTTGGCTTTGGTGCAGAGTTTTGTGACTCTGGGATTAGGCCAGGATCTGCAAAGATCTCATCAAAGATGAGGCTGTCATCCTCAAAGGTCATTCCAGAACAAATTAATTACCTCTGAAGATTTCAGTTTTATTTCTTTGTGTCTGACTTCTCCTCTATAAAATTACATAGCTCTGTAGATTGAAGCTGGCTGTCTCCCAGGAAATGTGTTTGAGTTACCGTGACTTTTTTCTAGAGGTTCAGAAGAAGAAACACTATAAAGTATGCAGCATGGAGGAAAGGTCGTTTAAAGGCCTTGAGAACTGAGTGATTAATATTTGTATTTTATTAAAGAATATATACACTTTAAAAAACAGGAGCAGAGGATTGCCATGGGTTACGTGACTAAATAAAGTATTGGCACAGTTCTTAGACACAAGTACAGACCTCAGACAACATAAGTGAAACCGGGTTTTCTTTTTGCAACAGTAGGGTTTGTGAGTTACCAAGTATACGGGATGGATCTAGAAGACCTTTGAAAGAAGCATCACCTTCATTCTGTGTATTTTGCATGAAAAGATGCAAATTATGGGTGTGAGCTTATCTTTAACACTTTAGGCACTTTAACCTTTCAAAATGGAAACAGAATCTGCCATTCAGAAACACAGAGGCTTGCTTTCTTCCTTTCTGAAATACATCTACCTTATAATCCTCTGGAAAGGATTCAAGCAATGTATTTCACCCTCATTGCATTTCATAAACAAATAAACTAACAAAGAAAAAAGCATTTGGGTTGGGTTACGGTTTTGCTCCACACCTTAGAGACAGGAAATTCAGCAACAAGTGACACACTGGTTTTCAGTGCAACCTGTTTTGTTTTCATAGTAATGCCAGTTATAGACAATCGCTGAAAGCTGAAGTGCCTGCCAGAAGCTGACGCAGGTCGCACTTCTAATGCAGGATTTGCATGATTTATTTCTCATTTGCATTACTTGACCTAATACATTGTTGGGGATTGCAAGGGTCTTATTCACCGCACTGAAGTCACTGAGGTGATTTCCTTATCACACTTTCCACTTGTGTAATCTGATATGTTTTTCCCTCATCTCACATGCCATCTCACATGCCTTAACAAGATCGCTTAAGTGAAAAACACTACCAAGATTTTCTTCCAGTATATGATACGGTGCAAGCTTCCAGCATCTAGGCATCAAAGACATAAGTCCCACCACCTCTGCCATTTCTACAACATCGAAGTCCTTTCACATGTGCATAGTTCACCGGTCTTTTGAATTCAGAGGTTTACCGTTTCGGTTTAGAAGGTGTGAAACAGGTGAACATAAAAAGCATCTGATCATTTAATGACCATCAGAGGCCACGGGAATATTTTACTTCAAAAAGCCTGAGATGAAGCATTATATGAGTAGACGCTGGTAAGAAGGAGATGTTATAGGAGGGTACCAGCTGAGGATGTTGTTACTTACACCAGAAATAAATTCGCAGAATCCATTTGAAAGCATCTTTATTTAAACACAGATCGCAAAGCAAAACATCTCCCCTGCTATTACTTGAATCCCAACCTTTAAATATTTCTAAATTTATTTCCAATTAATATCAGCGTAATTTTCTATATCTTGAGTGAGATAGCAACCAGAAAATACTATGAGGAGTCAGCGCTCAAGTTTATAGCAAGCAGGCAAGTTAACAGCAGGTGGGTATCGGGGCCCAACAAGGACCAGCTGCTCCCTAAGGGGCTGGGAGCCAAGCACCATAACCCAGCAGGCAGGGCCGGGCCCTCGCTGCCCAGGCTCCCTCCCACAGTACCCAAGAAAGGTGAGCCAGGCCGGCCCAGAGATCACAGCCAGGTTCAACCAAGAGTCCACATCAGCAGGCAAGTTCACGGCAATGAGGCAAGTCCAAGGTCAAGCCGGAAAGGCAAGTGACAGGTCAGGGGTCCGGATCAATGCAGACTCAACGGCCTTTCTTCCTTCAGCTGCAGCCTGCAAAAACTGAAGTTTCAGCTTATGAGACCTTCTGTGACCTTTCTGAATGTCAGATTTCTTCCCCAATCTTACCCAAATCTTCTGAACAGAAATAAAACTCAGTCTAAATAATTTCTGAACAGCAAAGGAAAAATACAGAGGTTTTCCTTCCAGTTACGGCACAGCAGCAAAGACCTTTCTGAATCTCTTCGCCTTCCATCTTCAAAGGACAACTGAGCTTTAGAGACGTATCCCTTTTTTTCAATTGTCCCCAGTGCATGCCTCTCAGTGTAAACAGTCCTTTACTACTATTCTGTGTGAGGTGACCTGCTCAGTGACAGATACTGAAGGGATTTTAAATCACACGTGCTCGCTCTGGGCTTGATCTTGTGGCCGTCACGAGCAGTGGCGAAGATTCCCAGTGTTGTGTTTCACGGTCCGGTGGTTGGCTGCAGATGCCTTTGGTTTTGCTGTAAGCTTGAAAGCGGCATGATTTTCAGAGTGTATCTTCATTTCTTTTTGTAAGCCAGGTATATTTGAATCTCAAAGTAGGTACCCAAAACCACGTGATCATTTGGAAAAGCCCTTGTCCATGGATTTCACCATTCTTATGTTTTTAATATTAGTAGTTACGTCACTAGTGATGAGGTTTTAGCCTAAATTTATTCATATTCCCAAGTGAGAGGTGTTACATAGAGGCAGCTTGTTACTATTAACAGCCATTGCACATTTTTTTTCTAGGGAAATTGCTTTTACTGTTGTAGCAGAAAAAAGAACGAAGAAGCATTCCCCCCTCGACATCACGCACAACGAAATTAAGTGTTTTCCTCCACATTTCGGTCTGGCATTTATTTTTGAACAAGATGTAATAATACACTAGCAGGACACGTTGATAGCACCAGAAGTGTTGTCAGTGAAATGCGTCAGTAATGTAGAATAAAACCTAAAATAAAATGCTTGCCTCTCCTATAGATTTTGAACTGCATGTTTAAAAGCTTTCCAAAGTATTTTAAGGTTCTGCCCTAATACAGTGTCCAAACATAGGCTTAAACTGTGTTCTTGAGGATTGCTTTGAACAGGACTAGAATAAACTGATGCCCACGTGATTTTCAGAACTGGTGACAAAGAGGTACTCTCATTTTATTTTATGAGAAACAGCATAATTTATGATACTGCATTGAAAGTAACGTGCAGCAACAAGTTACTGCATGCATATACAAAGCACCCAGGAAATAGCAAGCTGTTGACTGGGTAACTGAGCCTTCTCTTTTGGACACAAGTGCTGCATTGTACTGTCATGTCTATTTTTGAGTTTGTGCTTGTAGTGTTTTGCTGCGTCTGTTCCGGGCACATCGGCCTGGTCCTGGAAATTGTCAGATTATCCATATGGGTCATTACTGGTAAGAAGCTTACGTTTATCAACGAGGTGCGTCATTCAGCAGCCTCAGTGAGAACTGTCTAATAGACGGTGAGGGTCTCATCCCGGGAGAAGTCCTCTCGACAGAATCCTCTTGTAGCACTAGTCCCAGTATCACTCCCTATCTTTCACATAAAGATTTTATTTGCTGTCTATTTAGCGAGAACAGCAGCCAGGTTCATCCTGCAGGTAATCCAGCGCTGGCATGCCTCCTAAGAACTGCAGCACACCGGTATCTCAATCATTTTAGGTGCTGACAGATCTAGCAGATAAGAGCTCAGCCCTATTTATGCGATTGCAGTGTTTGATGGGAGAGAATGTTTTGCCTCTTTGCAGTCTAGCAACTCATTAATCTGAAAGCTAAAAGAAAGGATTTTTTCCTATTCACAACAATGGCAGAAGCAGCCTCTTGCACTTAACAACAGAATGAGCTAGAGCAACCACATCCACTTCTTGTTTTGTCCGGGACTTAGCATTTTTGGTCCAGATTTTTTCCTTTAATAATATTCAGCTTTGCTAGGAATATTGGGATTTCTCTTTGCAAGTGCTTCTGTAACAACTGCAAGCAAGCAGGAGACCGTAGTATCATTTCAGCTTCTTTGTCCAGGACCAGTTACCTTTTCTGTCATTGAACTGTTGTAAAGCTTATAACCAAAACCGGACATCTCATGCCCTTTTTCTGCTCTTATTTCTTGTCCAGGAAGATCTACTGATATCCCTGAGGATGGACTCATTTTCTGTCTCACATCCGCTGCCACAGCCTCAGAGTCAGCAAGGGCACCCCTTCGCTAGGGAAACGTGAAGTATGGTTATTCAGTATGGCTACTGGTGTACTGCAGAGAGTGTATGAAGGACAGATATTTGTAAGTCAATTCCCTCCCTCCCTCCCTGCATTTTTATTCTCCTTCCCTCCCTCTTTTCTGCCCCAGGTCACCACAGTAAAATGCAGCACAATAAAATGCCATTACAGTACTTCTTCAGGCAGTCTACTTAGGAAGTCAAGTTTTTCCCCACATATCTTTTAGCCAGGAGGTATGTGAAAGACTGGTAAGGCAGCAGTACCTACGCATGAGACATCCTTCTCCCAGGAACCCACTGACGGCACCCCTTCGCTAGGGAAATGTGAAGTATGGTTATTCAGTATGGCTACTGGTGTACTGCAGAGAGTGTATGAAGAACAGATATTTGTAAGTCAATTCCCTCCCTCCCTCCCTGCATTTTTATTCTCCTTCCCTCCCTCTTTTCTGCCCCAGGTCACCACAGTAAAATGCAGCACAATAAAATGCCATTACAGTACTTCTTCAGGCAGTCTACTTAGGAAGTCAAGTTTTTCCCCACATATCTTTTAGCCAGGAGGTATGTGAAAGACTGGTAAGGCAGCAGTACCTACGCATGAGACATCCTTCTCCCAGGAACCCACTGACTTTCATCCCCCACCATCTCTTCTGTTAAAAAAGAACAGCGTAAGCAGTTCCGAGACCCGATGTTGCAGTGACTGCAGGCAGCTACGCAGCAAGAGAAACGCGGGTAGCCCTCTCGGTGACTGCTTTAGCCTCTCTGCGGGTCCAGGCAGGTGCACAGTTCCACCTGGAGGCCAAGTCTGAGTCAGCAGCCTCTTGTCACCAAGAGAGGCTTTAGAGCTCGCTCTTAATGATATTAAGAGACAGTTCAACACTAAATCCAAAATCTGTATGTATAGCCCTGCGCTTTTCATGCACATCGAGTTCACTCCATCTGATCATTACGTACAAGAATGTTTCACACTCGCCCGGGAAGCGTCCGCTGCGTTGTGACTGAAGTTGTTCCCCACAGTTATCCCCAGGTGTAACCACATATTAGTATTATTAAATAGGATCAAAAGGTCACTGATGGGTGACTTGATTGATACCTGCTATATCATACTTACATCATATGTGAAGAGGACAAGGAGAGCTGTTTCCCCTTTATATTTACCTCAGCTCTTTAAGATGGACATTTTTACCTTCCTGATTCGCCTCACATCAAACAGCACAGGTCCCAAAGCAGCTCTGTCGGACTCAGACCACCGCTCTCCAGTAAGAGGAGTGACCATTACTTAGTCCTGCCTTCTGTTTCTAAATTTTTATTCTTTTACATAAGTAATTTCTCCTCTCTTGAGGAATCTTTGGTGATGGAGACAGTTGATTTCCCTGATGGAGCCAGAGTATCCCTACCACCTGGGTCCCCACTGCCTGCAGGCATGCTAGCAGGTCCTGAGCCACAGTTTTTGCCAAAAAAAAAAAACGTGTTAACCCTTCCCCAATATTTAAGGTTTAGTCCTTTCTTAGTTCACTAACTCTATTCTTGATTCTTTTTTCTACTGATTTGCTTGGTAAAGGGATCAACTTACTGGGCTGTAGTTTTCCAGACATTCAGAAGACTTACCTTTAAAATCAGGCCATTTTCAAGTCTGGTACCAAGACAGGTGTAAATGAGAGGTTTGGCATCTGCTGTTTTATCTCCACACGTAGCATGCTAGAGTCCGTACTCCTTTAATCTTTTCTCCCTTTGACCATTCCTTAAACCTTGGAAGCTACCTTCCATTCTAATAGCCTCCTTAACACTGTTTAATTACACAGACCCTTAAAACATGCTTCCAACATAAATTTAACAGTTATTTTTTCTGCACTCCAGAGTCAATAGAGCATTCTCTTAAGTGATAACTCTGATACACAAACCCTGACAGGTCTTACACACCCTCCACCAGTGGGAGAGTAAATATATTTCAGCTTCGCCACGTTAAAAACAAGTTTTTGTCAAAATGAATTCTGCCAGCCATAGATGCATCCTTGCGGCTACACCACCTAGTGGTACTTCCACTCCACTGCATGCTAATTACCCTAGAGTTACAGGGCAGGCACTACTCAAAGTTCATAGGTATTTACCTGTATTATATTGTTGTTGACTTCAATTAGCTATAACTACTAGTATTAGCATTTACATTGGAATGGTGATTTTCTTTCTGTCCTTTAGAGACCAGGACAAAGCCTAACAAGTGTGTAATCAGAAATATTTGTAGTCTAAATAGTCAAGAAAAGATAAAGCAGAATTTTACCTTACACTGACAAACAAGCCCAGTGTAAGATAAGCGGTTGACCTATGAAGTAACTTTTATTAGTGTGTACCAGCTTTACCTGTACCTTTTGAATACAACAGCATTTGCTCAGTTTATGTACCACAGAAAGCATGCGATAACACATTTGTGACAACAGACTTGGTGGAAAACAGAGCTGAAGAAGATAAGAAGACATCAAGCTAGACAAGGTAAGTGACAGCCGGCAGAAATTATTTTTAAATTTATAAGAACTTGTCACAAAATCCAAGAGCCATTTTGGTTTTGTTTCAGCTGGTAAATTAAATACAAAATCATACATTTTGCGAGAGAAATTTGAAGTTATGACATTTTAGTTCCCAACATCGGTGTTTGAAGAGATACCGCATTAATTAAATACATACTCCACTTTTGAAAATATTTTAACAGCATATGATTGAAATTAATTTATTTTAACAGCAGATGATTGAAATTATTTTTACTCCACAGAGGCCCTGTGTCATGGTTTAATCTCAGTCGGCAACTAAGCACCACACAGCCACTCGCTCACTCCCCCCCACCC
>NW_008795298.1:1376584-1404645 GCF_000699145.1 Aptenodytes forsteri
TCATCCTAAATCCAAAACACTGTACCAGCTACTAGAAAGGAAATTAACACTATCCCTGCCGAAACCAGGACACCCTGGCAGCTTGTAAAAATCTAGTGCTGCAGTGACATGTGCAATTGGGCCATAGACCTAAGTTCCTGTATACAAACACCACAAGGCACAAGGATTTAAGTGTCTTAGCTCAGTCCTTTTTAACTACATTTGCCATTGTGTTTGCTTTTTGTAGTAAAATAACAGAAGCAAAAACCCCAATTTAAATGAAGATCTTTTAGTAGATATGTCTTAGATACAGTGTCTGGCATAGCAGCCCCAGGTACCCTGGGAGATGGAGCGGAGCACGAGTAGCCACGACTCACGTTAGGTCTCTGGTGCACGCTTTGCTGCAGGAGCCAGCAGGGGCCAGTGCAAGCTCACTGTGTCAGGCTGCAGAGTACCCGCAGCCCAAGCCCAGCTAGCACCGGCAGGCACCCTACCCCACTACTTCTCTAGCAGCAGTTTAGCTGCTCTGCACACACCTTAGTCATCTCACCAGCTAAAAATCTCCCCTGGTACCTTAGCAAGGCAAGCTGGGCAGAGCCAGAGACCATAGCCACACTTGACCAAGAATCCAAGTACCAGGCAACGTCACGGTGATAAAACAGGACCAAGGTAAAACCCAGAAACCAATCCCCAGGTCTCAGTCAGGTCATCCAGCAACTGCCCATCAAGTCTAGAGCTACAAAAAAAACAATCCAGTACACAGATCAGGATCAATAGGGTCTGCAGCCAGGCACAGATGTACCTACCACTGAGATAGAGACCAACACTCCTACAACACAGCTCAAAAAGAAAACAGCTCCTCCAGGCTGAGCTTAAATAGGGTCATTGGCCCCTGGGCAGGGTTCGGGGGTGGGGAGGTTCCAGGTGAGGCAAATGAGGATCATTAAGGTGAATTGGTGCCCTCAGAGTGCAGACACTGAAAGCCATCTTACTTTTCATTTTGCAGCATGGAGTTATGCATGTGTCGTTGCCATATGAAGTCCGTTACACTGGGAAAAAGCATATCCTGCACCTGGCAGGGCCTTGCCCCTTGGCGTGGGGTAGAGGAAGCAGAAGGATCCAACCCCAGAAGAATGTCGCCTTCGATGAAATTTCAGGTAACAAAGGCAGCTGTCTGTGAACAGCAGAGACAAAGGACTGTCTCTCTGGGAAAAGCTTTGTCATTTATGTGCAAATCTGAGTTGTTATATGTCAAGAGAGTGGTGCCAGGCTTGAATGTTCACCTCAATCTTGTAAAAATGGTCGTTGATCTGTGAGTCTTCAATTTCAGGGTATTTCACTAGATGTTCCTTAATTTTTCACAAAGGTGTCTGAAATCCTGAAATTTATTGCTGTAAAAGAAGGCTTGAAAATTCATTGCCAACTCTTGCAGCGCTACTGAGCCGACTGCTACAGAAGTGCACAGGGGCCAAAGCAGATCTATGCAGATACCAGGTGCTCTGGGAGAGGAGCTCCCTGTCCATATGCCTCCAGTAATAGCGGGACGTTTACTGCTCAGATGCGGTTCCCGTTTCTGCAATAACTTTTGCATAAAATTTCACGCCTGAAATGGCTTCCATTTCCGCACCTGTTAGAATCTGTGCTCTCTGCACAGACCTGGGCGAGCATACCATCCAACTTACAGTCCTAAAGAAACTCCTATTTCTGTACAGCTTTTTAGCTGATTGAACATCATCTCACTGGAAACTGCCTCTGTCACCCAGCAGCCTATGGTTTCCTGCGGTGAGGGTTGCCTCCTGCAACCGTGGTACATTTCCCTCCTGTGCGGTGTGCGCTGTGGAAGCTCGGACAACACCATCCCAGAGGCCGAATTTGCATTTCCAGTGGGCAGTTTGTTCAGATTCTTCACTTGTAAGGACATGTGTACTGGCTAGAAGCAAGGTATCGCCCGCAGGGCTGAGAATGACAGTGTCAGATGGATCGAATTCCAAACTGGAAGACACACCCTCTGAACAACTGCGTAGGGAGGAATCTTTCCGGAATTTCAGCATCTCCTATACAGCTATTGACTCGTTTATGTTGCCTTACACAGGAACATGCAGAGCTCATAGTACACATCAGATAGTGATTTTATATACCGCTGTGTTCCATATGCCTCCGATTCTCATCTGGCTTTGCTGGCTTTGTTTTTCCAAAGCACATCTAGACGAGAAAGACATTCAGATGTCCTCAATGATGACATCAAATTTTAGCCTTGTTAATTCCCATGAAACCTAGCGTAGGTTGTAAATGTATTAGCCAAGCACTGAGAGAAGATTTAGCCCTTCAAAGTTAGAAACACTATTGTTTCATCCGGTGCCACTGAAATGCCACCGCCTCTGCCATCGAGCTGACACATAGGACAGAGCGCTCGCTGTGCTTTAGGGCCCTACTCAGAAGAGTTTGGGCCTTGGATATCTGAATGAGAAGAAAAATGTGATCCGTACAATCAGACACTCAGGAGAAGACTATGAATATGACACAGTAAGTATATAAATGTATTTACTCTTGGTAAAATATGCTAGACAGCTGAATGCCCAAAGGGGTTATTTGATACTGTAGTAGAAAAGCAGCATTATGGAAGGACAGGAGCGATCCAGAGCAAGCAGTTGCAGTATCTATGGGGTGATTTTCAGCAAGACGATTGAGCAGAGTTGAGGAGTGTCTCGGTGTCGGAGGCTGAACGTTCTTAGAGAGATCTGTGGAGTCACAGAGGTCTCTTCAAACCGCCAAACGCAAGGCAGAACCTCAGTGAGCCAGCCCAATCTGTTTTGCTTTGCACTTTCTCCTTCGCAGTGCTCGCTATGTTTGTGTGAGATCTTCAAGAGCAAATTAATAAATAAATGCTACGGATGCTTATAGATCGTCTGCTCTACTGTCTGTTTAGATATCTAATGCAGTACAAAAACTAAAAAGTCTGTTCTGTCTCTGAACAATTTTTACGACGCTCTTCAGGGATGTTACTTGCTTACGCAGTCAATATTCATT
Source organism: Aptenodytes forsteri (assembly GCF_000699145.1). Classification (NCBI taxonomy): domain Eukaryota; kingdom Metazoa; phylum Chordata; class Aves; order Sphenisciformes; family Spheniscidae; genus Aptenodytes; species Aptenodytes forsteri. The sequence continues at coordinate 1,379,591 of NW_008795298.1, forward strand.
ACAGAAATGTTTTGGAGTCTCAGATGTCTCTGTTTTTATGCTAGCTTCCCAGCAGTTTGATGTATCACTCAAGTTCTTTGTGCTTAGCAGCATACAATGAAGAACTGTATGCCATGCAGAGACATTGGGACACAATGCGAAGAATGTCTGCACTGCACAGCAACTGAGAGCAAAGGAGCGTGGGCTGCGCAGACACAGAGGCAGACTGCAATTGCCATGCATTCCCCCCATGCCTGTCAGCTTCTGGTTCCTCACTTCATAATCACAGAGCAAAAACGAGAGAGTACTGTTTCTCACGCTGTTCCTTTTCAACCTGAACACCTTTATTGCACAGAGTTATATATGTAAGGATAACTGAAACTTATTTCCGTGTGCTTTGCTGCAGTGACAAACAAACTATGTCCTCATCTGTGCGGGAGAAGCTGCGGTGTGTAATGGTTCTTTAAGGAAATCTGATTTTCTTCTAGAAAGGATGCTAGAATAAATGAGGTGGCATAAGTGCGAGTGTGCTCTTCATGCTGTTTATCTGGGCACCTGATATGAGAACACATTATAGGAGCTGACCTCTTTCTAGGTGACTTGTGGTTCAGTCTCCTCGGTCCCCTAATGACGCTATGTACACTAAAAGGTTATTTTCCTTCAGTATTGACGGAGTTTCATCATTTTATGCCATCAGGAAACTTGGTCCAGTACAGTCATGTAAAATATGGTGGAGAAGTCACATAGGTTTGTATCACACATTCTTTACTAAAATTGCTTCATAATCTCAATCTCAGTAAAACATCTGCTAAATCCAGTTTCCATGTCCTCTCTCGTCCTTACCATTTTCTTGAAGTTTGTAAGTTGTAGCAATGCTGGCTAGCACCGGTTGTCATTCTTTCTTAAAGCAACTTCCATTTAGTGCCCCAGAGCAGAGTATTGCGTGAAAAACTTGTACTTTCTGTTGGCAAGTGTGAAGAGAATGATATCTAGAAATCTGCGCTACTTTTTTTAACCACTAAAATGTTTACACAGACAATGGCAAGGTATTTACATGAGTGCTCTTTAACCCATATCCAGCCTAGCATCTAGCTAATTTAACATTAGGAGGTTTTTGCTTCATAATTATGACTCAGCATCAATTGCTATGAAGCAGGAATATTTATCTTAGTTTAGCAGTACATTACACTGCATTTAGGTAGTACACTATATAACAGTGGCGCTCCTGAAGTGCAGTTTACTTCAAACTTTTTTTTCAAATATATCTTGCAGTTTACGCACAAAAAAATTTGCTGCTGAGCTCTTCTCCGAAATTTGCTAGAGACTTGCATGTGCTCAGAGCATCTCAGGATCTGGAACTGTGTAAATTTTCAGAAGATGAAAGTCTCAGGAATAAGAGATAATCTCTTTGAAAGTCTGACTGGTAGGGTAGGTAACACTGACAGCGTGACAGTAAACAGCATCCCAGATCTCCCTGAATTCAGTAACATGCAGGCACGTTCAACAGGGCTTAGGACAGTGCTGCAGACCATATGCTAGAGATACTTAAGCATTTCATTACAGTGCCATGCACTGCAGCAAAGTCAAGAAAACAATGTCTGATTTGCATTGTGTTCATTAGAAATTAAACTCAGACTGATTACTAGCAGACTTTTTTGTATAAGGTTCCTGTATTTATAATGTGACTCTAGGACTGATCTTCAGTGGAGCCAAGACATTTCCCATTTTTTCACTGAGTTCGCGGGGAAAATATAGACTTGCACACATATGTCTGTGATGCAAAATGTATTGGAATTAGAGTTATTGCTAAACTTTGCTTTATGACTTAGGACACTTTAGGATGAGGAGAATGGGGAAAATTTGGGCACGGTAATTGTCCACTCTCAAATAGTCATACCACACTTTGCGAATCGAATCTTCCCATTTGTACACAATCTAAAGGCAAGTCTAGAAGTAACAGAAAAAATAACCGGTTGTTTTGCAAGGGCAGTTCCAACTGCAGCAGGTGGGTACGCCTTCACAGGAACAATGGTAATAGCTTCAGGTCAGAACTAAAATCTGAAGCTTCCTCAAAACTCTAGTTTAGATCTAGTATGACCCCTCAAAACTCTAGTTTAGATCTAGTATGACCGTTTGATTGTGGAGACTACCGAACCGATATTTTTGAAAGGAATAGAAAATAGAGGACAGTCCACATTATGACTCAACTGCTTTAAGAAAGAAGTAATTAAAGAAAAATCATTAGCACATTGGAAATGGGAGTCAGGTGCTACAGTCACATGACCCTCAATTCACGGTTACAGAGGAGTGACCTGAGCATAAAAGGATCCTCTATTGCAAATTAGAAGGAAGGCTAGAGAGTGGTTGTGTGTAGAGAAGTGTGAGAGGTCTTGCGTGTGATTCCCAAAACAAAAGCGAGCCAGGGGGTTTGTATCTTGAAGGTAGAAGAGCCCAGATATAGAATGACATCTAGAAAAAAATTTGAGGAAGTGTTGTTTTATGGAAAACAATAGATTTGAAGAAAGTCTGGGTCTGGAAACCCTGAGTGTGGAGGGATTAGGGTTTATAAGTGCTGTGTAAGTTGCCTGGGTGTGGTGAGGTTGTGATTTTACTACTGGTGAAGATTTAATTGGAGTAAGAAGCTGTATTATTGTAGCTCTTTTAGGCAGGGCAGTTCCCTCTGGTTCTGTCCTCTACAATATTTTGTAGTTCCAGGCAATGGAAATCCTTGTATAGATTTATAAAGCTCTATAATATCAAATGGATGACTTAATGGGTCATATATGTCAAGCTGTGATGCGTGACTAATGGTGTTTCAGGTGCTTAAGTAAGATCTGCTTCTCTAACAGTGGCTCGTGAGGATCAAGCCAGTGATATCTGCAAGCTTCTTTTTGCGCAGGCAAAGGTCGGTATCTGGGCGGTTCCAGCTTTTTAAATAATAGCAAAAACCATAGCCTTCAGCGCATGTGCTGCTGCAAACATCAGCTCTGCTACTTTACTGTTCCTTCAAAACTTGTCGCCCCCCAAATTCACAAAATGATGTGTGTGAGGGATTATGGCCCATGAGAGATAACAAGGCATCGTAGTGGATGCGTGCATTGCCTGTTTAGTTATTTGAGCTAATCATCTGTTTCCTAGTTTCTGTTTTCCATGCTTATCAGTTGTGTCTGTAAAACATGTCCTGGCACACAAGTATTGCTGTTGGCATGTCAGTGTGATGACAGAAAATAATCTTGCTAAAGAATGGGAGGTTCTTTGCAGGGTAAGTCCAGATGTTATAAATTCCTTCATTTGTTTCTATTATCAACACAATTTTCTTGGTAATGTTTGTAATATAAAGGAAAGAAATGATCACTTGTCTTAGGTTAATTTTGGATCTTGTCAGTTGAGGTTTTACCTTTGCATTGCAGTAGCTGGCTCAGAAAGTCCAAGAAAAACTTTCCATGTTTAGAGTTAATGATCTGAAGTTGTCCAGAAACAGCTGTTTGCAAACAATGTTAGGGATTTTACTTCTTGCTACAAAGCAGAGAAATCTGTTGTGAGTTTATGTATATCCTGTTGTGTTTATCAAAATGTTTCCACTGGAGTCCAGCATGTGTGTATGATCTTGCCATGGCTAGCCTGCTTATTATGGTTGTGTACTACAAAAATGGAACAGGAATCTCTTAGTTTCTTCTGTTTGAGATGTCCTTCTAGCTTTAGCAGTCTGTTAGTTAATGATTTGAGGCCAAGTTATAAAACAACAGAACTCCAACTTCCAATTATTTATTAACTTAAAATTACTTGAATATTAATCGTGCAAGGAGCCAGAAATGTAACACATCCTTTAAAGACTCAAGGATCATCATGTTCCCTGTCTGTACTAAACAAATCATCATTACCGTTTCATTTAAGGGATGAAATAGTATAATTGAGTTGTGTCTTGCTCTTAGCTTTCCAGGGCATATAAACTATGCTTATTATGAAAGATGAAAAAATAATGCTCCCTGTGCATTGATCACTTAGTATGAAAGGAATAGAAGCGTTCTTTCTTGCAGTTTACAGTCAACTAGTTTCTGCTATGTGGCCCTAAAGACCTCGTCTTCTTTTTCTGTTGTGATACCTGTTCCTAGCGTGCACTGACCAGGCTCCACAAAGTACTTAGCAGGTAATTATGTATGACTGAAATGAGATTAGTGCTAGGCCCTTGGTAGTAGTTCAAGTGTGGGAGTGAAAACTAGAAACAAACCTGAGCCATATTCACCAAACAGATGTCAAAGTCAACACACCTGGCTTAACTGGAAATGAGAACTATAGTCCTTTATTACAATCAGGTTTTTTAGTGTTTTACTGTATTAATTTCTTACTGAGACACCTTTGCATGAGTCTAATTTAAGCATTGGGTTTTCAGAACTTGCTTGTAAACTTAAAAAAGCTATCCTTAAAATCTTAAACTAGTCTTAAAACCAAACAAAACCTTCTGAGTTGGGAGTCACGATGAAGCTTGAGTTACACTGAAGGGTTAATATCACGTTGCCCTGTTACAAGCTAATAATGTGGTCTTCAGTTGTAAAAATACTTGGATACCTCCTGGTACCTAACAGCTTTACCATGTAAGTGTCCGTCAGGGTGGCATACTTCTCAAACAGGTAGATTGATGTTGTCTTGGTTTAGAGACTTGAAGGTGCCAGGCTGTGCCTGCTCTCTGATCCAAGAGCATCAGGCAGAGTGCTCAAGTGTCTGAAGCTGTAACAGGAAAAATCAAACCTCTGGTTTTAAACAACTTGGGAAGTTGCATGGATTTGTGTTAAACAATTGCAGAAGAGCTGGAGCAGCTCCAGAGGTTAAGCTTGGCGTGAAGCTCCAAGCCCACCACAGCATGGAGCTTCTATGCTGTTGTGAATTGAGCAAACATCTTGCATGTTGACTCCTTCCTGTGTTTAGAAAGACTTCTCAATGTTATATATACACCAATGAAATCTTTATTTAAATATTTTTCAGGTGCAGAGCTAGAAACCACAGCATAAACTGTAATCCCAAAATATCAAGTATATTGTGTTGTGTGTACAGCAATGAGTCTAGCTCTTGAGAAGAGTATGCCAGAGGATAATGATGTGATCAGGAATCAAATGTTTATGGGTCTGTGCTGCCTCTCCCTAACATGAAGTTATATAAAGCAGAAGTAAGCTGATATATAAATCACAGTGCAATAAGATGGATATGAAGGCAAATTCAGGCTCGGTATTTTTCATGCTCTTCTCTCTGTGGCCCAATAACTTCACAGGATCAAGCCTAAAACTGGAATAAATTGCTATAAATGGATGGGCAAACAGTAGGAAACTGGAAGGTATGTGTTGGTTGAAATATTTTTTACAGCTTAAACATCTGCTTATACAATTAGCTGCTGAGCAATTAAGCTAAGCAGCAATGCGTTCTCTCTTACAGACACAACTCTTGGCCAATGAATAATATTCATAAGGCTATTATACAGTTAAGCAAGAAATGGAACGTAAAGCTGTATGTGGTTAAGTGATCGAGTTGCGTTGTCAGAATTTTTGTCATAATGTTATAAATCCATATATTTTTACTTAGGCATGATATGATTGTATGTATTGGTCATTCCACTAAACACTGAAGACTGGCGTATATCTGGAGAAGGAAAAATGCCTTTATCCAATGGATTAGAAAACAGATGAGAAGAGGTTAAAGCATAACAGTGTGTTCAGCACAGGATGTTTCAGGGTGTGCCCTGTCAGCAAATAATTACTAGGAGTCAGCAGGTTGCCCCTCATTATGAAGTTAGCGATTAAAGTGTTAACTGGAGCCTCCCTGTAGGTGTAACCGTGACTAAGGGAGTGCTCCTGTCAGCTGCTTGGAGGAAGGAAAGCGGGTAGGTAAATATTCCCGACATGCATTGAGGTGTGGGGAGTGTCCTGGGTTTCCAGCACTCCCAGTTTGTTAAGCAAAGTAGTAATTAACAGCTCTGTGGGTTCCATGAAGTAGCAGAGGTAGCTGTCAGCCAGTGCAATGCTGTCATGCCTTATCCAGGGCTCCGTGAAAGGTATGTGAGACTCCTCCTCTGCTTTTCCTTCTCTGATCGTATGTACAGGTAAGTGAAACATAAAGCTGGAGCTGTTCTGCTTGCTGTGTAACCTGCAGCGTCAGTAGAAAGCAAGGTCCTTCGCAGTCACCCAGAACTCGAGTCAAATTCCTTTCGGGTAATTAGGGTGCCGGAGGGAAGGAGGAATGTTCGGTCAGAAGTTCTCGTCAAAGAAGTTCCTAAATCTCGAGGTGGCTTTGTGCGAGTCAGAGTTGTGATTAAAATGGGCAGATAATAGGTAGTGCTGCTGCTCGGCATGTACGTGGGCATAAGCCTTTGCTGCCCTTCATTCAGTCACTGGTGTGATTTAAAAGGTTACATCGGTGACCTTGTCTGTTCTTTTTGGTGGGTAAAAGCTATCTTTCCTAAGCAACCTGAAATAGAAAGTAACTTCTCTTCATAATAATAGCTTACTTAGTGTTTGAAATAAATACCTTTGGTGCAAGCCCTGCTCTATCATAGTTTGTGTGAAGGGAGGGAGCTTGTGTATCTCTTCCTTTGTGACTCAGAAAGTTAAGGGGCCATAATCACAGCTAAATAGTAACTTAATCTCGGTTTCAGTAAGCAAAGCCCATTCTGAACCTGTCTGAGCAGAGGGCTTACACAGTGTTTTGCATTCAAGTACTGCTGTTACTGCTCTGTACTGTAGAAGTTAATTTTTAAAATCAACGGTAAAGAAGTCTGCAAGACAAAGGAAAAAGCCTCCTTGTTTTCAGTGGGGAAAATGCAAGTGTTTGCAGTAAGTACTTTATGTTGATTAGACCTTTGCTTTGGTAGTGAGGACATCTACCAAAAAACCAAACAAAAAACCCAATGAAAAGTCTGACATGAAGGTTCATATAACTAGAGGGTGTGACTAGCTGAAGACTAGTTAACTTACTCTGCTGATACTGAATTTCTTACCGATGTGAAGAAACCCTAAACTCATTTTTATAGAAACAGATAATAGTCCAAAATGTTGCTAAATACCAGACACCTCTGAGTTTAGGAAGTGACTTGTGTATATGTGCTATTGTGCCTCCAGTGCAAAGCTCCTTGTCCTGTACAAAATATTAGATGTGTACGTTGTCCATAGCTATGTAAATAGACAGCTGAGCCTTGTGGTTTCTATATGAGAAACTGAGAAGGTTCACCCCCTCCTGACTTGCTGTGTCCTTGGAACAGCTTTGGGAAGAACTGGGTCAAAATACCTAGAAATCTTTGGGGAGGTTTGGGTTTTTAGTTTTTCCTAACGCTGGTAGGAGCCCTGCATAGCACACAGCTCGCTCTGCAGTTCTTACCTTAGTATATGGATGTGCCAAAAAGCACATCCAGGTTGTTAAATATAAATCAAAATGCTGCTTTGCTGCTCCTCCTTAGCTTAGCTCTGGATGTTGAGTGTCCCTCTCCTTCCAGCCCTCCTCTACAGTTGCCTCCTTTCATCCTTGAGTGAAAAATCTGTGTGGCTGTTTGCTCTTACCTTTGCTTTGTCATTCCTTCACTGTCCTTTCCCTGTGCTGTCCCCTTAAGCAATTAAGTTTAAAAAAAAAAAAAAAATCGCTCTACTTAATAAAATTAAACAAGTCCTCTCATCTGCCTCTCCACTAACACTTTGACTTTTTCTTGGAAAAAAACGTTTCAGGTAAGATATAAATCTTCAAGAAAAGTGAAGTTCACTACCTCTGAGATTTGTCTTGTGCCCTGATGTGGCTATTGATTCTCTCACGGCTTTGGGATCGTGTAGCGGTCTTGCTTCCCTTTCCTTTTCCTAGACTTCTTCAATAGTTGCAGTCTTCCTCTTGAGTTGGTCATTTTGCATCTGCCCTGCTTCTGATTTACTCCTGTCATTCCCTTTTGTTTCTTTTTCTTTTGTTCCAAAAGTATTTTAGGCTTCAGTCAGTCTTCCTCCAAGCATAACGTTTCTTCTTGGTTAAGTCTCAGGCCGGGAGGTTAGTCCAGCCAAGGTCCCGCTTTCAAGGTCTTAGGTAACTGAGAGAATTCTGTGGTTCTAGTCCAGTTAAACATAATGCTGAAGACACCTGTCTGATGCTAAGCAAGTCAGGAGATAGCTTTGAATAGATGGCCACAATTATCTACCGTTGGAAGAGCTGGAAAATTAGAATATTTTTGTTAGCTCAAATCAAAGGGAATAACGGAAGAAACACACTGCACTTCTCCTGTTTGCTTCTTCAAAAGAACTACAGGGAAATGACATGGAAAACTAAAAAATATTGGGAGGTGATAGAAAATGTGATGCTTTGTCGATTTATGGAGCGCCAGTGTAAATATACTGTGTGTGGTGTCAAATAGTTGTGCTGGGGAAGTCGCTGCACATTCTCAACCCACAGGTTTCAGGGTTAACCAAAAATAAGGGCCGCAAGATGTGTATAGCCAAAGTGCACCTATAGGAAGGGTACAGGGAGAAGTGGGTTATCTCTAGCGTGAGCTGGAGGTGTGGACTTGTTTTGTACAAGCCTGATAAGCAGAACAGGTCCCATAACTGAGGAAAACGTAATGAGCGTTTTTTGTGATTCTGTGCCAGCTATAGGAGAAAAGGCCGGTCTCTGCCCAGGCTAATGGGGCAGTGAGGGAGAGAAAAGGGGGAGGCGTTGGTGAAGAATTGAGTTGTTCCCATCACGGACTACTCTTCCAGTTGGTTTCCTTGTCAGCATTTTAATGGTATCCAGCTGATTTAAGATATTCTCAAGGTTTTTAAGGCTAATAATTCAGTAAGAGCCATTTGCTGTGCAACGAAACAGGTACTTCAGCAATAATCGTTGTTGTTGTGTAAAGATCACTTCTCTCAATCTGTAGAGATCAGCTTTGTCTTTCATATGGATTATTTTAATGTCAAATTCTATTGAAAAGAATGCAACATGAGCAGCGAAGCGGTGCTAGAGCTTGCTAGAGTCACTGCTCTGTGTTTAATAGTGGTGACCTGGCTATCTGCTGCTCTTAACATGTTGTCTCCTGACAGATGGGAGGAAGCTTAAGTGTATATCCAGATATTCAGATGCCAATGCACACAAACTCCTCTGCATCTTTTAAAATTGTTTTGAAATTACATTGGCAGAGGCAGTTGATTCAGTTAGAGGTATTAGTAAATCACATAAAAGCACTTTTCAAGGTGTGGCTAATGGTTACTGAACTCATTTCAGAGGCAAAGAAAAAACACTATTATACTGGTGTACAGGAATCTTTTCCTTATATACAAAGTGATGTCTGTACAGAAGTCCCTGGGCTTATTTGGCTTTCAGGTATGTTTTTGCCTTGATGGATGTCACCCAAAGGACAGTGGGTATGTGGGATCCTTCCCACTCATTTCGGTGAGCTACTGATGAAGCACTGTTAGAAACCCCAGCTGCTCGTGTAAAGCTCATGTTGGTAGTGCACTCTGGCTTTAGAGGTTGTGAAATAACTTCCTATATGTTTTGAATGTTGAAGATTATGTGGTTTTTATGCAAAACTTCTTGTTTGTCCGCATATTTTTTAGAAGTAGTTCATCTATGACTTAAGCAACTTCTGCAAAAGAAGCTCAGTAGTGTAGGATCATTTGCGCAGAAGCTAGGCACTAAATCTTTAGCTAGCCATGATTTTTTTCCAAGCTTGAATTTCTCTTATAAACTCACTTTCTGAAGGCTACCTGTCATTAGTACTGTAGGCAACAAACTACTTTTCAGATGTCTTTGACCAGGCTCTGTCCCATGCCGTCTGAAATCAGACTTGACTCAATCTCTTGGCATAAGGGAGAACAGACATTAAGTGCTGTTAGGCAAATTCCTCTGTCGTCATGCCTAAGTAAGAGAAATAAAAGTGGAATAATAAACTGCTAATGCAGTCCTTGAAGTTTTTACTGCTTTCAGTGGGATGAATTTTTTCCACATATCTGTGTGATGCCACTTCTTGGGCTGAGACTACAGTTTTTTTCAGTGCAGTATCAGTTGTCAATCTCTAATCTGAGCCTCTTCAGTTACTTTCCTCAGTCTTCCTGTTCTTCTTGTACCTGAGGGGGAATGAAAGGAGCCAAGAATCCATAATTAAGGTTATTGAAGAATACATTGTTGGAGTCTCATGGGTCTGGCTCGTTGCCTACACTATGTGCTGGAATCACTATATGGTGATCTGTAAATTATATTGCTACATCACTTTAATTATAGCCTTGTTCTCTCTTGAACATCTCAGCTGCTTTCTTTCTGTGCTGTAGGACTCTGCCAATGATCAACACTTCTCCTTCTCTTGTCTAGTTTTATGAACCTGGTTAAGGGTGGCTTGCTGACTCACTTTTTTTGGTGACCTTGGGCAATGCTCTATCCATAAGTAAAAAATGAATCCTAACCAGTAAATGGGTTGCAGTCTCAGTCTACTAACAAGTGAAGCATAATCATGGAGTTGTGGAGTAGTCCTAAAACTACTTGAGAAGGTCCCGGTACATGTAGTACTTGGGATTTAAGGTACTGTAATATACTTGGTGGGAATGGCTTATGGCTTTTTCACTGGGAGTGGGAAATATTTGGGTATTATGGCTGAGTACAAAGTAGTCAAGCTATGGTATAGTTAGCCTTTACTGTGAGTGTCGGAACCTGTTTCACTTGGTAAGCTAAGGCTTTGTAGCATTCACCATTTAGTCTTCCTTAGTGGCATTAGTGGATATAATTATTTTTCAACCTTTTGTTTAGATTCATCTCTTCTGAATAAATGAAGAAAGTGAGTATGAAAGCACAGCATCTACCTTCTGTTTCCATCAATGAGGAGAAGTTCATAACCAGGTAAATTCTTAAAAAAAAAAAAAAAATAATTGACTGCTGCTTTCTTTCAAGTTACTCAATATTTATTCATTAACAGGGGTTCCTATAGAGAGCTGAGCCTGTATCAGCAGCAATTCCTACAACTTGCTTTCTGTGAAGAGTCTACAGAACCAAGTTGCCCTTTATATGGATTTTAAAGAACAGAGCATTAAAACTTTTGTTCTGTGGATCTTCTTCATTAGGTAGAACAGCAATTTTAGAGGATACTGAAATGAAATGCCAAATTTGAGAAGGTAACCTTCCTATCTTTGAAATCTCTTGGAATGAGCTCTGGGAACATGAGTTCTGGTGTTTAACTTGAGCTCTACTTGTTTGAGGCATGGGGTTTGGTCTGTAGTCCCAGATGGCAGGGTTTCTTTGCAGAAAGATATACCAGGCTGCCAGCCCTATTCTGTGGTGAGTGAAAGTGGTTCTTTAAACTACTTGTAAAAAGCTTGGAATTGCACTCAAACTATTTTGTGGGATGCTTTTCCACAGTTAAATCTGCTGGTACGAAATTTTCCTAATGTTGCTATAAACCCTGAGCCTCCTGGCGTATAGCTCCATCCCCGTTTTAGGGGATTAATTTTTCACTTGTTGACCAGAGCACAGGAGCTGGAAGAGGGGGCTCTTTTCTCACTTCATTTCCATCCCTCTTGATGTTTCTGTGGGAAGAAGCTAACTGTAAGTGCACTCAGGGATGGGGCCTGTGGTAGATTTTTCTCATGCTGCGGTAAGTGTTTGCATCTGAATCCCAATACTTTTAGACATGGCATGAGTAGTGCTGTTGACTTCTCCCTTTTTAAGGAAGGGTGTCAGAGCTTTCCGCAAAGTGCATAGGCAATAAATGCATCCCTCCCCTTCTAAAGAGTTATTCTTTTTATACTGCTACTGATTTGGGACATAGTGCTTTTATGTCGCAGGTAATTAATCTGTGTGAACTTTCATATACTTGGCATACAAAAGTATTTGGAAATGTACCAGATGAAGCTATGTCTGTTTTCGTTCCCCTACATATTTGTCTATTACAGTGGTGAAATGTGGATTCTGGTCGAGACCCTTCTGCATTACAGACATGGATTAAAGTACTGCTTAAGTTTCTTTGCCTTGCTAAAAAAAGTGTTTCAAGAATCACTAACATATTCCATATGCAGTGAAGCTTGCTTCCAAGGCAATTTCCAGACTATCGTCCCTCATCTGTACCTTGAATCTGCTGTTACATTACACCTTTCAGTTGTATCATGCAGATGTTGCTGACATGGCAAGCCTGCTGTTGGGGAATTGCATGATGGCTGGATCAAAAGGCTGACCAAAGCATATGGGATTATTTGGCTGGCTGAACTATTGTGGTGTTACGCATAACTGCTCTAAATATCCGTGGATAAACATGTAGAGCTCAGGGGAGAAGAGGACATAGGTGAATCGTCCTGGGCTAGTGTTTCGAGTGAATGTGATCTGGGCTCTGTTGTGGTTTACCACCGGGGCACTTGACCTTACAGCTCCCTTGTATCCTGCCTTCATTACTGAAGGAAGTTGTGAATCTGCAGTGAATGTTACCTTTTGGGGGTTTGTTTCTAAGTTGTTCTACCAGTTGTTTAGCTTTGGCTTCCGTTAATGGCTGCATTTAGCTGTTGTCACAAAGCTGTCCTGTGAGGACCAGTCTTGCAACAGGACAGAGCTGCTGATTTTCTGGCAGGGTAACTCTGAAGGGATGAGCATCTGCCTCTTGGTTAGGGCAGTCTTTGGACCTTCATAGTGAAGGTGTGTAACTAAGACTCATTTCGGAACTAGTAGGCTGGTGCATGTGTTACTTCTTTCTGGGGCTAAAAGAACAAAGATTTTTCTTTTCTAATGTCTCTCTACTACACAAGGACAAAAAAGTCAGTGAGAGCTGCTGTAAAATCTGTCCCTCAGGGCTTTTCTAATGGCTTGGGTGATTCGTCAGGGTTGGTTGCACTAATGCAAGACTGAAACCTGAAGGATTTATTTGTGCAAACTTCTGTGGAAGTTAATGGGAAGTTTTTCTAGACAAGGCAAGAAACTGAGTGCAAATCTTCAGAGCTTGCTCTGAGAAACGGAATCTGCGTCAGAGAACGCTTACTGCATCACTTAGTGCTTTTAGCCTATGATTTTATTGGCCTTTGCAGCCAGCGTGGACTAAGAGTAATAGATGGGCCTCAGAGTGTGACCTGAGTCCTTAGGTATTCCTACTCTGTCTTCAGGGAACAGATCTCCCCAACTTTGTACCTGCAAAAAGCTTGCAAAATAACAGCTGTCCATAAAATGATTGCCAAAGGTATTAGGCTGCAAAGTATAAAAAGACTTGTTTTAAACACCTCGCGAGCAGGATCAGCAGGTCTATTGCAACATCTGTCCAACAAAACTACAGATCTCCTACTTGCATGTTAATCTTGCATTGCATCTGTATTTTGTCTGTGTATGAGGGCAGGATGTGTTTAATCTTGATTACCTTTAGCCAGCGTGCTGAAAATTTCACTTGTATCTGATTCATATCTAACTCTATTAAAACTTTGCCTTTTGGTGGGGTCACCTGAATACAATCCCTCATAACTCACAAGACATGAAGAACCTGTAATGAGCTATTCCAACACAATGGAAAGAAAGGCTTTCACCACCTGTATTACTAGGATTTAAAATCAAAGTGAGTTGACCTAAATGTTGAAAATGCTGTTTCAGAGCCCAGCACTTTGTTGATAAAGCCACTTAAATATTTTTTGCAGAGTTGCAGTAAGTTGAAGCAAATAATTTAGACCCAGAGTGTTAGAAGGGAATGCAGTTAACCTTGTTGAGTTTAGCGGTGCAGTCCTTGTCCTAATGTTACCTGTTGACTAGAAGTCCTGTTTATCATCTTTCTCACTACGGGAAAAGGCTCACCAAGCAACAGGGCACTGCTAAGTTCAGTATATTATGTGGAGCAAGGGAGGGATACGGTATGCCGGGGAAAGCGCTTCAGTTGCACGGTGTGTGTGCCCCTCTGCCCCAAACACAGCATACACATGTTAACTGGCCTCCCTGCTCCCCCAGCTTTCCTCTCCAGTGTGTCAGCAGCGAAGCCTGGGGGAAGGCCACGTTCCCGCTGGCCCGGCTCAATGTCAGGCTCTCAGGGAGCCACGTCCATCAGTCCCACTTGGGCACTCTGCTTTGATGCAGTGTCAGATGTCTGCCTTCCTTGACCTGAAGGAAGAAGCAGGTGCTACAGGTCTGTATCCCGTATAGAGACTAGCATAGTGATATAGTTCTGCTTAGCGTTATTCAGAGATATCATGCTGTCCAGAAGCTTTGGATAGGTATAAAAGGTAAGAGGTGACTGAGAAACACAATCCTGTGTGAGGCACCTGCTTTGAGCTCTCGGAGAGACTGTGGACAGGGGAGGCTGAAGGTGGAAGAAGAGCGCGTGTGTCGTAAGCCACAGAAAAAGGTGTACGCTGCTGGAGTAAGACTACGACAGTCCCAGGGGAAGATACTTTTGTTATTTAATTGGTACGCTTAAAATCATGCATAGCCATTTCCAACCAAAACGTTTGGTGTTCCTTTGCATAATCCATCCTTTTCCTATTCTCTTGCACTGATTTCTTGGAGTTTCTTAATATCTTAGGCGAGATCCCCTGAGCAACACTGACTTTTTCATTTTTTAAGTTGACAGAGTGAACTGTGCAGCTATTTAAACAGTCAGTTTGAGTAGATTGAGTCCTGATCTGATCAGAGAGAGATGCTATAAAATAGTATTTATTTCACCCCTGAAAATACCCTTCTGAACTGCGTTGCAGTGATGGACAAGCTGATCCTGTTCCTAAGGGAGAGATCACGCTTAGGTTAGTCATCTCTGATAAGGGTGCCACTGTCACCATTGATAACATCCTCGTGTTCTGGGACATGGGTGTGTTGTGACTGTTACAGGAAAACAACTGTTAAATTCTGCTGAAACTCTTCATGCCAGTGTTTCTGATGCCCCAAGGCTGTACTGTAAAGTTCCTCTCTGAATGTATCTCTCAGAAGGTGGTGTGTAATACTTTGCATATAGCCTTGGTCCATGTATTCCTGCACCTCTGACATAACTTCTTTTATCTTCTTGGTGAACTCTGACTGTTGAAATATTAAAATGTAATTTCTACTGAGTGTCATTGCCATGTGTGATTTGTTTTTCAGTGACTGTGCTAGAAGTCAATTCTTGGTTTTGGTTTTTGGGTAGAGGTTTTTTGGTTTTTTTACTTAAAATTGGTGTAGGATTTCTAATAGTACTTCTAATCGTACATGGGTCTTGAATAGTTTCGGTAGGTCTCTGTGGAACTTACTGTGAGAAGAGTTTGCAAATGCTGCCTTGCCTGCGGTTCAGCTGTTAAAATATCTCATACTAGACAAAAACATGGAAATAATAGACACTATTTGGAAACAAACTTGGTGTCTTCACTCACCGCTGCAAGACAGCACATAAAACCATCTTGATGGATAGTTGTTTCAGTGCTTAAAGATTGTCTGTGAGGAAGAATTCATATGCAATTGTTTCCCATGCTTAACTATCTCTGCTGGTGGAAATTGCTTTCTTGAATTACAATCCAAATCTTTGCTGTCTAATTGGTGTGGGGGAGAGCATTTCATTCTTGATGGTCCTGAAATACATATGACTTAATTCTGTCTTTTTTTGGTCCTCCTTAGCCTGTGCTGCAACTTGCTTTTTGTCTTCATGGTTTGTGCTGCTTATCACACTCCCAGCTCTTCTTTGGACTCTGTCAACTTGGTGTGTATCCTTCTTCAAAAGTAGTGCTAAGAAGGCAGAGTGCTCTGACGAAATTTGGCCTTGATCTGTAATTTAAGCAGCCTTGCTCTGAAGAGGATATGCCTGTGGGTATCTCCTTGTATGGCGGTTACTTATTAAACGAGAGCATGGCACGGCTGACTTGGGATCAGCAGCTGCTTGGCAGTAACCAGAAGGTGCTTTTCCACAGTGCCGGTGCCGAAGCAGTCAGCCCTCAGCCTGTGTTTGTGCAACGTGCCATTTATTGCTTCTTACCACTTACAAAGGCTATATGGGCACATCAGTGACGTGGGCTGTCAGCAGCACTGCTGCTGTTAGCTCAGGCGGGAGCGGTGTTTGCACTGGCTGTTGGTGGAGAGCTGGTGTGGCCCTGCACTATGACTTCAAACCACCTGGGCTGCTACAGGAGTGCTGCCTGTGCACCCACAGCCTGCTCAGGATTTCAGGATGTTGAGTAGCCCAGTCTCTGAAATTGCCCAGGAGGTTTGGAAATCACGTAGTTAAAATACAGTAGCTAAAGTTTGTTCTTTCCAGACAAAGTTCCCAAAGGGAGAAGGAGGTGGCTGTGGTCTAGAAACTGGGATGTGCGGTAGCTGTAATTTGGTTAGTTTGAAATGCCATCAAACTTCTAACATATTCTGAAACCTTCTTCTCCTGCAGTGCTGTGAATTTATCAAGGGCGGAGACAGGCATAGCTATCTCTGGTGGTGGTTCTTAAATACTAAGTTTAAACATGATTAGCACCAGTGTGCCTCACATTACCTTCCTGTCTCAATGCAGAGACTTCAAATCTCATTTGCCTCATTTCAAAGCAGAATGTTATGCTGTTTTTTTTTAATTGCATCATGAATTTCTGTTTGAAATCTGAGATCATGGGCAGGCTTGTAATTCTTGCTTGTTGGCAGAGGTTCTCTTTATCTCCTTCCTTTCTCCTCCGAGCAAAGACTTAGTACAAAGCTGTTACGTTTCAAGCAGAAGGAAAGTGAAATGTTTCATCTAAGCATACTGTAGATATTTTGAAGTAAGAAGATTATCTGTAAAAATATAAAAACCCAATGTGGGGTATAAAAACCATCATGTGGGGAAAACAAATTGTAACCTAACTAAAATAACCTGTGGCATTGGTGTATGGGAGTGTTGTTCCTGTTTGCTTCCCCCTCGTGACTATAACAGAAGTCCAAAGTACAAGTTACTCTAGGGCAGTGTTATTAATGTCACATCAGACTGTGACTCATTTCCTCTGTGTATCAGGTCTTCAAAGAAGCAACTTAAAAGCAACCCAGTATCCTGACAGAATTTTACTCCTGGAAAATAATGTATTAATCATTAACAAACCTGTACAAAGATGCAGTGGTAACACCGATACAGGCAGTTACCCTGCATCTTAGCACCTGGATTTTACAGTGATAGAGATGTTTAAAAATTATTCTTTTCATTGTGGTCTTTTGTTCTAGAGAGCAGCTCAGTTCTCTTCTGAAGACTTATAACTCCTACTATTCTGATCAAGAAAATCTGCAACTGTCACATAATCAGGTAAGGATCTATGTAAAAATAATACAAAAAGCACAGTGTAATAGTAGGAAAAGCAATAATAGGCACTGATGTTTAATGTGGCTAGACTGAATAGTGTAGGATACCTGTTTTGTGTTAGTATATTAGATGGAATATGTCACTAATAAAAAGGCCACAGCAAGTGCTAGAGTCAAATGCTGTGAGGAGAAGAGAGCAGAAATAGATATGTTCAGACTAGTGAGAGTTTTGATGTTTAACAGTGTGATCTCCTTGCCATCCCATTCCTTAGCGTATCACAGGAATTCCTTCTTTAGGTTGATCTCTCAAGTCTCGTATTGTTACCTGGGAGGGAGTAGTACTGCAAATACTTCTGTAGGATGCAGTTCCCCCCTGCCTCTTCAGCTTGAGCCCACAGCGTGTAATGGCAGGACTGCTGTCACTCGGGTCAAGGAGAGACTACCGCTCCCTCCTCGAATGTGAACCTTTAGTACAGAGGAAATGCTTGTAAGCGTGGCCCCAGGAGTGCATCGCTTGTGGAGACCAGAAGGCCTTGTGGAGCTGAAGGACGGATGAAATCACGAATCCTGTCTCTCATCCCACAGAGTCCCTGGCTTAGAGGTCTGAATTTCCTTCTCCTTCACAAGCTGCGTTTGTTTTGCTGATATCTAGACCCAAAAGGACATTAGAGCAATTCTGGGCAAAAATGGTCTGAAAAAGGGGAATCCTCACTTCTCTATCTCAGCTCGTTCTGCAGTGACAGTGTTGTATTGTCAGCAAGAATGGGGACCAATACAGTGGTTTGGACTGATGCAGTGCCCTGCATCAACAAGGACTATTTCATTAACTGCTTCTTCCTCCTTTACCAGCAGTTGTTCTTCCACTTCACCACCTTCTTAGCACCCTGGTTTCAGAAGCACTAGTCATCCAAGTAGAATAAATAGGATTTGACTTAAAATTGTGTGGAATTATGGACGTGTTGGTTGGAAAACCTCCTGGTCAAAGTCAGACTGATGTTGACACGAGATCAGGTCAGCTGCAGCTTTAGCTAGCTGTTTTGGAAATATTTAAGTATGGATGTTACACAGCCTCTCTGGGTGACCTGTTCCAGGGCTGTGTTGGCCTTAGCAATTTCATCGTATTCCTGTTACTTTGAGGAGAAATCGATTATTACTGCTTGATTATTATTACTCATTATTATGCAGCACTCATTCCTTTTTTTTCCAGCAAGAAGGAATCAAACCATTTATTGAAGGAATCTTGTCAATATTTTGGGGAGTCCAACATCCTATCAGATTAAAAATTCAGGATGAGAAGCAGATACCCTCTTTTGTAACCCTGAAGTCAACAGAGAACGTGGATTTGTTCCCTAATAGAAGGTAACGTATTAACTTCCATAAGAAGGAGGCAGGCTAGTATTTCAAGACAGTTCTTGTAGGTGACAACAATGGATATGGCTGGTTGTATTTCCCAGATTCCCCAAAGGCTGTGGTGGTTGCTTGCACAGCAGTATTCTGTAACTGGTGTGGTCCTTCAACAGCTTCTGCTGGGCAGAAAGATCCATCTTTGTAGCATCCTTGTTGCATCTTTGTCTGTCTTTGAGCTTAAGAACAGTTGATAAGGTGGAGGAGGCTGCTCTTGTCGATACTGACTATTCCCATGCAAGTAGTGGGAATTTACATGTATAAAAAATGACAACCCCCCGACATGTATGTATGTACGTACACCTAATAACACTGGTAGCCCCTGAAAGACCTCATGTTGGTGCATCTTCTACAGCATGAAGCAAAAAGCTGGTAGGTTCATGCTAAGTGATTGTCTATCGCAGGTTACCTTCCCAGGTACTTCAGGTGTGACACCACTGCTTCTCAGGGCAAAGCTCAACCCAGGGAATCAACACTGGCTTTGTCTGTGCAAAATCTAATGTTGAAACCCCTTAGAAATACACACAATCAGCTGCTCCTTCAGGCTGCTGCCTATGATATTTCATATCTGAGTGCATTGTGCTGATCTGACTCCTGCTAGGTTTGCCATATCTTTAAAAACTGATGTAGGTTCTGTGAGTATTTCTTGTTTCTGTTTTGAACACTATTTCCCAAGCCTCGGTTGGTGAATTCTGAATTGTATCTGATAAGCTGAAGCTGAGTACTGCGTAATATGGAGGCTGAGCCAATGTTTACCCTGACTGACTCCCTGATAAATTCTGTATTTCAGAGCTCGTATTCTTAATTATCCATTGTCTTAAATTGCATATGGTACATGTTTGAATTGTTGATTTAATTCTACCATCACTGCAGCTGTGGACTTCCAGTGAAGTCAGGGACAGTCTTCCTCCCTATCTCTTGCTGTTGAAATTAAGGGATGTAGCCTGACAGGAGTAACCAACGAAGAACTCGAGTCTCAGGCAAATCTGGTTCTCTTTGTTTACCTTGGCAAGGTCCGCTGGTACGGGGTGGATGTGGCCTGTAGGATAGGGTCCAGTCTGGCAGTTGAAGTCATGCTTTGCCTTTTATTTCTTAAAAAAACTTATGAGTGGTGAAGATCTGAATCTTAAAGTAAATATTAATTCATGATCACAGAAATGTGAGGCTGCCCTGACATGCTTTAAGGTATGCAGAGCAGCTTGACTGTTTGATCTTAAATGAACTCTTTAAATGCATGAAACGCAACTGAGATGGTCGTTTGGCATGTTCATTGCAGTTAGTTGAATACTCTTTTGAATATATATAGGAAATGAATTTTTAATGTTTTCCTACAAATTGGTTTATTCTCAGTCAGAGCAGTAACTGGCCAAAGACTTGCTGTTAGAGTTTATGCAATGAATTATGGCAGTATTGGCATAAAGAAAGTTGGGTTCTAAAACAGGCTGGATTGAGTTCCCTGCTTCTCTACAGAACTGATTTGGATAGCGTGAGGGGCTGGTATGGTAAGTTCAACTTTTATGTCCCTGTTTGTGTAACAGCCACGATGCGTCTTCTGACTATTTAAACCACCATATGTGTGTGTTTCTGTATGCCTGCCTGGTATCCTAACTTTCATTAATCCAGGGCATGGCTATAAAATAGATAAAGAATTACTGCAAATTATTTAAGGGACATTATGATGGATGTTCAACAGGTTCTAAATAGGATTGTCTTATGTCCTTTTGCTGCTGTTTTTATTCCAGACATCATTTTCGGATCCCTAGTTAAGCCATATTTTCCTAACTAATTTTATTATGACCAACTAAAATTACTGGCTTCCTATACCACATCGAAGTCTGTAGTCGTGATCTATAAAATTTTGAACAGGGCTAGGAATGCATTGCGTGAAGCCTGGCTACAGGATAAATTGAAATCACTGAGTTAATGAGGAGTTACCAACTATCAATGTATGTTTGGTATTTCAGGGGAATGACACGCTGGGGAGAATTTGATGATCTACATCATATTAGCGGGGAGACATTGAAATCTACTGAAGAAAAGGCAAACCTTGAGGAAAGTTAGTGTCGGTGCTCTTACATTCACTAAAAATACTTCCTTCTTGTGACTGTACAAAAATAATTTGACATATTAGGCTTTCCCTACCAGTAAAGGGAAGTCTTTCTCTGTCTCACTAGCCTGTAATAGATGTTAAACACTGATGTGTGACTGGTTAGTAAAAACATTGCTGTGCAGATAACTTTTCAAACAGCTAGGGCTAGTGGGTGGTGCTTTCACTGAAGAAATCATTCCAAAGAAGTGAACAAAATAGCAAACTGTGGCCGCTGCAGACAGCCTATTGCTCTGCATCATACGCCTATGCCTTGCTCCTCTCCCACTCCCCCCACCACCCAAAAAATAATTAAAAAAAAATCCCTCTACCAAGAACCTTCTTCATGTAGGGGTGCTGGCAAGGAGGGTAGAGCAGCTGTACAATATGCTGAGCGGTTTCATTTTGTCCAGGTTATTCATGTTACGAAAGCCACACTCTGAAGTCCAAGAGCAAGCAGGAACATGATTGTGCTACCCTGCCCAGGGCCATCAGCAATGCCGCAGCTGTGCGGAAGAGGACCGAGTTCCCCATGGTAGCAAGGACAGAAGTAGAAACTCACAGGTTTTCAATTAATGGCCACTTCTACAACTATGAGGTACGAATGTTTATGCTTGTCTTTCATCACCTGAGCTTGGGTAGTGGGACAGATAAAAATATTCAGTAAGCTTCTGGACCTCCCCTGCACCCCCTTAGCCAAGAGGGGCACTCCCCCACTGTATGGCCAGGCCGGTGTCACTGGGCCTTGGGCTCAACCCCTGGGGTATGTTTTCAGGGTCTGCTCCAGAATGTGGGTTCAAGTGTGCGTGGCCATTGCATGGTGGGGGTCCACAGTGGTCCTATGTACTAGGGGTGCTCTCCTGAGGACACCGTCTGCCCTTTGCTTTATGGCAACAGTGGCAGCACACCTGGCAGCTTGCTTTGTACCAGGGCTGTGCTGCTTTATATCGTTTTGAGTCCCAGCCATTAAGTACAGCAGTCCTCATACTCATGCCCTTTTGCTGCTGTTTTTATTCCAGACATCAGTTTTTACTCCAGCTTTTGGATCAGAAACCAAAATAAGAATAAACAGCCAGATGAGAACAAGACAAGTAATAGAACAATTGCTTCGGAAGTTTAAGGTAACTGTGTGTTTGCAGAAGCAAGTGCAGCCGTGTTCTAGAAATGTTAACTCAAGTGTGTCACACCAGTGCTGCATGCAAGGCAGGAAATAACTGGGAGGGGATATTGCATAGAAAAAAACACATGCGCCATTTTTAAGGAATGGGTTAACTTTATTTTACAAATGGTTCATGGCTATTTGAGTCTAGAAAAGGTATATTTGGTATATAGTGTGCAGTGAAGGAAAAACTCGAGAACAGCTTCTTGATAGTCACGCATAGGAGAGGAAAAAGCTGCTGCACTTTCAGCATTTCCCAGCACGGAGAAAGGATGTTTGTTTAATGCACGTGGCCGTGCTTCCCTCTAGTGACGGGCCCTAGTAATTTTACTTAAAACAAAAGGGAATTCTCTTTTAGCCCGAGTGGCTGGGATTTGTGTTCTGTTAGATCCAGGCATGTAGAAAGCTCCAGAAAGTCAGAGTTAAAACTAGTGCTCAAGATCAGTGCCATACTGTCTGAAATGACTTTTTTCTTGGTGTTTCTTTGGTACCCTCTTCCATTGATATGATAAATATATTTCTGATGGGGTATTAACATTGGTGCTGTATGTGTCTCCAATATCTTTTCTACGTAGCTTCTTACTGTATAACTTCTGATAATTCTCTGTTTAAGTTGTCTAGAGACTTTGCTATTGCAGAATTACTTCATACAGTCAGTAAGCCTTGGTAGTGTAATACTAAAAGGAGAAGTTGTCTTCTAAGAATAATAACATAAGGGATGGAATTACAGAGCAGGTTGCTAAGTTGTATAGATGAAGTTGAAAAATAGGTTTTCAAAAGGACTGGTATTTTCTGAATGTGGTTGTGCAGGCAAGTGGATAGGAAGAGATCTCAGGGTGTTACCCTAATGGTAATACTCTTGGCAAATATGCAAGTCACTTGAAAAGCAAGTTGTGTGAAGTAGTTACGGATGCTCCAAGGAAACATGACTGTAAAGATGTGGTGGTGTCTAAGCAGGTATGTTACTGATTTGGGCAATATGGTAATACAAGCAATCATGAGGTAGTGGGGTACAGGGACAATGAACATGGCAGCATAGCTTTCCATCTTATCCAAATCCAGTATCTTTTAACATTGTTACAGACAGGATCCCAGTCTCAGACTTCAGTTTAAATATCTGAGTTGAGAAGCACAGAGTATCTGCTGGCAGTGAAATGCTAGGAGAGTATCAGTCAGTCTGAATAGACTTTTTTGTTTTGTGTTTAACAGATAGAAAACAGCCCACATGAATTTGCACTTTACATTATCCATGCGTCCGGAGGTAAGTGTGGACCGCTTAACTTGAAGTGACAGTATTCATTACAGGCATCTGTCCTTGTTTGGACAGTGTGGGCGCAGTGTAGCTTTTTTGGCTTTCCTGGAGACCCCGTAGAGATGTGTGGTCCTTTGATGCAGAGGAAAACCTGAGTAACTGTGTTCTGGGTGCTTTCAGTGTGCTGCCAGTATGGTTGGATCAGCTAAACAGGCCTTCATTTTTCCTGTATTTAAAGGCCGTGTTTAAGATGCTCTTCTGCTCTAACTTCTGTTCTGCACAGCCACACTGCAACTGTGGCATGCCAGGCTCCCGCTGGTAGTGTTACGGGATATTTTAATTGAGAGTTTTGGATGGTAGTCCTGGATCACAGATGCCTAGTTCAAGTTTTCATTTTTTAGCGGAAAATGTTTACTTCTGCAACAGAGTCTACTCTATTCCTTCAGGAAAAAGAAACTTTTATCTCTGTTAAAAGGGTTACCTGAAAGAATGGGAGAGAGAACTGATGGGCATATACCTTGAATGTCAAATGCGAAGTTGATAGTTCGAAAGTTATGAAGTAGGCTTTGTTTTAGGGAGTCATGGTCAAGCTGATGGGCCTGGGATTGGTCTCTTAAATGCTTAGTTCGCTACTTAAACTGCAACTCCTTTGTGTTGCATCTACCAGTTTCTTTCAAAATGCATAGTATAAGTTAGGTGCCACATCCTCCTGCTAATATGTCTTAGACTTGTTAGGTATCTAATAATTGCACATCAGTCAAATATAGGATCTTTGTCAAGAAAAGACTACTGATTGCATGAGGTATCTAGAAGCACTGTTGTATGTTCTGTGCATCATGTTTTTGCCTTTAAATCCCAGAAAAAAAGCAGCTGAGGAGTGGAGACGTTCCCTTACTGCACAGACTCTTGCAGGGTCCGTCAGAGAAGATTGCTAAGTTCTTTCTCATGGACAGGGATGTGGAAGAGATAAGCAGTGATGTACGTATATCATCAATTCCTATAGTTCACAGTATTTTTCCCAGTTAGTGTACTTGGTAATGGGCATTTCTTGTCATCTTGATAGGTTGCTCAGTATCTTCAATTTCATCTTCCCTTTTTGGAGTCAATTCTGCACAGAATAAATGAAGAAGAAGAACAGGAGATTCAACAGACAATTGCAAGGTAAACAGAAGTAAAATGAGTGGGGTCACTTTGAGCCCATGAGAATATTTACAGTTATGAGTTGGCTCAAGAGGTGAATGCATTTATGTAGCAGAGTGCAGTTACAACACGGTGCTGTGAGTAAAGTGAAACCTGGTGGGATTTATAACCCTTTCTATATCCTGCATACCCAGATGAGCTGTTGCTGTTAGACTCCAGAGTAAATACTGACTACGTACAAATAGGGGGATCTTGCTAGAAAATTCGGACCCTCAGGGTCACTTCTTTACTGCGTTTGTCTTCTGAATCTTAGACTGGTTCCTCAGTCTCTACTTGCTGCTATGTGTTTCCTTGGAAACTATAGATGCAGTACATACTGTGGTACTATTTAGGTAGCACAGCATTTAAGCTAGATTAGTGCCAAATTCTTCATGTCTCTTTAAAACTTCACTTCTGATAAATGGCATGAGTTCTTCTGACAGTAGCTCAAAATGCACAACAGGTACAAGTTAGAAATGCACTGGTGTTTAGAATCACAGAATTGTTTAGGTTGGAAAAGACCTCTAAGATCATGGAGTTCAGCCGTTAACCTAGCACTGCCAAGTCTACCACTAAACCATGTCCCCAAGTGCCATGTCTACATGTCCTTTAAATACCTCCAGGGATGGTGACTCCCTGTGCAGCCTGTTCCAGTGCTTGACAACCCTTTAGGTGAAGAAATTTTTCCTAATATCCAATCTAAACCTCCCCTGGTGCAACTTGAGGCCATTGCCTCTCGTCTTATCGCTTCTTTATTGGGAGAAGAGACCGACCCCCACGTCACTACAACCTCCTTTCAGGGAGTTGTAGAGAGCGATGAGGTCTCCCCTCAGCCTCCTTTTCTCCAGGCT
>NW_008795298.1:1405779-1483288 GCF_000699145.1 Aptenodytes forsteri
TCGGTGAGCACTTCTGCCAGCTCCCTCAGTACCCTTGGGTGGATCCCATCCGGCCCCATAGACTTGGGTGTGTCTAAGTGGTGTAGCAGGTCGCTAATCATCTCCCCTTGGGTTATGGGGGCTTCATTCTGCTCCCCGGCCCTGTCTTCGGGGATGTTTCTGAACATATTATATAATGAGTCCTGAGGTCAAAAACAATGAGAGTCCATACCAGCTGTGGATCTGTTACCAAATGACCATCTGATAATCGCTTTGAATCCAAGTGGCCAGGAAATGTAAAGAAAAAAATAAGTAGCAATTGCCATTTTCTACCAGAAAAGCTTTCATTATAACATTTTTCAACCATTCAACTAGCATGTTAGAATTTAGGTTCAATTTTTGCAGGATTCTGTGTTACTTGAATGCACTCTCTTTACCTCAGGTACCTAAAAGAGAAGAGTATGATATGCCGGCACCTTCATAGTCGAACTGTTAAAAAAACGGAGACTACAGTCTGAAGTGACTGGCCTACTGTGAATACCCACGCACCGCCTTTGCCAAAGGAAAGTCAGTATGTTTGCTTGAATGTGTCATGACTGAAGAGCACTGAAAGCACAGGGGTGTTCAAAGTGCTGAAGTTTCTCTTGCAAATTATGCAACCAAAACGGAACGCACTCCGCTACAGCTCTGGAATACAAGTTGGGAACCACCTAAGAAGACGCACTAGATGCGCTGAAAGACAGATGCTGATTTTAGCTTGAAACTAGATGGGGGAAAAAAATTCTGTGAAAAGCACAAGGCTTAAACTTATTAATTTACAAAGCATTACCGAAAGTCTAGCATACAAGAAAAATATTGCAATAACCAATGTGTTAATTGTGCAGAAAATAGGGAAATTAAATATATTGTTTTCCTTCTACTAGAGAAACCTTGAATTGCATTAGTGGCAAAAGTTATTTATGTATCTAAGATTGCAGTTAGGCTTTTCACTTACCTTAAAAAAAAAAAAATCAAACCTGTGCAAGAGACACCCGAAATCCCACTGGCTTCAGATTGGTCAATGCCGAACTTGCTTAAGCTCTGAGCTACAGTTAGAAAAATATAAATGGAAACCCTCCCACTTAATAGCTACTCAGCTCTTAAACGTAAGAGGGAATTGATAGCCGAAATATCTCTTGAAATGCCAAGTGAGAACTTTAATTAAATACTGTTGCATCTGCTTGATTGGGTCCTAGAAGGCATCTCGGCATTTTTGTTGTTGAAACGAAGAATTCTATGTTACTTCCTGTGTTTCACATTTGAAAATGAGAGCTGTTGATTGAGAGAGGCTGACGATCACACCCGTGGTAGGGTTTGGTTGGTGTCCTGCCCACAGATGCAGTTTTGGGACAGTTTGGCCCCAGCACAGTGTACAGTAGCCAGCTATCGGGTCCTGTCTGGCTGAGTCATGCTGAATATTGAAGCTCAAATTGTAGAGACGTAAATAAAATCCAATTTGTGCACAATTCATTGCCCTCCTATAGTAGTCTGTTTTTTACATTGTATCTGTGTTTTGCTGCAGCTACCTTTGGCTTATGCAGATAACAAGACAAACACGGTGAGAGGGAGGGAATCAATGTGCAGAAAATGTTACCTAGAAATCACGTGGAATAAATCAAATGTAAAAAACTTTATACAGCCTGAGATGATGTTACTTGGATGGTGATTTAAAAATGAAAAGTCAATGTGCTAATTGAAGCTATTGTGGTTGGGGCAAGGGGTTTATTTTAATGTACAGCTTCTTATAATCCTATACAGGAAAACAATTATGGGCACAGAGGGGAGAAATATAAATAATGCAGCAGTCAAGATGCATGGTATTAAATAAGAGTTGCCTTAGAGGTGCAAATGTAAGTTCCTAGAAGCAACAGAAGTATGCACACAAGTGTCACTGAGATTTCCCTAGGGACCCATTCAAATACGTGTTAGCCAAGTTTCAGGAGGTATGGGACTCGCCCTAGAACATCACAGGCTGTACTTGTGAGGTAAGGTGAAATGTCAGTGAAGTCTGAAGTAGACCACAGTCAAGTTCTTACCCAAACCTGAGCAGAAGTTGTCAGTTTCAGCTGTGTCATGGAAGCACCGGCTGGCTGTATTGAAGCACTACGGAAATGGTGCTGGAGTCAGAATGGGAACAGACCTCTTTGTCTGGATTGCTGGCTTTGTTCATGCTTAAACTACTACAAGGAACAAACCCTCAGAACCTATTTGCAAAGCAATATTGAGACAGATAGCTCAAATTGATGAGCGGGGAAATAAGTTAGTCCGCACTCATTAGAACACAGTGTTACAGTGATCTCTGCCCGCACTGCGGCACCTGTTTCTTATTTGAACCAGTAAAAAGCATTTAAGTTTTTGTATGCAGAATAGGCTATTTCTGTCATATGTTCCACTTAGTAAAAGCTCAAGTAGTGGTATGAAGGTGCAATAAGAAAATATTGGAATAGGAAATATTAATAATTCCTTGGTCTGAGATTAAGAGAAATCAAAGCACTGACCACGTGGAAAAGAGTGTTTTCAAACAGGTTCTCCAATCCGCTGTGTCTGTACACAATTTCTAAACTGAGCCTTTTTTCCACCATCTGATGTTAAATACTTGAATCCTCTTTATTTTGCTTGTCCTGCTCAATTCGGAGTGAAAGATGCTGGGAAAAAAACTATGGAACATAGCCCAGATTACCTTGAGTCTGCTGGGTTTTAAGGGCTAGTGAAATAAAGCTGTGACTTTGCTGCGGTGTTAGTTCTTCGTGAATACTGTGCTGGTTGAAATGAATTGTTTCTGACACATGCAGACAAGAAGAGGGGAAGAATTTATTCCGAAGCATTATTGGATATTTAAGGTAACACAGCAAAAGAAAAGCAGATGTGACAGGAAATGGGGGTTGCTTTTGAATTCGGGGCCTAAGCTTTTACCTGTAAAGAAAGCAATTGGATTATCTGTCTTACCTGAATTTGTATTACCAAGCTACCCCATGAGAAAAATCTGGTCATCACTGGATTTCAAAAAACAAACAAAAAAAAAGCTGAAAACCCAAACCACCCCCTCAATACCAGAAGACTGATCTTCTTCAGGATATAAAATCTTCAGAAAACACAGTGCTAAGAGAAGCCCAAGATGGCCATCTAATCATTGTTTTGGTACTGAAAACATCACTGATATTGGGGCAAAGCCTGTTAAATATTTGCGTTTCTCTCACAGCTCCCCACTTTTCCCAGAGAGTCGATCCCGGTGCTTTGTTCCCCTTGGAGGGCACTGACTGGCTGCTTTCTGTCCCCGGATCAGTCTTTTTTGATATATGAAGATTTCCAAGTTCCCGCAGCCTTTCGTATTAAACCAGGCAACCCCAATCTATTTTAGCTTTCCTCTTCCTGTTTTTTGTATCATTGGCTGTTGCCGTTGCTCTCTTTTCGGTGAAATGCTCTGTAGAAGTGAGGTACCCAAGATTTGTCCTAATGCTCCAGCAAAGTCCTTACCGGAGGTAAGGAAAATGAAGCCATGACATGCATATTACATAGCTTGTTCTTGTGTTTTGTGCGTTGTTCTGCTTAAACCCCTGGTATGCAAGCACCATGTTAGACTTCAATTAGCAGCAAACCATTGGTGACTCTTGGTCAGCTTGTGATTTGTTATAACTGCGTTATTATCCGCACAGCTCCCTAATGAGTAGTTTTCCTGTACTGGAACGCTGCAGCTGCTTAATCGTACCTATGTTAAATTTGTCCTCATAGAACACAGCTGGTTTTTTCTTGGCTATTTTTCTAATTTGCCAAGATGATTTTGACATTAAAGATGTTGCTAAGAGATTTGCAGCAGTGTGTCTCCATCTTGCTGTCAGCCCCAAACGTAACAAATGGATTTTCTTCTCCTTATTTACGTCCTTAATGAAAATATTGCCTAGCAGTATATACAGGATCGATTCCGATGGGACTCAGTTTGGTCGACCTCTTCAGTCTGACTCTGAAACGTTATCTCTGATGGTAATATTTTAAGCTGGGTTTGCATTTTATGAGACATTTGTTTGGGGAATGTTTCTTTATCTTACAGATAGTTTGAAATGCTCCTAGGATAACTACCGCTAGGTACGTCCGCCGGAAGAATCTGATACCTGGGTATCTCTTCCTTCGAGCCAAAGGTTTCCGGGAAAAATATTTCTTTCTTTTAGTACTGTTTTTGACATATGATTTTTAACACGCCTTCTAATTTCTTTTAATGTAAAAAGGAATTAAAACCCCAAAAGCTGTTTTTCTGTCAAACCACCTGGAGTGTAAGTTTGGCAGCCTTCTGGTGCTTTCTCTAAACATTCATCTGCTGAGCAGGTGTTTCAGCAGTTCGTGTTCTGACCTTTCCATAATTTTTTGCTCATTTTTCTTCTTTCTCACTCTCTTCGGGATGCCCATGGTAATCTTTTTCTCTGCTTAAAGGCAACTTTAAAACTTCCCTAGAGCAGCCCATATTAGCGAGCGCTTGTGTTGTATTTCAAGGACAGTGCTATAAAAATGCAAAAATAATTATGTGGTGATTGAAAAATAATCTAGAAGTGGTTACAGGCACGTTTCCTTTACTTAATCTCATTTGCGTTTATGCTTCGAAAGCTTAAGACTTAAAACGCCTTTCTCTTTTTTTGGTGTCTGTGACTATTTGGTATAAGTAAAATAATATTCCATAACGTAAGATGGTGGCCACATCTAAACCCTGAATTTCCATGCATTTAACTTATTCTTTCGGTGGACTTGTTTAAGGCGATGCACCCTCATTCTGGACTTAAACAGGCTTTAAGCTGCTTGTTTTGGTTTAAATTTTACACATCCTTGATCATTTTGAATCAAAGTGATAGGAGCCAGAGATGAAGTCTGCGTACGGGTTTCTCCCCCGTCAGAATAAAATGGATAAACACGTTTAATTTTCAGGTACGCTGAGCTCTGCGAGCAGACCAAGTGTACAGTTCCACAGCTCAGCAGGTTCTGTGCGGAAATTGGATGTTGTATTCTGAGGCACCTCTTTTACCTTGTTCACAGCGGCAGATCGGGCGGTGGCAGGACTGTAGCTGGTGTAAACCGTCATGGCTTCATTAGGTTTGTGAGTAAAGAGCCCCAACATAGTTTTCTCCACTATGACAAATCATTTGTTCCTGTTTATAGTTCGTGAACTCTCAGAAAAGATATGCTCACTGTTAAGCGAGTGTGAGTTCCTATCATTCAGCAAGTATCCTCCAACATGCTATGCAAGCTCTTTACGCTGACAACATTTTTTCACTTCTTTTTATAAGTTCTGGACCCTGAAAAAAAGCAAAATATCTATAAGCAATAGAGCCAGGAAGATGATGTACTTGTGAACAACTTCAGTGACGACGGCAGCAGCAGGTAATGTTTTATAATCTTTGCAAGTTGCGTACGAATGCTGTATATGCAGCGTGCATATACATATATCACTATGTCTAATATACGTTTTGCTTTTACTGTTCAGCTCAGATTGCCTTAGAAGATCTGGTATTTGTCAGAAAAATACTGAAATAGAGTTCTATTAGGAAGAGTTAGTAGAATGCTTCTTTACTGATAAGCTGTTTGGGTGTATTTGGAGGTGAAGTTTCTTATTATTAAAAGAGAGAATTTTCTGTATTTTATCATTTAAGGCAAAGACTTGGGAAAAGAGAGAGCAAGGCTCAAGGGTCGCGGATGGTTTGTTAAAGTTCAGTTAAGGAACGTATCGAAAAGAGAGAGACGAGAAGTAGGCAAAAGTGGCTTTACCGGAGGGTAAAGAGAAGCCAAAGCAGCTTTGCAGTATGAAGTTCAGCGAGCTAAAATAACATAGGAAAGACAAGAGGAAAACGGAAGCAGGGAGAATAAACGGGGAAAATGCTTTGACCTAAAATTTGAATATATCTTTTCTCTCCCTATTGCAGAGGAACTTTTCAAGAGAAATTCGGTTAAGAACTGTTAGCCAGGGAAAGATCTTTGCCCGTATCCTTCAACAGCGCAAGTCCCAGTGACTCCCCGGAAGCAACAGCTGTAGCTGAGCTCTGTATCTGTAAATTGCTGCACATAAAGACGAGACTAATTAGATAAGTTCTCTAGTGATCATTCAAGTGGTACATGTATCTACTTGTGCAGGCAATGAAGTTTGTCTTTGGAAATGTAACTGCAGGAATTCTGGCTAATCAGGCTTTGGTTTTGCTGCTTAATGGAGAAATTTACGCTTTTGCATATACTCCATGTTTCCGTTTTGATTCAGAAGGTATGGGTGAAAACAGAAATGATACCTCTTTCACAAAACACGCCTCAGGGTTTTCTTCCTTGCAGCACTGTTCCCTCATGGCGGTAAAGGCCGCCGTGACGGAGGTCAGCTGTTCCTGTGTGATCTGGGGCTTGTATTTGATGAGGTTGATCAGCATTCTGCAAGAAAAGCAAAGCAAGCCCTGTGAAGCTGGGAGGTAAGCACACGGCTTACGAAGCATTTCTCAAACGCTAGTCCTGCCAAGTCCCTGTTCTGTTACTGCCCGCTTCCTTTCTACAGCTCTTTCATTTTTATTCACCACCCAGGTACGTATTTGCAGCAGGGAGCAAAGATGCGCCCCGTTCCCCTGTGCAATAAAGTATCAACGCTCATTTCTGGAGTTGCTCCACCAGAATATCCGCAAATAAACCATGCAGATGGTTTCTGTGTTGTGCGCCTTTCCAGAGGGTCCAGGACAGCGTGGGTTCACCACACCACAAGTTAAGGGCCAAAGAGGTTTTTTCTTCTTGCAGTGACAGTGGGGTGGGGGGCCAGCATGCAAGTTTTCTCTGACCGAGGCAACCAAACACCAGAGCTTTTCAGAGACTGAAGGAGCGCGTGGGGTAAGGAAAAATGCATGGGCTTTCCCGCTCTGGGAAATGAGCCGTAATTAAGTCATAAAGCTCATGCAGGACTTTAGGCAGTAGCTTCCTTGTTCTTCTGGTATCTTTTTATGCAGTGCCTTGTGCAGTTCCCGTAAAGGATGGTGGGAGGGCGTTTATCATACCTAACTTTGGATGCCTCTTGCTTCCATTCTGATGGAATACCAGGGCAGCTACCCACCTCTGAAAATGACCTTCTTCTAACCTAAGGCAGGTAAATATAGGTTGAACCAGGTGGCGGAAGAAACTGTGGCTAGCGTGACAGGAAAGAAAAGGAGCTTTGAAGAGCGGTTGAGGGGTGTACGGCTGTTTTTCCATGGCGTATTGCAGAACAAGAAGGCCAGGCAGAGCAGACCAGGGAAAGGTGAGCATCGCCAGGGTGAGAATAAGAAACGCAGGGGTAACAGAGTAAAAGAGGCATGTCTTACTCCTGCTTCTTGTGCTGTAACTTTTCGTCTTCGGTTGTACACAGGTCTTCATGGAAAGTGAACAGACCGGGAGTCAATGATAATGGCACATAATTCTCATCAATTTCTAGTTTCCCCATGCATGGCCTCCTGAGAGCGTAGGAGCTACTGCAGCAGTGGCAAACTCCTGGGTTTATAGGATCGGTCAGGTGTCTCCTACATATTTCTCCAAGCACGAGATCCAACTTTACCAAGAGAGGTGAAAAAAACAGTTTTACATTATTTTTTCATTTTCAAAAATCCCCGAAATACATGCTGCTCTTAGTAAAGTTATAAAAAATAATTGAGAATTTAAATTAAACCTTTTTTGTAAGATAGAAAACAGTTTATATTTCTACCAAATGCTGACTTTTGTCAGTGCAACAAGGGCTCAGATTTTTCAGAATGAAGATGTATATGCAGTTTTAGGGACTGTCCTTTGCGCGTAGAAATGATGTGATTTGTTCATAAAACCGTGCTTGCGTTTGATTTGTTTTCATCAGCAGGATTTCTGTGGGTATGTTTGGCCGTGCTTGTAAAGGTGATGTACAAATGGGTGGCTGGAGGACAGGCTGAAGCTTTTTAAGTACTTTGGTTTACGGGCCCGGAGAATTCTTACAGAAGAGCTATACAAAATTGATCCTTTTCATAGAGCACTACAGCTTCAGGCATCTAGAAAGGATGAACTCAGACAAGAGATCATTAACTTCGGAGGGAACAGGGTCGGATTGCCTGCACTGTGTAACTGTTAACCGCTTAGCGCTAGCCTGACAATTTCCTGATCCTCCTGTAGTTTAATTCAAGCATTAACTTCAATGATGCTGTTACGCTTACTTCGGGCATGTATCTGGAAGTGCACCTTCAGGCCAGCTCAGTAGCTCAGTGAACGTTTTTCTCATTTACCTTTACTCCAAGCTGTCAGTCCCTGCTGGCAGCAGAATTTGTGGCAGAGTTTCAAGAACAAGTAGGACCAAGATACGGAAGAAAAATACTCACATTTTCCTCGGCACAAGGCAGTAGCTTGTCCTGGCTTAACTGGCAGCATTTGGAGCCAATTGCAGTCATTTGCTTGGTGAATTTTATCAGCTCTGCAGATGTCAGCTGAGGCATCTTCTTGGTGAAGCTCATGAGAAGCCTGAAAAGATAATTTATTTGGTATTGGTGGTTTTCTTCCACCAGGCAGCAGTGAGCAAGCCACTGCCTTCGCGTGTGTGAAGCTCCAGCCAAACCCCACAGAACGCTCATTAGTACAAGGGCAGGACTAAGCCTGGTGCTTATAAGCTCAAGCAGGCAAGTGTAAGCGTGCTCTGTTTGTTTGAGCTCTCTCCTTTTTCTGACAAGTCTCTTACCAGGCTAAACAAATAAAATTAACGATAACATTGCCAGTTGTGTTGGCGGGCCCTCTTACCAGATGGTACGTAAGTTTTTCCCATGTTATTCATTTCCCTGGGAGTGTAGGGAGCTTGTCTAAGAGCAAAATTGAACTCGAGTGACTTCTTGGCAGACTAGATGAGGGCAAAAGATGAGCTTAAAAAAGTTGAATGGTTTTTTCTTTTAGAAAAACTGTGCTTATTAACCATCGTGGCCAGGAAAACCTTAACAACTGATACAACAGGCAGATGCAGCCCACCAGGTTTGTTGGAAACCTCTAGTTCCCAAGGTCTTTTAAAGATCAAACATGCTCGGGAGTGCCAAAAGCCCCGTGTATCTCCCCAGAGAAGGCTAGCTGAAGCCTAACTTTAAGTATGCAAGCTGTTTAGAGGTTTCACTGAGATTGCTTACATACTTTAAGTTAGGCATGTGCTCATTAACGTTGCAAATCAGGGCCAAAGTTCCTCCAGGAGGCTTGTGCCTGCATGTTGCATTTAAGCATAGCATGTGGTTCAGCTAGTCCGGTTTTGCTCTGTCTACTGTAGTTAGATTTTTGTTACAATTGTTCATGTTTACATCTGCTGCAGGAGCTGGATAGAGCGAAGTCTTTTGCAAAAGACACAGCACCTCTCGTTTGGCCAAATTTATGACAAGTTACAGCTCACAGCTCAAAATGCAGCTATACAGCGAGAACGTCATGGGAAACATGGATGGGAGATGGATCAAGTTGTCACTTCACTACTTCATGAGTGGGGTTAAGGAGAGAACTCATGAGAGGCCAGAACGTTGTCTTGGAAAAGATTAAAAAAAAAAAATCCTAGAAGCTGTTAATATATTGGTCCAAATATTCAAGTGATGTCTTTTAGCCCAGCTTTTTTGACATGCGTGGCTTTACTCCAGCCCGAGTTGTGCCCAGCTGGTCCAGGAGTAATGGAAGCATATAAAAAAGTAATACTCGTTTTGGAAATAGTAATCTCCTTTCTCCTTGTAAATGTCGCAGCTTGTCTTCATGACACTTTCAGTTTCATAAATGTGTTTCTTCAGTTCTTCCTTCTGAAAAAAAAGAATTAATCTGAGGAGTCGTCGTATCAGGGGGAATGCAGAATGCCCTATTGCCTCGTGATAAGGCCTGGATAGCTATAGCTACCTCTCACCTGATATATACCACCCATTCTTAATTCCGTTAGGAAATCCTCATCTGTCTGTAACCTCTATAAACCGCCTGAGTGTGATAAATGTTCACCTTCAATCACCTTGAAATATTTAATTGTGTATGACTGATGGAAGGCTAGGTCAGGGGCACAGGGTGGCTCCTAACTTGAGATATTTACAACGCTGCTGTCTTTATCTGAGACAATAACCGTAAGCGCTTTTTACATTTGCAAGAGGGCGATCAGCACCGCTGGGGAGCCCAAAAGAGAGCAGGGCTCACAGAAACGTTAGCTCCATCCCTTTCCCCGGCATCTCTGTCTATCCATGTTAAATTGCTTCGCAGTTGAAGATTGCAAAGGCTCTGTTGGTGCTTTTTCCGTATGGGAATCAGTCAGGCCTTGTAATATTTTCTGGGTTCGTTACAGGAGCTGTGGGTACTTGCTGTAGACCTGGAGCAAGGATATTCACTATTTAGCCAGAACCAGTCACGTGGTCACACGCTTGAATCCATCAGCATGTTGTGCGAAGCACAACGGCACGCACCCCTCTGCTGAAGCAGTCGTCTGGAGCACCGGTTTTGCAGCACTCCTTCAGTAGGTCCTCGTATCCTTTACCAATTCTTAAAAGCATTTGAGCAGAAAATTCAGGGTGTCTCCTGGAATATTCATACAGAAACCTGCAATATGTGGAGTATCAGGAATTAGAGATAAGCCAAAACAACTGCCCTCAAGAGGTCGGGGGTGGTAAGGACAGCAGGGGTGCTTTTGGGATGCTTTTGTCTGATACCTGGTGGAACAGGGAGGATTTCACAGCATCTCAGCCTGGGTCTGAACCTGAACAAAACGTGGCTGGCTGAGCACAGCATTGCCTGAGCAAGTCCTGTGCGTGTAACAGTCCCAGCTCAGTGTTAGCTTGGGTCAAGCATAGCTTAGAGCTTTGTGGGACTTGGGGTTTGCATCTTTGTTTAAGCCTATCTCAATGATAACGAAATAATTTCCAGTAACAGACCCATTTCTCAGTGCATGCTGAAACGATTAGCTCTGCTGAAGCAGTCACCCTGCACAGCAGTCGTGCCCAATAGATTAGCTGCACTTTTCATAAATGGAAGTGATGTATGTTATTGCAAGCGAATTATCCGTCTTTGGGACTCGATGCTGTTTCTGTTGCAGTCTGTGGCGTTCTTGCCCAAGTTTACCCTGCCTGTGCGGGATCAGGGCTTCATTGCAACAAGGAACACGGCTAGAACAGAAATGGACCAATCCTGTTTGAATCAAGACACGAGTCTGACTTAAACAAGTGTTTTTGAATTCCCACTTAAGAGCAGATCAGAGCTATATTTTGGGCCTGAGATCAGAACTGATAGTACCTAAATTTCACATGCGTTTCTTCAATTTTGTCTCTGAAATAACAATTGTCCCTGTTCTGCATTTGTTCCCATTCCATACCTTCTAGGGTTGAGTGGTGTTTTACTAAGATCAACTTGCACGGTATCCCATGCTTACGTGCTCACAGAGCAGACAAATCTGAGGCTGCTGAGCTGGGCTTTAACGTCCAAACTGTCATCTTTTAACCCAAGTATTGAAACAGCAAAATTGAAGAGTAGAAGATGACCCACATTACCTGGCTAAGTGTGTATCTTTTTCCTGAGCAAAACGTTCACATATTCCTTTGTCTTCTATAAACTCCCTGACGTGGGGGGACAAGTCTGCAGGTTTGTCGTCATTTTCTGCATTAACTATGCATTCGCTTCTTTGTAACAGAGGCTTTTCACAGCACTTCTTAATTCTACTTGATAGGATGTCTTGGTTGGTGCAGACATAGTGTAGAATTTCTTCCTGTAAAGCAAAAAAGGGAAGGAAGGGCGTTTTACTGGATTTTGGTCCTTTTTTTTTTTTTTTTAATCAGTGGTTTTTTATCTCCATTTTACAGACAGAGAAGGTGACTCCCAAAGAGAAGAGGTGGCTGGCCAAAACTGTGAAACAGACATCTGGCAGAACAAGGAACAAGACTGAAGTCCTGTTGATCTATTTGCTGCAGTCCCTTGCTTGCCATTTGATAGGTGCTCCTAGGTAACCACCTAAACGGAGACGTTAGCTGTCTCGCTAGACACCGCAGACAAGCAGTGAGATAAATGGATTTGGTATGTTAGAAGAAGGTAGAGAACAGAGGACGGGCAGATACGGTGTTTTGCCGCAAGTTGCTCAGAAAATACATGGCACAGCTAGGAGCTGCAACCAAATCTGCTGAAGCAGTGTCAGGTCATTTTAGTCACAAAGTTGATCTTTCTGCCCTGGTTGATGACTTTACACCAGGAAAACTCAAATGGGAAAATCAAGCAGGTTTTTAGACTGAAGAGTTAAACTCCGGTTTTGGAGAGCAATCAGTACAGCACGGGAGGAAAAAAAAAAAAGTCTGAAAACAACAAAAAAAATGCATTCAATTTCTGCAAACATAAAAATATTAAATGAGTTTTACCCTATCGTGCATACAGTCCAGCATTTCTCCACGACAGCAGTCCTTGTGCATGTTAGCAATATCCATCACGAGTTTGTTAACAGTAACGAAATCGGCTTTAGGGAATTTTTGGCTTATCTGAGCAAGTTTCCTACAATGAAGAAAAATAGTTATTGTTTATATTCACAGTGTGAGACTGTGATAGCTGTCGTCATTTTTCTGCGGAGGGGTTATCCAAGCTGCTCAGGAATGGTCTGTCCCTGCTGCCACTGAAGTTAACAAATAAATGTCCCTTGAAGGCAAGAGCTGAGATTTTCAGAGTTATCTAAGGATCCTAGGTGAATTTCAGTGCGAGGTGGTGGAAAGAAATGTGGTAGGTGAGCATGAAATTACAGGAGCAACCTCCTGTCAAAAATGGTTAGGAGAGGTGAGTGGTATTTTGCTCACAGTCACTCTAACCTTCATCACAGAGAGATGCGTTCTTTTCAAACTTTGGGTTGAGATTTTGAAAGCTAATGGCAGTTTGTAAGTGAGTGCTGTCATGCATCGATTTGTATTCCTAATCTGTATTCCTTGTTAGCTGCTGCTAGTGACCTGCACACAAAAAGGACATGGCTGGTATTCGGGGTCACTCTACTGTGTGCAGGTGTGGAGCCACCCACAGCTAACATGAAACATCCACGCTTTATTCCAAAGTAATGATAAACACGGGGAAGACTCACAGAGCCTTTATGGTCCTTTCTCCAAACTTCTTCAAGATTCCACATGTGTGTTCCTGCCTCAGGCCATCTTCTTTTACTGGCTTCACCACCTTTGGTGCCTGGTAGAAAGAAGATGCAGATCATGAAAGTGGAAGAAAAGACAAGACAAGGCTTTTACGTTAAAACTACTGCGGCGATGGTTTTTGAAACAGGGATTTTTTAATAGCGAAAGAAAACTGCTGTCCAAGCTGTAATAGGAACTAACGGTTGTGCTTGCTATTTAGTCACCAGCATTTATTAAGTAAGCGTTCTGTGAAAAGAAACCAGAACCCTTTTAGACAATAGTTTGGGCAATAGTTTTTGGCACAGGGGAAGAAATCGTCATCTGGGAGCTACGTGACTGGCTTTGCATTACTACGAGCTAATGTTAAACTATGCCATCGCTTGCAGCCCAGCCGAGCTGCGTGGAAGGCATATTCAGCCATTCAGCAAGGGCAGGTTGCCCGTGCTTATTTTCCGCCGTTACGGGTAGTTTGCTCTGAGTTTCTGACACTGGTTACGTGTGGGGCATGCCTCTGCGGTGCAAATGCTCGGCCGAGCAGGAGATGTGTCAGGGGGCTATCAACAGGAAAAAAAAGTCAGATTTCTGCACTATGCATAGCACCACATCCTCTCTCGGCATCCTTACGACAAAGCCGGTGCAGGCAGCAGAGTCGGGGTGTGCGGTGATGCTATCGCAGGGCGTGGGGACTGCATTGGGCTCCCCGTAAAGGTACATCTGCCCAACACCCCCAAGTCGGGCATTTTCGTTTAGGAGTTCAGGCTATAATTCAAGAGAGCATTTGAGTCTGATTTCGGCCTGTCCTTAGCAACGTGAATTCTAATATCAGGTTCAGATGCTAAAAAAGAAATGGCTGATATCTCTGCTTCGGTATTTGTTTAGCTATAGGAAAGTCCCTGGTTGTATATTAATAAACTAAAACCCTGCGGTGAAATACCTGTCTCCGAAAGCATTCCTCCAGGTTATGAGTGGGGTCTTCAGCCCTTCCGCAGCAGTTCTTCATCATCTCGTCATACCGGGTAGCGACAGAAAGGATTGTTGGGGCGTAGAGGAAAGGATGCCTTCTGGAAACCTCATAGATAAAACTAAAACCGAGAGAGAAATGCCTTTAGTTTCGGAGTAAGCCCTGACATGCAGGGGGCAGCATCTGCCATATATTAAAATGATAGCTACTAAAAGTGATTGTTTTCCTGTAGTAATGACAAGCTGTATAGTGCGGTGTTTATCTTGGAACAATTCTGATGGCGCTGACGTTTTCCTGGAAACTGAAGTCTCAAATCCTGCCAGTTCTGGCTTAGAGGCAGCAAAACATCTGCTGGGCTTTTAAGGATCAAAGGGAAGCCCCTGGTTTCAGATGAGTATTTTACACAGACGGCAATAAAATAGGCCAGATTGTTTGTCATTTGGACCTACATTCAAGGCAGGAGGTGACAGAACGGGCTTCGCATAACGACAGTTACAGCTAGATGAATTATGCAACTCATGGACATTAGGAAGAAGAACAAGTACGAGACTACAGAGAATCTTAGACTGAACTTATTGGTCGATGCTGCATTTGCTGTCTCTAGGCTCATAACTGTCATATCTAGGCAACAAATCTACGACTTATTTACTTACTATCCTGTTAATGAATGTTGATGCTGTGAATGATTTTTGCAGGCGGCTTCAGCATTTGGCCTTTCAAAAGGAGAAATGAACCCTCTCGATGAATTTTTAAGGGAAAAGAAGCAGTCATTTCTTTCAGGATCCTTTTTAGCACAGCAATCGGTAAACCTGGGAAGATTTTCCTCCTGGCATATTGTATCGAGGAAAATCCTGTCCTGTGAAAAATTAGAAAAAAATTAATTTGTGTGAGGATTCCATTTTACTCCTGAGCTCTCTGAGGAGGCCGCTTTAAGGCAACAAGCCCTGACTTGCATAAACTCACAGTTTCTCTCT
Organism: Aptenodytes forsteri; assembly: GCF_000699145.1. Lineage (NCBI taxonomy): Eukaryota > Metazoa > Chordata > Aves > Sphenisciformes > Spheniscidae > Aptenodytes > Aptenodytes forsteri. Next base: position 1,420,794 of record NW_008795298.1, read on the forward strand.
TCATTACCTCCTGCTTTGACTGCAGTGAAAATTAGACTGACCTCTAAAACCTCTAAGTGATGATTTCTCAACCTCTGATACCTACTGTTATGCCAAGACAGACTTCAAAGGGGAATGGTTTTCAAACACTCTGAACTGACAACGCTCTTCAGACCCTCTTTCTTGATAACAGTCAAGATGATTGTTCAATTTGTCTACTGCGGTTTGCAGCATAGCAGGTTCTATGCTTTTCTAATTACAGTCGGGTTCGTACAACGAGGAGTTTCTTGTTCATCAAGTAGCAGTGCTCAAGTCCGCCGGTCAGACACGCCTCAGCTGGGAACTCTTTTAATTCAGGGTTTGTTTCGGTGTGTCTAACAAATCAGAAATGAGTCGTGACACAGACTGACATTCATGTTTCATGATTCAATCTGCCAGCTCCAAAAATGTGGTGGTGCAGACACCATCAAAAACCAGGAATGTGAGTTAATGGAGTGGAGCAAATGCCTACAAACATCGTATTTGCTAGAAATACCTAATTTGGCTCCCAAATTTTGCTACACCAGCCATAAAAGCACAACTTTCTGAACATCTTTTAGAAAGATACAGGTCACGGATTTCAGAAGATGCCGTGATAGTTGGGGTGGGGGAAGGAGAGGGGCTTCATTTTCCTCCACTTATCTTGAGATGCCTTACAGATGGGAGCCTGGAGAATGAGTCAATAAGGCCAAACATGCACACACAAGGAAGTCACGTCTCTTAATGATGTGTTCGTGCCTCTTTGGAAAAATGCATACCAGGGCTCTGAAATTACAAGTCACTTCTGAAAGTGTTTGCCACATCAGAAGCACAAATGTGCTTACCAAAGGCTTCAGACAATCCGGGTTGCCTCTGGCTGCGGCAGCGCACTTTTTGGCAAGGTCTGTGACGTCTTCAGCCATTTTAACGGCTTTGCCAAACGTGCCTCCTTGCACATGCTGAGCAAACATGATCATGGCACTAGAGAAGAACACACAGCATTAAACCTGTTGCTGGCTACCTAAAAACTAATTACAGAACTTTCACATGTGAGACAGTAGGAGGGTCCCTATCACCGCGGGCTGAGTTGGCGCGGGCTGGCAGAACGGGTGAGCCTTTGACTCGCAGTACAGGTTCATTTCCAAATGACACAAGGATCTTCAGTGGCAGCAAATTTGCAAGTAGACGCTTTACCTGGACAACTTACATGGCTTTAAAATTTTTCTCCTGCAGCTGAGAAAAACGCTGGCCAATGCTGTTTTTTTCCTCTGAAAAACAAGATAATTTGAATAAAAAATGTTTAGTAAATGCTTCATCAAATACCTTCTTTTTTTTTTTTTGGTACTGGAGACTTGGAGAAAGACAATTCGGTGCCTGGGGTACTAGCACTGGGAGTAGGAAGGCATAAGATTGAATTTCCTATTTGACTTAAGCATGAGGATGCGAAACTGTTTCTGACCTACAATATAACAGGGCCAATAGAATTTCCCTGTCTAGCCCAAGCGTTGCAGGGAGGAATACACTAAAACCTGGAGGGCATTCAGCCACTTTGATGATGCGCTTCACATGATTAAATAAGCATCTTTCTTACAAAACACCTTTTAACCTTGCCGCAGCTATTTAAAGGTGTGCTTGACCACTCTTTAGCTACAGATCAAGGATTTTCTGTGCAGAAAACATGGGATAAATTGAGGACTACATTGGTAGGCAAAGCTCTTCAAAAAGTCACAGAGCTGCAGCTTATTTTAATTTTAAACTAACGGGCCTGTTTCCAAGCCAAGACGTTACTGTCTCACCCGGGTGTCGGTAAGGCTGAGATCAGCGTAAAAGGATCAAACAAACGAAAGAAATAAGCTAGCTTCTTCCTCTGAGTAACGTGGGGGTGTCAATTGAGACGACAACATGAGATAAATAACACAAACATCGGTTCTGTTTTACACTGTTGGACCGTTTAGTGCATTTGGAAGTTATAAAGATGAAAAAAAAGTTGACTAATGATAACAATATGTAATGTGAAAGACGCATCTGAACCGCACAGTATCGGAGGTTTTCAGTTGTCTCATTTTAGGCACTTAACCTTAGTGAGAAGTGTGGTCATTGTAGGCTCCGTCAGTAGTCGGTGAAGAGGGAGTAAGACCCCTCCGAAGGATAATACAGAGCAATAGCGTAACTTAGCTACTCTGAATAGCCAGTCCCTCTCGGGACTTCTCTGTCTCGCTTCCTTGCGGACTGTGGAGGGAGGCTGGAACAACCACAGGCAGTGGTTTAGCAGTTTTTGGAGTACCTAAAATCAGTGGCGCAACCACATCCCTGTGGATTAAATTACCCCTCAATCGACTTCCTGTCAGTAATCGCTGTCCGACCTGCACTCTACAGAGATTCTCAAGCCATTAAGAAGCAACACATCTAAGGTTGATCACAAAAAATTTATACAGATAGAGTTTTGTTGTATACCTTTGACCCATAAGAAAATACCCACGTAGAACTGGCAGCGGCAAAGTGAGACACCAAATAACCTTGCATGCGAAGTTGCAGCCATCGGTATTATACAAAAGAATAGAGTAAAAGTATGAGATATAATCTTACCTATGTCCCGATAACTTCTAGGCAGGGCTTTGACTACAGTAAGGCTCACCAATAAAATAACATAAATTATTGTTCTCCAATTCATACTGTCAGGTTTTGGCAGGGGCCTGGGGTGAGCGTGGTTCATCTGTGAAAGGCAGAAAGAATTAAGGGGAAAGAGTTACTTTTATACTCTCCCAAATGATTTCTGGTTAATCAAAACCCTTTTACTGTCATATATAGCGTTAGCCCTTTTGGAATATTCCCACAATAATTAGACATGCCATTATTTGCTCACTATGATGAACTGACCAGCTTGTTGCAAAGAAGGGACCTTGGAGGCTCTTTTTTTTCCTGAAATTTAGACAAATAGATATTTTTAACTTATCACACTTCAAACAAGAAGTTTAAACACTCCTTGGGCTTTTTATTGTGCTTACTGATCTCATCGACTTACAAATTTGTTCAAAGGTGATTGCTGCGCAGGAGACGCCTTCGTAACACATTGTTGACTGAAAAATCCCAAGTTCAGCTGTTAACCTGATATTTTTGCACCCCTCCTTGCTGTACAAGCTCTCTCTTCTTCCCAGGGTGTCATGGTGAAAAGGCTGAACTAAGTACCCCCTACAATATTGTTGCCGCATTAACAATTACCATGAAAATGTCTCCAAATCTCGGAACAAAATCAACTCCAAAACTGTAGAATGAAGGGAAAAATTCCAGTTAATACAGTTATTTTACTGACTTCTGAAAAAGTATGCTGTAAGCATCAGCATGATAAAAATGACAAAGTTTTGGAGATAGAATGGCTTTAAAGAGCCACAGGTATTTGTAACAAAGAGGTAGATGGGCAAGGCTACGTGTATTCGGTCTGAAGGAAGAGGCAAAGACGGAGCTTTTTATTTCTTTAGAGAGAAAATGGCAATACTCCTTGTTCCATGCTGCAGGAAGACGGTAAGGGTTGCTTGTTATCACATGAGATGGTATCAAAAAGAAAAAGCGTTCTGAGTGGGAAGATGGGAGCACGATCATCAGAGCAGGAGATCTGAAATCTAAGGTGAAACCACATTTGTTGAGGAAGACACAAATAAACTGTCACACTGTTAACTAAAAAGCCCCACAGGAAATAGAGAAATCTACTTGAAAGAAAGAGGTCTGGAGGTTATGGACCGTATTTCTACACGCGTGATCCTCATTAAGTCCATAGGAGCAGATCAGAGAAAGCTTTTCTCATCCAGCTGTTTCCAAAAAGCCGATTCCCTTACGCTCTTGGGAGTCAGCGCTATCCCACGTCCGCTAGCTGCAGATTCCTCCCTCCAGCCCCCTGGGCTCGGCAGCATCCCGCGTTGAGGCTGCCAGCACGGAGTCCCCGCGGGGGCCATCTGGGGACCGTCCAGTGTGTTCCTGCTTCCATTTCCCCAGAAGTAGCAGGGAGATCCTCTCATTTTCAGAATAACACCTCAGTACAACCTTGTTACTATGAGCTGTAAAAGTGAAGGGGGTGGGGGGTGTATTACTCGAGGTAGAGCTGCAGAAACAGCTGAGACACTGATGTCAGAGACTTTGTATAGCAGGTTCTTCTCTGGCCCCGAAGAGTGTGTTTCAGAGGTTATGTACATGTAATGTGTTGTCCTAAGTATTTCTGGAAGCTGCACTTGGCTGCTGCATTTAAAATCCTTTAAATTAAATTTCTCCACTGCCCTTTTCCATGCTCAGCAGGATGGCTAACTACTTTTCACTTTTCTTTGAAAATACTTGCCGCTATTCGGGTGGCAACCTGCCTATTTACAGTGAACGCTCTCTCATTTGCAGGAGGGAAATGTATGTATAGAATTTAACTGGAAAGAAAGAGTGTGGCAAACACTAGAAATGAGATCCGATGAAGAGTTTAGGTCCTCATTATGAGTTCCCGTTGTCCTTCAAAGTACGGAAACCATGTTGACCCATTCAGTTTTACACCTATTGAGAACCCAGCTGTTTCCAGAACTTCTTAGAAACTGTCTTACAAGGTCAAGATAGAACTAAAAGCAGCTGATGGCCCTCAGGGTGTGGAATTGTGAATTCCCACCAGCTGAGGATGGGGGGGGGGATGCTCAGTACACTCTTGAAATGCCTGTGCAGTTAGTCTCTTAGAGTCCTTTTGCTCTGTGTCTTATACTCCAAAGAGGTGAGTTAGTTTTTAGTGGATATTTCTTTTTGATGTTATTCACCAATTTTAGGGGAAGGTCTCTGTGTCTTAGGCTGGTGTATGTTTCTGATAGACTTCAGTCACTGATTATTTTTCCCAAACTAGGCCAACAAATTGCAAATGTGTGTGCCCAGAGCTCAGCTACTTTTGTTTCTGTTCTTGTTACTGAGAGCAGAATTTGTGAATCCTCCTTTTGCTTGGGTTGGTTTCCTCATGATTGTATCAATACTTTAATTATTTTTCTTGAAATTCAACAATGGTGTTTTCTGGTGATGTCAGTAGTATGTGTATAGGATTCAATTACATCCTTTCTTCTTACTTGGAGAGTCTCATTCTTGTCGAATCCTGAGCATTCACTCTAAAAGAGTAATGTTCATAGAACGTTCATGCACCTGGAAGAACTCAGCTTCTTCCCAAGTAGTAAGGTTTGTCTTTAAAAAGATCTGAGCTGCTCTGATGTGATATTTGGAGCTACTTTCCCTGTAAGTAACTTCAAGTACTGGGATGTGCTGTGTAAGAGGCATGTAAGAGGCATGTTGGAAGTTATAAACTGTTTTATAAAGAAACTATCTTTAAGTACTGGGATGTGCTGTGTAAGAGGTATGTTGGAACTTATAAACTGTTTTATAAAGAAACTATCTTTCGTGTTTGTGTTTTTAGATGGAAATACCATGTAAGGAAGCTGGATAGACTTTATCTGATTATGTATTTTTGAATACATCTTGTTTTGGTAATGGGGTCTCCTGCCTGGAGAAGAAATGATACAGCAACAGCTATGAAACATGAGTTGGTGATTTCCCCCTTCCTCCTTCCCAGTGTTCTGCTCTGTTCCAGACCCGGATCACCGCAGGCCCCATCAGTTCCTTAGGTAATGGAATTCTTTTCTCATCCCAGGGAGCCTACTGCAGGCAGCTAACCTTAGCACTGTCTGGTGCGTGTTTACCCCCGGGTCATCTGGTACGTAGGACATCAGCAGTTCTCCAGCTCCGATATCTCTCATCTAGCGTGCAGAGCCATTTGGTGGTGGCAAGAACAAGTTGCCAGCACTTTCCCCCTTGCCCCAGAGGAGAGAGGCCTCTCCGTGGGTTGCCTTGACATCTATTTCAGTGTGTTAGGCTGTGCTGCTTTATGGCCCTGTGCAACTGACATCCCTGGGTGAGTGGTTGCTTTAATTTTACAGAAGTGATCAAATTCTATTCCGAAGAAATGTATACTAATTATGAAGAGTGACAGTCCCAGCTTGTGTCAACTGGTTCTGCTGAAGGCAAGGTAATTATCCCAATTTACATTAGCTGAGAATCTAGGCCAAGTTTTCTGATGTGGCAGCTTTTGGGGTTTTTTTTGCTGGTCAGCTGGGGCATGGGCTGGCCAGAGGAGGACTGGAAATAGCACTGAGAAGTAGCATTCTTGTAATAACTGCCCGTATGTTAGCATGTAAAGGATGAACTTCTTGTAATTTACCATGTTTCTGGCAAAGCAGTCTTTGCTGGTAATTGAGACATTATTTGCAGTATTGTAAATATCTGAAGATGGAGCCCTAGGAAGTTTCTTGGGTGAAGAAAACCAAAAACATGAAAAAGAGGGGGGGGGGGGGGGGGAAGAAAAAGAAGCTGGAAACTTGATAATAAGATAAGTTGCGAGTTATTAACATTTCTGTAACTTCTGTCAATCCATCTCCCCAGAAAGCCACACAGCATGAGTGTCTCTTTAACCTAGAGGTTATTGAACCCTCGTTATTCAAACCATTTATTTGCACAGCTGAGAAAAATGAGGTTTAGATCATACGCTGGAGAGATGGTCTGCTGTAACCTGGCCCTTTAATACTCTAGGTCTATGTTTCACACCTGAGGTCTCCCTACTTAAACTTACTGCTCCATGGAGCAGGAGCATGACTGTTTTGCTGCTCGTGAAAGCTATATCCGTATCTAATTTGGCTCTGCCTTTGTAGGACTGAGCCTGGCACTTCCTGTGTTCAGTCAAGGCTCATAAGTCCTTTCTTATCTCGCACGGTATTTTGGCTTTTCGCGGGAAGGTAAGAGAAACATAAAAGATGACCATTAGAGGATGAGGGGTTGCTGGTGCAGTTCTTCACTGGCTTCCTGTAAATAGTTGTCAGAAGACAAAAGTAAATAAATACTTACGTGCCCGCACACACGCAGATGGATTTATGTGTGTGTATATGTATACATACATTAAGAAAAAAATCCTAGTTCTTTTAACTCTTTACTCTGTCCAGATTGTAAAGTTGAGGTGGTCGCAGATTGCTCTTGAAAAATCTCATCCACAGGGAGTTTCATTCTGTATTGTTAAAAATAAAGAATCCAGCTGGTATGGAGGTTGGTTGATGTGTATGGAAACAGCCTATGTTGTCTATAAGGCATCTGGCACTGACTGTAAATATTGTGATTGGCCTGGCTGTAGTGACTTGAGCTTACATATACCTTTGTTGATCAAGAAATACACCGGGTGTGTAAGACACAGCTTGCATTTGTTGATCCGCTGAGCACATTTGCCCACAGCGGTAGCAGAGTCGCTGTTAGGATGGTGGGTGGCAGCTGTTCTGCCCTAGCAGAAGAACCTTCGGCCTTTTTGGAAATGAGGAATAATTCCTTGCTGTGAAGAACGAGAACTTGTAATGACTGGATTTAAAAATAAAAGGCTGTAAGTATTGTTTTAAATGCCAAAAATGCAACCAAGGAAGTCTGGTTTCTTTTTGCACGTTTGCTTTGTTTAGTTTTCATAGAAAACCCTGACTCCTTTCCTCCTCGTCTTCCAGTAATTGCTTTGTGGTTGAATACATAGAATTTTCCATTGAACCCCAAAACCAATTCAGCTTTTACATGTTATTCAGTTAGTTAACTGCAGATTCCCTAAGAAAACTCACTTTCATGCAACATATTTGAGTCTTTCCTGCAAATATTGAGCTCCAAAATCAACAACAGTCCTCTGTCCTCTTGTACGTGTGTTTGAATGGCGTTCCAAGTGCCCTGAACTGGTATTATGCTCAGCTCCTCTTGAGAAAATAGACTGAATTTACCATGCATACCATGGCAGTATGGGCCAGATCCAGCCTAATTTACATGAGAGCCTTGGGCTGGAGTGTTACAACTTGAGGCTTACTGAAGCAGAGCAGAGTTCTGTATTTGGCTTTTAGGGTCTACTTTGAAGCCTACTGAAGAGAGTGGAAGGTTTTCTCTTAAAATCACTTGTGACAGTATGACAGTTGGCGCTCATTGCTGAATCTGTGCCTCAAAACTTAAGGCGTGGCATGGGACATAAGATACAAAACTTCATTACCTGTAAATTCAGCAAGTCTTTTCCAGTGTATGTAGCCTGGAGGCAATACAGGGAGGAAATCCAAGTTGTTCACTTCATTGCTGCAAATGATTTAACGTTATTTGGCTATGCCAAGAAGTCTGATGGTAAGAATTGCTCTTTTCAGCCCCTGCAAATGACTAATTATATCGAAATCATTTATGAACTTCTGTTTGACCTGGAGAGTATTTCCTCAGTGGGTATATTTTGCCAAAAGTGCATGTCTTAATCTCTTTTCTGACTATACACGTAATCCCCACCTTGTTGTTTTTAAAAGGCTTTATACATTCATGGACTATCAGTACATAGGGAAGCATGACTTGTTTCATGAAAAACAGGCGGTTTCTGACATGATATTAACATATTCTCTTGTTGTCTAGCCATGCCTCTTTGCTGATATATGTTGAAAAGATGTACGTGGTGTAACACAAACCATAATTGTCTAGCTAAAAGGATCCCGTTCAGATTGTTTTAACTTGAGGCAATTAAAAGATTAATGTATGATGTCTGCTTCTCCCTTTTTTTTTTTTCTTTTTTAGTCACTTTTAGGTGTTTTGCATGGCCCCTTGGTTTGACTTTTTTAGTCACTCTTAGGTGTTTTGCATGGCCCCTTGGTTTGATATGAATTGACAGTTTTTCCTTGAGTCCTTGTCTTCGGGAGCATTCACCCTGTGGGTGTAGAAGCATGTTGGCACAGGAGACAGGATAACCTCTTGCGGTACAGCTGGGAGCATGCCCGGGCCACACACGCCTACGTGCTGCTGTAAGTTGGCAAGAAATTCCTCTGTCCTTTGGTTCCTCTGAGTCAGTTGGCTGGGAACAGAACAACTGTCCTCACCGCTTTTCTGGCAGTGCTTCTCTCTCTCCCGTTTGTCTCTGGGCTTGCGAGGACACCTTTGCTGTGTGTTTTGTGTCAGAGTGGCGTGTGAGTGGAAGGTGCACTGGGTGCTTTGCATGGTCCCTGTGTTGGAAACAAATTGACAGGTGTCCCAGGAGGACTTGTCTGTGTAGGTGTTTGTAGTGTAGGTCTCTTCAGCATGCCGACACAGGAGAAAGCTTTACTTTTCTTTACGGTCCAGATCTCCCTTTTGAGAGGCAGAAATTGGCATACAACAGTGTCAAATGCAGATTGCTCCCGAGAGGGGCTCTAAGTAAGTCTAATGTTAGCAAACTGGGCTCTCCTTCTTTGTCCTGGTGCACCAGCTGTAAGACCTCGCCCATTACAGGGGCTGGTGAAGCTCACCGGATTAGTGGGCTGCCAGTCATATTGTCGGTCCTTCAGTGTTACGGCATCTAAGGTCAAGCACTAGAAGTCTTGCTTTGTCTTCAGCTTCTTTGATTCTGGTAAATTTTTCTGGAGTACTACAAAGAGAAACAAGAAGGAACAAAGCCTGTTAACAAACCGAGAGATTAAATCTTTATGTACAGGATATATTCATTTGCTTCAGACTCACTATAGATCTCTTTGCAAGATAAACTCGCGTAAAACTCACAACCTTTCTCGCGTTGTGACTTCTCTTTCCCTTCGTGCCCCTTCTCTTGCCCTTCATTTTTGCTGTGACACTGATGGGATGCTGAAAGAGGGATGGCTGCTCTCCAGAATGTCTGCAGCTGTGTAATACCGTGTGGGTAGCAGGGTGACAGAGCCATCTAGTTTTCTTGAAGAGGTTCAGTCAGTGACTGATATGCTATGAAAGGTCACGTTACTGCCCTAACAGATGTGATTGTTATTTATACATGGTGAAGGATTCCTGGGTGACCTGTTCTTGAGGAAATTACTCCCGACCTTCTAAGAAAAGATCCAGGTTTCATCCATATTCGAGGCTCTTCTTCCAGCTTCAGTTGCACGGAGCTGTGCCTTTCTCCCAGGCATGGTGTTAAGCAACAAGAGCATAAGAGGAAAAAGCAACTATCCTGCCACTGCTGCCTACCGAAGCGGAGCTCCATGGCACTGTTCCCACTTCCTCCGTACAGCAGGCAATTTGCCTTTTACTTCAGTCTTTCCAAGTACAGGATGTCAAGCTTCCACCTAAAGTGCAATTTGGTCACCTCCGTGACATGATGACCAAGCTGTACCCTGTGAGTTTTACTACTCAGATTTTCACCCTGCCCTATTCCTCCACTTACGCTTAATTCCAGGACCATATCAAAAGCAAAATACACTTCTCCTATAGAGTAGAAGAGAAACATTCTAGTAACTCCAGGAGCTATTGCTCACCTCAGAGGCCATCTCTTTTATAGCAAACATTTTTGATAGTAAAAAAGGGAGAGAAGACAGATACCTATTTTTGACTTGGAGGACTGACACCTCTATTCAGGAGTTCAAGTCCCAGTCTAGTTCAGGGGGTGGTGTTGGTGCCAGCACGGCTTCATCAAGAGAACCGAGTGTTTGCTTTTGCTCTGTAGGATGCTTTCTTTCACACCATAATGAAATGGTTTCAGTGGATATAACCTTGTTCTGCCTTAGGTGAGGATCATTTCCAGGAGAGGCTCTTCTACTTTCCGTATTCGGTGCAGTGAATGTCCTTCTGGAGATTCTGGACTGAAGTAGTTATCACCTCCTAAGAGGGAGGAAAGAAGTAATCATTGATCTTGGGCGGTTCTTGGGTATTGGGAGGGGGATCTGCAGCCCAGTATTTAGTGTGAAACCTTTAAAGGAGTGACGTTTTGTTGAGGCTGCGGCATACGTATTTGTGACCAACACAATATGCCCTTTATTGGGAAGCAAAGCCTACGTGCCAGCTAATTATGAAAGCATAAGATGAACCTACAACATCGGGAATGGAATAAGTAAGAAATTCCTCAAGTTAAAATCCCTTGACCCCGACCCAGCCTCCCCTTAACTTCCTAAGCAAAACACTCCTACTTTTATCTATGTTCCAAATCCCACCGAGGGTTGATTGCAACTGAACTGGACACAACAAAGTACAAAGGGTGACATTTACAACTTGTCCTTGTCTTTATCTGGCACCTGTAGGCGTGATGGTCTAGCCAAGTGAAACACCATCGCTGAATGTCAAAACAAGTTATCTTAATAAAACAGCATTGCTGTTATCTTAACACAACGCAAACTTAGGTTGCAGTGACATGCTTACACAGCGCTTCTGAGTAAGGCAGGGAACTTGCTACATCTGCCCACAGGTAACAAAATAAAAGGCATGAACTTTTGAGAAGGCCCCAATTGATTCCTTGCAGCTGCTTTGCAAAAGGCACTGTTCCCAAGATGTTGAGTATTGTACAGCTCACTCTGGATCTAGCAGAGTTTTAGTTTTTGGAGTACAAATTCTCCCTTGGCTCCTGGAGTCAAGTGTCTGGCGTTGCCTTGTCCAGGCTTTCTCTCCTGACAGTCACCCTTTTGTTGAGTCAGTTTTTTTGCACTGGTAGTTCTCCTAAGATGATGCCATTTGCAGCCTACCCCTCAGGTGTGACTCTGATGGTGGCCCCACAGAGCAGAGACAGCTGTCATGTCCAAATCCCCTTTTGAAGCCATGCTGCCTGATATTTCGTATCACTTTCTGAAAGGGTTCAAGTGCACATAGTGGTGCTTTTTGCCTTGCATTTGCAAGGGGAAACTTCTTCTGCTCCACCAGGCTTCTGTAAGGGTCTGTTTGAGATGCTTTCTCCAGTCAAGGACCCTGTTCCTCAGTGCAATTTTACCTCATGATCCTTTTTTCATAAACAGGCCAACACCACAATGGGTTGTTGGCTCCTATCCCATCTTCATCTTTTCCTGACAACTTTTAGGTTGTTCGTGTAATAAATAAGGTTATGGTTGAATAAACAATTTTGAAGAACAGTTGTGAAGCCCTGGTAAGGAGTCATCTCAGACTAAAGCCTATACTTGATTTTTTTTCTTTTGAAAGGAAGAAAGAAAAATAAGTTGACTTTTCCAGTTTTCACGTTTTTCTGTTTTCCACAGACTGGCACTCCCTGTGTGTGCGCTTCCTGGGTTTAAGATGGAAGCACGCACGGTATGGTTGAGTTCCCTGAACACAGAAGCCGAGTGTGACATCATTGGGTAGCTACAATACTGTATGGGGGTTGGCTAGGATGGTGCTTTGCCCGGAAAAGACCTGTGACCTTCGGGAGTAGTACATAGAGACCAGGCAGGTTACCTAGAGTATCTCAAATGGTATTAAATGCTTACTTTTAGGCAACTGAATCATATCTGTAGCTTCTGCATGTCTGTATAATCAGAAATGTTTAGGTTGCTTTAGGCTTCTAGAGGCTTAAGGGCTTGCTTGTCTGTCTTTAGAAGGAAAGGTACATAAAATTGCTCCCCCATACAAGGGAGTGTTCAAGTATGTCTACCTGGCAGAAATACACGGTAGGGAAAAAAAATAGTGACAGGAGTCTAAAATGGCCTACCTGCCAGAAATGAGTCAATAGAACTAGCCGCAATTGCTACAATTGATGATCAAACCTATATAGGTGTTCTATAAGGAAAGGAAATGGAACAGTAAGGAGGCAATGGCTTTTCTTCCTACCATGTCTGCTCTCACATCAGATGACTGCTGCTTTGCGGGAGTTGTTCATTTTTGCTTTGCAGAATTAAACAGTAAACTGGAACAACGTAGATTGGTGAAGTGTTTCGTCATTGCCCATTTAAAAAAGGCAACAATAGAATTGAAAAAGATATGAAAAGTCCATGGATTCTCGGACATTGAGTAATTCAAGTGACTTGGTTACTGCCGGGAAGAAAAGTAGAGGCTGAGCAGAAGGCGTTTCCATCATTAGCGTTGTTAACTTACATTGAGAGAAACCAAAAAGACAGTGTACAAGTCTAATGCTTACGTAAACCACCAAGAAGTCACATGCTAAAGTTGGTGAGTCACAAGTCCAAGGTGCAGATCAGGCTTAAGCGCGTTAGTGCTAGTTGCCCAGAATGCGGGCGCTCTCTGCCTCTGACCTGAAGAAACCAAGATGAGCCCTGCTGCAGAGCTTAGCTTCCAAAAGTAACTAGGTTCATGAACTGGGACTGTAACCCCACCCCCCCAAAAAAAAAGGAGAAAGGGCATAGAAAGCTAGATTTCCCTGAATGCAAGACCGTATCAGTTTCAGCTTCTAAAAACCATCCTTAATGTGTGCTGTGTTCTGAAAAGGGACGTTTATGTTCCTGATCCACCTTGCGGATGCCTTGTCAAAATGTGCGTCTCAACAGAGCGTTGATTCATTATGTGAGTCAAAGCTGTTGAAAACCGTTAGCGCTAGTGATATTAGAGGAGTACTCTCATCAAGGAAGATGACTAGAGCATAGTCTCGTAGTTAGAGTTCGTTAAAAGCCAAGAGTGTTCCTGCCCTTTATGCTATGTTTTGAAATATACTTGTCTTCTACAATTTTGCTGTGCTGTCATCTTTTTTGTAGGACTGAGGCCTTTTGTCTCATGACAAAGGTTTTACATGTGATAGTACAGTACAGACATTTTTCATATAATTATATATCTAGTTGGTCTGAGTATTTACATGTAGTAGAAGGACGTTGCTGCTGTTATGTGCGGTGCTTTAGATACCATTTCCTAGCATGGCTCTACTTCGGGCTATAAGGTTCGCAAAGTAGAAGGCGGCTACAAACATAGCAAAGAGAGAGTCAAAGGGGACCGTGAGTACAACCTTTCATACAGTTTATGTCTGCTGGTCTGGTGTCAAGAGACACAGAATATACCATTCTAGAGAGACTGCTTTTCTTAATTGTTTATAGGGAATACTTCCTCTGGAGCTAATGAGTTCACACTGAAGGGGATCACCATAATAAGGAACATGTAGCCAAAACGTATGCTAAGTCTGAAATACTGTCAAGTTCTGGATTTCCTTTCAGAGCAAGATTTAGGCTTAGAAACTGATATTTACACTTTCTGAAACTGTGGTTTGAGACCTCTCAACTGCTGCACATAGGTTTATTTTGGCTTTTTAAAATGCTGATTTCTCCTGCTGAGTTGTTCTGACGTAGCATGCAGAGATAGCAAGGTTAAAGGAATGAATGCTGTTGAAACTGGGAGGGGGGGGGGGGAATTACATAACTTGAGACCACAATCACCTCAGCTCTTCACCTGTTTTCATTATTTTTTTTGGAGCCCTCCTTTTACGTATACCATCTTTTCCTATAATTTTCGACTTTCCTGTGTGAAATGCCTGAAGTGAATCAGTCACAAGGAAATTACCTTGCATGCGTCGTGGGTGACATATGTTTTGCAGTGCAATGTAAAGATAAAGTAGTCTGTGTGTACATGAAGGTGTAGTTTATTATCTGTGGGCAAACGCATGGCAAAACTAGCTGTATCAATGGCCATTGTAGCTGGCTGAATTACTTGATCTAAATGCATTCCCTGGTATTTGCCATGTCAGCTTTTGTTGTCAAGTGGTTTGTGAAGATATGAAATACCTCTTCCCCCAAGTATGTCACAGCATCTGTTTGCTTGCAGCATTTGTCTATCATAGCAGTAAAATCGGCAATCATTTTCTTTACTTGTCCATCTGTTATCTGCGGGTTGCATTTAATGAGATGATGAAGCAATCTGGAAAGGAATTCAAATGCAGAGTTAGTGCTTGTTACTGAAGCTTGACATACTGATTTGTAACATCCAAAGTTTGTAACTGCACAGGATGTCCAGGAGGGCATACACGATGGCTGTCAGCTGTGGCTCTATTTCTGTCTCACTTTATGCCAACTTCTCCCACAACTGTCTTCTCCCTTTCTCTTCCTTCACAGTAGGAGGAGTGGTGGAACATTATTCTTGAGTACACATTGATATTTTCAGTTAAGCCCATCAATAAGACCTACGTCTGCTAGGGTACAGACTTCAGTCTAGTCAACTGAGATACTTAGATTGATAAGAAACTCTATGTGCTATTGGTTAAACAGATGTTCTCGACTGAATACCAGTTGCTAAAGTGAGTCATGTTTGGAAATGCTGGGAACTATAAGGCCTACTAGTCTCTAGAAATGTGATCTAAGATGCCAAAGATTTAAAAAACAAACAAACAAAAAAACCAAAACCCCTTGAGTTCTGCTTGGACACAATTTTTGTTTGGAAAAAGAGGAGACGGGTAGGTGTATGAATTTCCCTCAGAAAATAAAAATATTTCCAGTTTGTGGGCAGGCTCTCTGAGTCATCCTGATAATGTTTCTGACAATATACTCCATCGTTGACAAGAACTTCAAGTACAATTCTGTCACGTGACATACCTGTTGTCGTCTGAGAGACTTGCGATTTAATTATTTGGTTTTCTATTGAAGTGACCAAAACTTTAGCTATACTATGATTCTTATATACAGTAAGTTTGCCAAAATGCAGAATAAGCATTGCAGTATTATAAGGAATTACCTGATGCTATCTCCATGAGAGAAGGACCTGGATTCAAAAGCTGATTAAATCTAGCTGCTGTAGTTGATACTTCTGTAACATTCATTTCTAATTAGGAGTATGTGCTATTCCCTTCATTTACAGTAGCAGAGACAGCTTCAGCATCAGTTCTATTCTACATTAAAATCGGAAGGACTTAACTCAAAAAGCAGCATTGGAACCGTGGACACACCATTCTTACTCAGAAGACTTTCCAGAAGTATGTAAGCTGCAGATTATTCCCTATCTCTGTTCTTCACTGTATTTTCCAATTTTGGGACAACCTGTCCATATTGCTTTCTTAAACGGTGTTCGGACACTTAGTCTCTTGTGAAACCTGTCTCTCCACACTTCTTTGGAATCTCGCAATTGTACTTACGAATCCTGCTTAATTTCTTGATTCCTTTCCATATCTTTACAAGCTACAACAATGAGCATGTTATCTATTAAAATGAGCATGTTTCACAAATGAAGAGAGACAACCCCCTAAAAACTTATTTTCTTACGTAAGACTGACATTACTGGAATCTGCAGGGTTTTGATTATTTTTTTTTTATTGTTGCAGCAGGGGAAAAAAAATGCACTTAAGGTTGAAAAAATTCACCAAACAGAAGTGCTAAACAAAACCGAAATACAGTTTTCTCCATCCAAAAAAGTTGTAATACCTTTAGATTCAAGCAAATGCTGAGACTACGCTGTTTGCAGTAGTTCTCAACCGCACACTCGTAGTCGATAACCAGAACGAGTGTGGGAGCATGAAGAAAAGCAGACCTTCTTGCAACCATATGAATGTAACTGTAATGAAAAGAAAATTTAAAAGCCATTGTAATGCCACACAAAGCTTCTAAGCAGCAGTATTTTAGTAAGAAAATAAACAAGATGTGTTTTTGCATCTGCTAACGGCCCAAATTAGTCATGAAAGTCACCATAGTCCTCCTTGAGTTTTCAGACCCAAATGGTTATCAACATTCCATATTTAAAAACATATATATACACACACGTACGTAAAAATATGACGATAGCCAAAGATTTCAAGAGTTTTACAATGGAGAAATCCCCACTCCCGTACCTACCATTTTTCTCCTCCTTGTCCTTTCTTAAATTCAAGGCTTTTTGAGAATTGTTAGTTTTCCTGGGAAAATAGAGAAGAAAGGAAGGTGGAGAAATTGAGAATTAAACCTAGGAAAATACAGGTGTGTTTACTAGAATATTGAAAACTTAAAATATAGGTTTCTGAAGACAAGCATTTTTCTTTTAGTATTTCTTTGAATGAAAAATTACCTGATTTGACAGTGGTGGGTGAAAGACTCCAGTATTTGAAATGCATGTGCAGCTTTTTCTAAACACATACCAATATTTCTTCAAACTGTTCTATTCTACCTGACTAAAAAGTATTTATCCAGTACAAAATGAGCAGTTTCCTTACTAGTCCAGGAATGACACTTTGTTGTCCTAATATTCCTTAAACAGCACACTGGGCTCTAGGCTCTGGTGTGGTCGAAGGAAATACTCATTGGGAGTTCTGCAAGTTAGGAAACGCTGATTTATTTCAGGGTCAGCTTTGGCACAGCAGTCAGCTGCTGCGCCACATGCTTCGTAAAGTTTTCCTGATAGACCTTATCAATGCTGGGCTACAAGAACAAGAGTAGAGAGAGGGAAGAACATCAGAATGATGGGACTGTATAGAAGTCTTATGTACGATCCTATCTGTTCAGATTGCTGTAAAATGCGTGCGTGTGTATATGTAAATCCACAACTTGTTTAACTTTGGGGACAGATTGTGCTGGTTACTTGTCAGTCTGGGTTGACTGGAAACATCAACTTAATTAATATTAATTTCCTACCGGTGGTTTAAAACACTCTGGTGTCACCTCATTTTCACCACACCAGCGTGCAAGGTGGACAACTCTAGTCACTTGTTGAGCTATGCTTTTTGTAACAGCACTTCAGGAGATACTGATAAAATGTGATCATGGCCCTGAAAGACAAGTACGTTGTGAAACAGAGGCACACCTCAGACTTCCAGGGACTGTGACTTCTGCATTTTAAGACTTCAGCAACTATCTCTAGGGACTGGGCTGAGGGCACAGCCGGCTACGAGAGGCTAAGTCAAGTCATCGGGACTAAAATTTCCAATGGACTTCAATGCTTTTGCACATAACCGTGTGCATACTCCTAAGGAAATGTCCAGCAGTGTGAATTGTTTGTTCAAATAGTAGGGCGTGGTCCCAGAAACCTGTGTCTTTCCAGGTTCGGTCCCCTCTCCAGTGAGTTATTTATGTTTGTTTCCCTATCCAAAACTTTATGTTGACTATAAATACTTCAGATGAGGACTCCTTCTGGTGTGCTTCCTACTGCTTGAATCCAAGAAGCTTCTAGGTGCTTTATGCTCTCAATTGTTAATAATAACTGATAATAAAATATCTCTCCGCCTCAGCATGGTTGGTGACATATTTTTGAGAGTTCTTTTTGCGTTCCCGTCATTGCTAACATGTACCGGTTAGGATTAATATTATCAGAAAAGGCCCCGTGTCCTGCCCCACGCTGTGCTCCCTGTCACAGAGGGGCTATCTACCAAGGCCCTACCGTGCATGTAGTACAGGGTTGTGCTGTGAGGATGCGCAAGGTGGCACCGCTTCTGGATTGAAGCAAGCTGTAGGTATTTCTGTCTGAGCTGGGTGTTCTCTACGCTGTGGAAAAGCAGAAGCATCTGTCAAAGGGAAAAAAATATTACTGAAATGAGAAATGTTAAACTGATGGTTCACTTAGACTGCTTTAAAACTTCTGCCCTGTAAATTTCTGAACCGCTGGACAAAGTCACATTTAGATTCTGGGGAACAAAGGAAGGAACGATGAGGCTTTGCGCTGCAGTTGCTGTGGGGAGATGTTATGTGCATTTGCTCTTTTTGGAAATAAATTAAGGCACTGGGTTACAGTTTACAAACATGCCAGTTTTTCACCAACTCTTGACGGAGTTGGGAGTAGTACCACTACCTTCAGCTGGTATCGACCAAACTGGCCTTAAGTATGTTATAAAGCGTCACGCTTTGACTGCCTGGTGCGAAGACATTCAGGTTTGCTAACTCTATGTTCCCAAAGGCTTCTCCAGGACCCCTGAGCTCTCTAGTGACAGAGTATCTGGGCATTAGTCTGGAAAAGCTCAAGCCCACCCTCAAAATGTTTATAATACAGTGACAGGAAATAGTGTCAAACTAACTCATGTATCCGCAGTTTTTTTGGAAAACATTGGTGGGCTTTTCATTTTGGAGATCCCGAACACCAAAAACTATTAGATCGGCTTCTGGTTACGTTCGATACAAATCACCACCATAAGGCTTCTGTAAGAGACAACCAGTTGGAAGTTTTCCATTTG
The DNA here is from genome assembly GCF_000699145.1 of Aptenodytes forsteri. Lineage (NCBI taxonomy): Eukaryota > Metazoa > Chordata > Aves > Sphenisciformes > Spheniscidae > Aptenodytes > Aptenodytes forsteri. The sequence continues at coordinate 1,439,572 of NW_008795298.1, forward strand.
CCCCACTCAAAAGGAATGTGTTTAAAAAAGGCAGGACTTTGCACACAGCAATGTGTATCTATATGTAAATTTGAAGCCCTTTATCTAGCATTCAGTGAAAAATTTTCAATACATAGAAAGCAATTGCTAGAACTTGTAAGATAATAAGGACTCCCATATACTGAAAAATGACATTTAAAATTACGTTATTAGAGGTTTTTGTTGATTTCTGTAAACTTTTTTTTGCTTAAACACTTTTTTGGCTAAAAGTAGTGAATGTTTCATTGAAAAGAAAGGTTTTCACATTTCACTGTAATTTTTTTCTTATTTTTTTTAATCGGAAATCAGAATCTTTTAAGACTAATGGAAGTACAGATTCCTCCTGTTTGGGGGGCAGGGAAACACCAAACAAGAAAACCCAAACCAAAAAGACCAAAACTATAGTGTTTAATTAATCATAGTTAGCATATTGTATGTATTCCAGTAGGCTGAAAATAAGGGTGTTTCACTTTATGTTCATTATGAAATTATGCGAAGTTATCTCCAACCAGTTATTGACACAAGTGCAAAGCTGGTAAGGACATCATAAGAATGCAATTCAGCTAGAATGTGCTTACCTGCATCTCAAGCAAATGTTTAATGATTTTTGTGTGTAGCAAAACTGGAGAGAATAAAGGAAATAAACAGTATCTGCTTCATTATTCTGGATTATTTGCAGGTGTAGACCACGCAGAGGAGCTTGGAAACAAAGAAGATGGAAGGCAATGAAATTATTTGTATGCTGTTATCAACCAATTGTCTGTAAACAATTAACCACACAGATGTAAATTGCTGTAAATTTGCATTAAGACTTGGACAGGGCTCCCAGACTGAACCCACCCTCGCTAAAAGGGAGCGTGACAAAATGCTAGGTTTGTGATTTAGAGGGGACAGTTTTGAAAAGACCTTGTAAAATCAGATTTTTGCTTTGCCCAGCTACATAAGAAATTGAGCAAACTAAGAACTGGGTTACAAGACTTTATGTAAAATTTAACTTCGTTTAATTGCAGAATTGTGCTTTCTTCCACCCTTCTTTTTTTGGGGGGTCAGCGGTGAAGACAGTATTTGAATATTGTTTTGTATTAGCAATTAATGGCTGAGGCAGAGGTGATAACTGCCATCACAATTCACTTAGGACTGCAAATCATTAGACAGTTAATTTAGAATTTCAATTGCTTTACGTGAGCTGAGGTACAGTTTCCTTAGGATTTTCCTGGTGCTTTACAGACTTCCACTGGAAGAATTAAAGTGGAGGTTCATTTGTGTTCATGGGGAAGCCCTGAACAGACAGCATGCGCTTGGGGATCTGGTTCAATACTTGCATCCAGTTAATTTGGCAGATTCAGATAAGCCACTGCTGCAACCAAAGCAAAATACCATGTGTTTTGATCCTGGCGCCCCTGGCACATAGTAGTTTTATGTTAGTTGAAATGCAGCTTACTAGTGCTAGTATGCACAAAAGTCACGATTGGTCTTTGGGCAAAGACAGTAATAAATCACCACCACAAATGAAGTCATTTAGACAGCGTTGACTACCAACGTATGCTAACTCATAACTAACGCAAAAGGCGTATCCCCTGCTGGGCAGCAAGGCAAGTGATAGCCTTAGGATGAGGTAACAAACAGCCCTAGGTGCTAAAATGGCAACGTCCACCCAAATGTACCAGTGGACTTCTAAACTTTGCACTTCTTCGATCTGATGCAGTCAAAAAGGTTTCACGACACTTATCTGAGAGTAGATAAGGGCTAAGCGCTCGGGTAACCGAGAGGAATTTTTTAGAAACCCAGGAACATGCCCTGGCCCAAAGCCACTGCCCATTACCAAGCCCCAGACACGCTCTACTGTATTTTTACTAAGGCTGAGGGCCATGAGATCAGCATCGTAAGCTGGTACAGAGAGCTGGAAGAACATTCTTGCTACCCGATCATTTTCCTATTTGCGTTGTCATGAACTGGATATAAATGTTTCTAAATGTTCAGGTGACAGCTGAAGCATGCAGTAAAGGACTTCCCATACAGTAAGGCCACGGCTAGCAGCCTTCTTACAAGAGACGCTCCAGAGTCACGATACTAACCCTAGCTCCCAAATACCAGCAATGTATGCAGAGCAACTGGGGCCTAAAGGTCGTGATAGTTCACCAACCTCAGAGGGACCATGAGAAATCAAGAAGTTACACGGAAATGCCATGACCAAGAGATCCAACTTAGCCCAGTGACCTAGAGATGACAAAATCCTTTAGGGATGCCCCAAAAAAGACCACTACCGATATCCACTGTTTTAAAAGATAGAGGAAACTGTGCTTACAGACAGGACAACTGTCGCTTTATGATTCAGAGTGCGGTAGAGGTATGGAGAGGAGAGGGTGGTTGAGTAATTCAGGATGAAGAAAGTAAGGAGCTTAGGGCAGGTGGGAAGGGAGTCTGATGGAGGCAGGTGATGTGTGGTCAGCTGAAGGAATTAAAGACCGAAGGAGAAGGCAGAAGGAAATGCATATAGCCCCTCACCCTTTCACACTAGGAGCAGTAGAATAGAGACCTTGCCTTCTAATTGCCTCAGAGAAAAGTAGCACTTCTAACTTCTGGATCTGGCTGTTACTTTGAAAACTTTGGAATCTGCAGGTAGAACTTCATTGTCCAGCAATGGTAGGTTTTGCATTTGTTAAGAAATAATGATTTTGTGTTTATTTCTCTGTCTTAGCATAAGAAATCTACATATAGCAAATAAATTAATTTAGAGGAGTCGAGTCTCAAGAGATTGCTATCAGTTAGTGTTAATGGCTGGTGCTGTCAAAATTGTGTTTCTTGTAAAGGATGGGCGTGTAGTTCCCATCAGGCTTTCTCCCGAGATTGGAAAACTTGATCTACAGGAGTAGGTTTTGTGAATATTAGAAGTTCAGTAGTCATGGCTTTAGTAACCTTTACAGAGGATATCTGAGAAAGACATACAGGCACACAAAAAAATGAAAATGGAGAAAGTGAAAATTAGCGTGCATATTTCTGAGGGGTAACAGTAGATCACAAACTACAACTATATATCCATTCATTATACTGTGCTGTAGAGGAAAGAGAAAGCAAATGGGGCATACAAACAGGAGCAGACTACAAGGTGTGTAATTCCTCGTATTGCTCAGTACCACAAAGGTCCCGCTGTTTTAGATCTTTATCTATTACCACAGCATCACGTTGTTTCCTGGGACACCGTCCCCCAGGGAAGGTGTTTCTATTTTTATCTAGACAGAGACAGCACGTGTCAGACTCTCCAGGGCACATCGCATACCAGCAGAACTGCCAAGCGAATTGTCACAGTACAGGAAACGGATGCTTACAACAGTGCCTGGCTTATTGGGCACGCTGCTGCCAACTCCGTTGTTCGCAGGCAAGGAGAGGGGCCTTCAAAAAACTTGCGTCTGCCTTAACATTGATGTGCTGGGTTTTTGGGTTTTTTTCCCCCTTGAATACTCAGGAATACCTGTGTAGTCTTCAGTGAGCTCTAGGGACTAGAAGTTGCAATAGAAGGAATAACAAACCTAAAAGACTCTTGAAATAACCTACCAAAAGCTGCTGCATGAAAACAAGTCACAGGTGTCACGCTAATAGTTATCATGACAGTTGGCCTTTCTGAAATTTGAAGCCATCATTTAGGTTTGTTAGCGGAAATTGCAATATGTTGAAATTTCAGAGGTAATTAGGGGGAGGTTTCCCTACCTCTTTAGGCGACAGCTAAGCGGTTAAAGAACACTTTTGTACAAGTGCAGTCTTAGCTACAGCTGCAGGTGTGCTTATTCCTTTTCCTTCTGAACTCAGACTCTACAAGGAAAAAAGTAAAGTCACCTCGTTACAAAGAAACCCAGATGGACAAAAACCTATCAGCTGTAGAAAACCACAGCCCAAAAGAGAGCCCCAGGAATGCTAAGGAGATTGCTCAGCATGGGAGCAAAAGCTCTTAAGAAGTAGTTTTAAAAACCGCATCAATACCGAGGCTTAAGATGCTTCTTGAAGTGCTGCAGCTTGGCTGCGGTGCACTATCTTTATGCAAACTGAAAGACACTGTGACAGGCGAGAGTGGAATAGGTGGGTTCCTATGAATTGTGGAAATGGGGGTGGGGTGGAGGGAAATACATTCTTTTCACATATTTTTGCTATATTGATATTCGACTCTACTCTCTTGACACATTACTCTCTTCAGCATTGATAAAATGATAAATGCAGCCTGGAAATCATTTATAGATTAATTCTCTATCTCTCCGGAGCCAGCAAAAGTTACCAACAAATTAGTTATAAACACATTTTCAATTACTAGATCTTAATGGAATCCTTAACCTGCTTTGTATTTGGAATTATTCGACGTGCAGTTGAAAAGCCGTACCTGTGACAGGAAGCTAACCAGCACACGTAACAATCGTAACGTGATACGGCATGGGGATTAGCTGGAAATCTAATGAGAAACCCACCCTTCTTGATAGATTTGTGGGGCTAGTGCTGATTTCTGCACCTCAGAATCTTCACCGAACCTCTTCCTCGAACAAGCTTAACTTGTCCTAATTAACTACGGCTACACTGTCCTAGAGCAGGTTAGTTTCAGCTGCAGTGAATGACTGTCAGCTTTTTGGATGGTGAATGAGATAATGGGAATGGTGTTTGTAACGACTGTTTGTGCTCCCTTAAACTAAGGGAAAAGGTGCTTAACTGCAGCTGATGAATGATTCTTGCTCAGATTCACAAAACTTTAAATCTTGAATGAGAAGTTTGTAAATGCCTTGGGGTCACATAAACTCTTCTAAACCAATACATAACTATGACTTACAGTGACTGAATGTTCCAACCTTTCAATCATAACAGGATTGATTTTTCCTTTTAAATTTTCAACCCAATGTCTCTGAATGTTTCATTCTGAGTGTACTTCTATGGTTCTGGAGAAGATTCCCAGTTCATGAACTACAGGCACAAAGAGTTTCAAGGCCAAGAAAACTGCCCTTATGAAATGCCTTATGATGCAAGGGCTCTTCTAACGATGCGAGGGTTATGCAAGGGTCCTTGTTAAAGTGTAGCAGATTTGGGGGTTTTGTGTTCGTGGACTGAAACTAAGTATGTGCTAGAAAATCACGCTGCTTTAGTGGCACAGAACCGAAAAATTTCTCTCTTGGGAGCTTCCTGCAATGAAGGGCATGGTTTAGATGGCGGGCTTTTCAAGAGTCATCTCTAAAGTCAAAAGCTGTTTTAAAAACAACTTAAGACATGAAAAGAAGTATCTAAAAGCAGATCTGTTTGCAACTCTTTGCAAGCGAAGAGATACTTGATTTGTGGTTGATGTTAAAAAAAAAATCTTTTTTTTCTTTTCGTAAGAGCTCGTTGCTAGTCATCTTATTTACACTGAACAGTTCCTTTGAACATTCTCTTAATATGTAATTATAATTGCTGAAGTAAAGCATAAAATGAACCTGTAATTGAATCAGAGTATGAAAGTCTAGCGAAATGTCTTACCACCTTTCATATTCTTTCATACATACTTTCCAAGAGCAAGAAACAGGAAAAAAAAACCCCAATGGAATCCCTGCCCATATATACTACTTATAGCAACCATTTTGTGTAGGGAGCGCTGCAGAGCTTTGCCTTATGGTAGTCACCAGCAGACAAGGACAGATGCAGATGTATAAAGCTTTTATTTATTATTCATTTTTTTCAAAGTAATAGAATTGAAAAGTTTCTGGAAAAGTATGTGTGGTTTGACAAAACACTGAAGATTTATGAAATACTCATTCAATACCAAAGGAAAAACGGTAATGGGCAGGAGAAGTTACACAGAAGTGTTTTTCTTCATATTTTTCCCACTGGCAACCTAGACTGGAGAAACAAAAAGGATTATTTTGTAAAATGGTAGCATACTAGTAGTACTACAACTTTCAGTATGCAATGTAATGGTAGATGGTAAACCACTCGTTAGAAAAAGCAAACGCCTGATGGTTAAAGGGAAGCTAGGTGCTTTTTTTGAGTTGAAGGAGTTAAACGGGTGGAAGGGTGGGCAGAGACGAGTAGATAGATAGATGACCTGGTATATATGCGTTATTGCTGTTACCTACCATGTATTAAGCGCTAATTCCTAATATGGCTCTGCTCTGGACTATTAGGTTTGCACCCTAGAAAAAGGAATACAAACAGTTGTGAGAGAGAAAGCAAGGGAGCAAAGTATGTAGTGCTTGAGCAGGAACTTTCATGAACTTAGACTTGTGTCTGCATTATGGTTCGAAGGATAATTCTAATGGTACTTCCTAACCTTAGAATCTGGGTACTCCTGTACGTTGGTTATTTTTCAATTTTGCAAAGGTAGAAAATAAACTTTTAGAGTGAATTAAAGGCAAAATAATTCTTTCCTAAGTCGTCTTAATATATTTACCTATGCAATACTTCGGTTATAAATAAAAAAGGATTCAATCAATAAGCAGTTTAAGATATTAGTAATACATTTCTACGCTTCAAATGATAATGAGGTTGCTGTTGGAAACTGTCATTTATACTTCCTGTAAATGCTTTGCGCTTGCTCAGGAATATGGCTACAGATAAACTTCTCCTGTGGTTATTTCAGAGACAAGTAAATGTTGAATGAACGAATGTATTTGTGGTTGATGAGTTTGAAAATAATGGAATGACTGTTCATAGGACATAATCAGCTGGACTCCCCCTGCCAATATATCTATATTTGCTAGGCGTCTCTGATAATTGATCCAGATACACTTTTTACTGGTAATCCTTCAGAGTTCTGTAAGAATCTGTAGCACAAAAGGAAGTTTACGTATGCTAGAGATAGATTTTAAATTCTACACATACGTATTTTTCAAGTTTGGCTTGTAGATATTCAACTGTTCCGGACAAGGCCCTGAAGAACCTTGTCTAATCTAGAATTTAGCCATGCTTTGAGCAGATGACTGGACTACACTACCTCCAGACAACCTTTCCACATGAAATTGTTCAATGACTATAATCTGTGACTGTAATCTGTACAGTCAAGATGTATGTTATGCTCTGTAGGCAAATTTATTGTAAGGGCACATGGCCAAGTAACCATAGCAGTTTGCAGAACCACTTTCGTAATGCATGGTTTCCTAGTGAGTTTCCAGTTTCCTGTCTATGTTTTTTGCTTTGTTTGTTTGTTGTGGTTTTCTTTAAAGGAGATAGGAAATACCTCTTCCCCGAAGCACGTGTCAATATTGGATTGCTTGCAGCACTTGTCTACCATGGCAGTGAAACCATCAGCAATTGTCTTTATTTGTTCTTCTGTCATCTGGGGCTTGCGTTTAATGAGGTTGACAAGCAATCTGAAAACAAAGCCACAATACCCAGTTAATGCTATCTGTTGTAGTTTGATTTCCCAATTTAAAATACGCCATTCTATCCAGATACAGCTCACTTAGGAGGTTTTTTTTGTCACGCCTAGAGGACATGTCTATTTGTGACTCCAAACTCCCAGTCCACCACAACCATCTGTTCGCTTTTTGTTATCCCGGTTACAGGTGGGGAAAAAAGTTATCGAAATGATCTGTACGTTGTCTTAATTAAGTACATCTGAAGACTTGCACTGGCAGTGGACCTACATGAAACTGGTCAGCTAAGACACTGATTTTATTTCAAGAAAATACCCTATTTTGCCTCTTCCAAACTACATGATGTTATGCACTCACAAGCTCAGTACAAATACGTAGTTCCCTCTGGTTTTCTCTCTGTTGCTAGTGAAGTCCCAGTCAGATGACAAAACAGGGGGTTTGTAGCTTCCTTCTGCCTTAAAAAGGTGGTTATTGTACCTCCCGGCCCCTCCCCCCCCCCCCCCCCGCCGCAAGTGTTACACTTCAGAAGGTGTTCTACAAGGTACAAGGTTTAGCTTACTTCATCTGCCCTAATTCCCGTTCAGCAGGAGGAGCGGTGCACAATTTTTCATCGAAGCTGAACATCTCAGGGTCAAATGCTGGAGGCACGTATTTGGTATCTACTCCCATGGCAGTAAAACAAGGTCTCCTGTAAGCATAGGAGTCGCTGCAGCAATGTGAAACGTTGTCATTTATAGGTGTAGTCTCCTGCCTCCTGCACATATCCTGAATCACAATGCTCAGCTGAAAAGAGAAGGAAAGAGGGACAAACATGAGTTGCACTTTCTACAATAACAGAAGGAATGTGATGTTTGTGTCACAATAACACAGCTGGAAGTGGAAGCTGTTGGATCTAAACACCTGTTCAGAAATGGCATGGTCTTAAAATTTAAAATAAATACATATTCCTGGAGTCGGGCATTGCTTAATCTGCAAACAGTCTACATCGGGCTACAATCAGTAGGTACTTTTTTTTTTTTTAAGAGACTGTTTAGCTTTTCCAAACGCAAGCTGCCGCAGAGCCAATCGACTTACTTACTTTTGCTTTCTGAGGGAGAGCAAAGTTTAGCTAAAATTTTCACAAGCTACCATTGGACAACTATTCAGGTTCTCACGTCTGTTAAAAATGAACAGACTTTGAATTCTGTTAGGTAGATGCTTAGGTTGGGGTTTACCAAAAACCATTTTGAGTTTACTACCTCACCAGAACTCAACGTTTTTGAGAACAGAAGAAATCTCCCAAGAGGAGTAGAGAGATTAAACTAAGGTACTCACATATCCCTCAGAACAAGGTAGGCGTCTGTCTTCAGGAAGCTGGCAGCACTTAGTACCAATGGCTGACATTTTCTTTCCAATTTCAACCAAGGTGTCAGTTGATACCTGAGGCATTTTCTTAGTGTAGCGGATCAGAAGTCTGAAAAAGTCACATCAAAATGACTGCTCACATTTGAAGAATGCTCAACTGAGCTAGACCACTGAAGTGAAAATAGAAGTGAAGACGAAATGAATTTGCCCAAAGCAGCCAGCATCGTTGTTTACGCTCAAGAATATTTATCAGAAAGTACTTACGCTTTAAGAAAGTCTGTCTCGCCTTTGGTAGTGAGAAGCTCACAGTTTGTCTTTACGACCTCCTGAGTTTCTTTGATGGGTTTGTGCAACATCTCTTGCTGCAAACAAGTATAAATTTATTAGTAACATTAGAGCAGGACATTCTGCTAACAGTCATACGAATATACCTTTTGACCTCTTCTAAATCTTATTAGCTGTAAGATACCCATTTAGCAAGGACAGTCATTTCCATATAGCCTGGATGGCGTAGGGAGGACTTGATTCTCATGTGAGTCTTAAGTTCTAACAGAAATTCTGTTAAAAAGGGAGCAAGATTTTTGAAATTTAATTTAATTACCCATTGGACTTACTTTCTAGACAATGGGGGGTTTTTTGTTTGTTTGTTTAAATAGGGTAAATATTTTTCAAGTACAGGATTATCAACCGTGAGGGGAACATCCTCTTTCTATCCCTTGGCCAGAGCTGTCAGTGACTCAACTTGTACTGTGACTTGTCTGCGATTTAGTTGAAGATTAGGAGACCTAAGTTCAGGTGTCTGTATGTGAGCTGGCCACGCAGGTTCCCATCATAATGCATGAGCAGCCATACTCGGTATAGGCAGTGGAGCCCATAGAATAATTCAGCTAACCAGCCATTAATCATCTTCTTCAGGACAAGCAGAATCACTTCTGAGTGACAGAGGCATCAGGCAGTTGAGGGAGACTAGTCTGAAATTTCGTAAGGTGACCAGTTAAGTTACTCTGTGATCTGAGAAAACTCTGTATCCTTGTCACGGACCCTGCGCTACTTCATCTCCCATCAGAACATTAACTTCCTCTGGGATTAGTCTCTTAAAATGCTTTCTGTCTGCTCTTCCGTAGGAGCTTCCCAACCTAATTGTTTCACGATAGGTACCGACCAAGCATTCTAGTTATCTGCAAACAAAGCTTTGCACCTACAGTATTTCCGTAGCACTCAGGAGGGTTGTCTGTTTTGCAGCACTTTTCCATGAGTGCTTCATATCCCTTACTAACTCTCAGAATCAGCTGCGTGGAGAACTCAGGGTGTCTTCGGGCATATTCATAAACAAACCTGAAAGACACACAATTAGAATTAGATAATTAGATCTCCTGAATAACATGCTGCTTTCTTCATGCACAACACAATAATTGACAATGACAGTTCCTCAGATGAGATCAAGTAAGGTGGACAATGAGCTTGGAATGCTGTTTGCTTGTTTTAGTACAATTTTTTGGTCGTTCTGTTGTTTGTCAACAGGGCAAATGCGAGAGTTCCCCGGGACAGAATACTTCTTAAGCAGATAATGTATGTGGGCATGCACAAAGCCCTTGAATGAAAGAAAGGCACCGATAAATTCCGCCTTGGTAAGCAGGACAATGCTGAACAGAAACAGTCACAACGCATGAATGAGAAACTAGGGGTTCAACTAGGGTTGAAGCTACACTAGTTACACTGGACTTCCACGTGGTCATCTCTTTTCTCCACATGCACTTGAAACACCCAACAGGACAGTTTTTTCCAGCGGTGCAAAAGGACGTAGTCCAAAAAAGACAGAGGATCATTTGCAGGAACATTCAAGTACAAGCATGCACACTGCTGGCACTACTTACTCTGCCATGAATGCGTCATGACCTGCCTCAAAGCCTTTACACACTTCCTTATCTTCTAAGTATCTTTCAACTAGTGAAGGAAGATCTTCAGGTTTGTCATCAAATTCTGCTTCGATAATGCACTCGCTTCGTTCCACAACTGGCTTCTCGCAGCAGTCTTTGATTTTACTTGAGAAAACATCTTGTTTAGAGCACATATAGGTCATAAGCTCTGCCTGTAAAATTAAAACATATTATCAGAAGAACTATGAAATAATAATTTAAAGATAGATTAATTCATCTCCTCTCTCTTTCTCAGACTTTTCAGTCAGGTCACCTATTTACTTAGCGCTTTCCTAAAGAAATGCTGTCTCCATACAAAGAGAAATAATCAGAGGGATGGGTACGTCCTGTGCGTGTTGAGCACGATGTTCACAGGCATGGGGGAGAATGCGGTTCTCTCCCTGATCTTAGAAACTTTGAGAAGACAAACTCTGGAAAGCCAAGGAAAATTATTGAGTGGTCTGTCACAAGGATGCCAGACTGATCTTGTCAGTCCTGTTAGATGCCCTGCTCTGAAGGAGGACAAAACATGAAAAACCCCAGAGCTTCATAAAGCCAGCACTGGACACCAGCTGGTTTAAAAAGTGCGTCTAAGTTCCAGCCAGACAGGCAATATTTAAATCATGTCACTATTGCACAGTGTTGCTAATCCTCCCATGCAAGCTGTTCTCTAGAGTTCATTGGCACTACAGGAAAGCTGGATTAATGGCAGTACACACAACTGGACAGCAAAAATTTGTGGCCTTTTTACCTCTGCTTTCTTTTGCTTTGATTATGATTGATTTGAAGTGAGTAAATACCACCAAACAAGCTCCTTGATAAATGTTTTGATTTCAACCAAACACACATGCTGTACCGTAAGTAACAGCTCCTTGCCCTCATGATCATAAGGGCTAGATCCGGAACTGTTCCAAAACCTAGTTCCAGCAACAGTCAGCTGAGCTGGCCATGACTTTTTCAGCGGCTGAGGAACCTTCCAGCAGTGTTGAGTACAAGTTCCCTGGACTGTGAAAGAATAGCTGCACAAATTGTTGTCTTCCTAAACATTTTTCAAGTATGTAAACATTTTTGAAAAATACTTAGCTTACCCTGTCATCCATGCACTCTACCATGTCCCCTTCACAGCACTCTTTGTAGATACCCATGACATGTTGTAGAATTTTAAGCATTTCTGAGAGTGGAGCCTTGGGATATTTCTGGCTCAGGAGAGCAAGTTTGCTAGGTGAAAAGAAGAAAAATACACTTGTTTTAAAGCTCTGTATTGAACAGAAACCCTGCAAATCACTACCGCTTATGATACTGTAGATCAGCATTGTTTCAAGTAAATATTCATTCATTCATCTCATCTAATTTCTGGTGGCTAGAAAAAAAAGGACATCAACACCTGCACCAGTAACGCAGTGCTCCTTTAAAATAGACAGAAAGAAACAAGTTTGCAATTCTTCCGTTCTATCATCTGAGCTGTCTATGTAAGAATCACACTCTAGAATTCCCCATTGCTCTTGAGTGACTGTAAAGCATCTCTAGATTACTTAGCGCAGACATATACAGTTCTAACTAAACCTTTAAATCAAAGCTGACTATATCTAGTAAGGTAATCCTAGTCAACGTTAGTGTATTGGACTAGCCACAGAATGAAAGCAGTTCTCTGTGCTTAGGCAGGTGATCCACTTACTAATTGCAAAAGTCTTTCTTAATCTTAAAAACGCACCTTTGACAACTGTGATTCTGCCAAATTTGACTCTTTGATTGATCAGCAACTTTGCTGATTACCAATGTGCCCGTCGCTAAAAGCTGTAGGCATCGGAACAGGGCACAGCTTTCGCAAAAATGTGGATTAAACACACTGGAATCTCTGGTTCTGAGTGACGCTCCATCAATTAACTCTGCATCTTCTGGATCGGTTCTAGAGATGGTTTAATTTGTCTGTAACTCTGACGGCTGATCTTTTTACTAGTGCTCACTATCAGCCTGGAATATACAGGTTCCCCTTTGTGTCCAGTCTTTATGCAGAAACCCGATCAGAATGAAATGCTACATTTAAATAAATAGGCTAAGAAATAGCTGTCGGCCTATTGCTGAAAGACTGACCCACTGATCTCTATTCTGTCGGACAACGGTTCTCAGCTAAAAGTACGCTAGGAGGTACCATGAATGCAGTTTGCAAACTCAGCATATAGAAGTGAATTATATATGCTGATGTTTTCCTCTTGAGTAGTTTCAAGTTTAGGTAAACAAGCCTACTTTTTATAGAAAACTGATTGGAACTTACTCTGCTTTGAAAGTTCTCTCGCCAAACTTCTTGAGGATTCCACAAGAATACTGCTGCTTCACACTTACTTTCTTGGCTCTTTCTTTTATGGCAGCTGCCTACAGTAACAGGATGCACATTGTCACATTAAACTGATTACATCTAATGGACTGAGAAAACAGCAAATCTGAAAATCCCACTTCAGAAACACAGCACGTTCTGGTCCAGTTAGCTCTGATGAAAAGCCGAGCCCACTGAGAATTCCTTAGGCAGTCCTATCCAGTTCACAATCAGCATTTAACTTCTAGTCTATACACTATACTTTATGGCACGGTGTAATTCTTCTACGGACATGCTGCTCTTCACCAAATACTTTGATTTCATTGAAACCCTGTGGCTTCAAAGGAGCGTAAGTTGTCTTTCAAAGCACCGCAGCGATTACACAAAAGTCACAGGGACTGAGTTTGAGACAAAGGGAAAGTTTGGCTCATGCCATTCTCAAGGTTAACATGATATCTTGGCTACGGTTCTCTAAAAAGCAAAGCTATGTGGAAGTCATCTGCTATTGATTCATAGGGCTAATACATGATTAATCCTGACCCTTCTCTACGAGTTCTTCATACAAAGATTTGCGTGAACAGGAAGATTCTACCGGTTTCTTACTCTTTCTCCTCCATTTGCTTGGGCAACGAATAGGAGAAGAATAGGAGAGACCTCTCATACACCTACACGTTGGATGTGGCGATGGCATGTTAGGCTGCCAAGTGAGATCTGTCTTTCCCTAGTGTCTTTTCGGTAGCATGCCTTCTCGTTACGGTTTACCACGGATGAAAAATCCCAAAGGCTACATGTTATTTGGATTCAGCGCATCTGCGCAATACTCATAGCTGCCTGATAATATATTAGAGAAGGAACAAAAAGACAAGCTTAACTATCCACAGTTTGATTCTTTTGTTTTTTTCACTTAAAAAAATAAAAATATGAATTTTTTTACCATCTTAGTTTCTATGAAGTCATAAACAGACGTTTACTGACAACCACCATGGGAAAGCACGATTTTAGAATTATAAACCGTAATTTAACATTAGATTTTTAAAGTCACTTCTCGCTTTAAAGAGAATTGCTGCTAAGATCGGAAGAGACCTTTATGTAGCAGACCAGTTGCTTAGTTTTCATCCACAGTGAAAAATTTGATATACCTTTTCATCCAAGCAAGCACCGACATCACTCTCTTTGCAACAGGTTTGAAGTGCATGTTCATAATCAGCAGCCAGACTGAGGATTGTTGGGGCATACAAGAAGGGTTCTCTTCTTGCAACAGAATAGATGAAACTGTAAGGAAAAGGAAACCATAAGTTACATATTCCAATGACAACAGCAAATGGCCTTAAATCTCTTACAGCTTCTATAACTTTTATTTCTAGTTTAGAAATGTAATCTACTTTCCTAACACAATGCCTACTAATGGTAAATGCTCTGCTGAATCTCACTGTTTCCAAAGGAGACTCAATAACAATGACGGAAGGATGAACTCCTTATACGTCTGTTTGATGTACATGTGCTTTTTTAAAATGCATTGTCAAATACTTGTAAATTCTGATTTTGAGTGTGAAAAACTAATCTATGGCCATTTCACCAAGATTTTAGTGCCAATTTTTATTCTTTTTACTGTTACCTTTCTTCATCCTTTCCAATTACAATGGGGGTAGTGGGAAGCTGGAGCAAGTAAATTATTAAATCAATATGGGAAACACTGTGGTTTTTTGGGGGGTTTTGGGAAAAGAAATAGTCCCCAAGATTTATAAAATGTGATCCCTTAAAGCCCATTTTTGAATGGAAAAACCTGCTCTAGCACGGAATGAAAAAACGTGATCAGAGCTTTGGATATTTAACGATTGAGCGACAGTTTTATACATGCAGATATGAAGTTGAATACTTGCAACTTTTTCAAGTTCAAGTCATGTCCACACACTCTGGATACCTTGGGGATCCCTCCTCTGCATGACTAAATACTTAAACAGTACAAAATGGCCGTTTTTCTTACTGTCCCAGGAATGGCACCCGGTTGTCCTGGTACTCCTTGCATATCACATCAGAAGCTGGTCTTTGGTATGGCTGAACGAAGTCTGGCTGGGAAACTTTAAATGACAGGAAACACTCATTTCTTTCAGGATCAGCTTTACTACAGCAGTCAGCCATTGTACCATATGAGTCACGGAGCTTTTCTACTTGGCAGATTTCATCCAGGAAAATGGAGGGCTGTAAGGAAGATGCTGAGGGTCAGAATTATTGTTTATAGACAGTGTAATGTACATTCTATTTATCTGCAAAAGAAAACCCAGATTGAAAAGTGAATACTTTTTTACTGGATAGGATTTAGACCATAAATCAGAATAATCCATTGTTTTCAACACAATTTCATAAAGTTTTATTTTATGTGGTCCAATATCAAAACTGTTACAATGCTTTATTGAAAAAAATTAATTTCAATTATAATTTAAAATACTCTGTGCAAGACGGTGATCTCCTTTTACTTATAATCTGACTAAACTGAATTTTCAGATGAATTGAAGCAGGATTTAATATTCTACTTGATGATCAGCTTGGGAAACCTTTAGGGAGAACTAATGGAGCCATGTCATTTGGTCTGAATGTTATTGCTCGCAAGAACACAAGCACCTAACTTTCTGAAGGGCCGGGCTGAACCTGCTCGACATCCAGGGATCTTAGGTACCTGCAAACTTCTTTTGTTACCTGATCTTAGAGGTTTTTTTAAACTTATTAAACTAAGTAGCTTAAATTAGCACACATACCTTTTCAAGTCACCCCAGTGTGAAAACCCACACGCTTTGGTCACTTTAATACCTAGAATTAGACCTGTATTTTACAGCTGGGGTATTTGTACTAAATGCTAACGTTTATTTCCAGGCAATGCTAAACTTAATGTGCCAAAGTGTGGTGTTTGGGCTACAACATATGGCTCCACAGATCCTTTAGGCACTTTCGAAAAGCAGAGTTTCAGAACCTGACAAAAACAAGTTCTTTGTTTCAGCCCTAAAATCTGAGCATGGGCCGATGACAACAGCAACACCTGAAAGGATCAGGTATAAATCCTCAACGAGGATGATTCTGGTAGCTGCACAGAATGAGGAGAAACACAATACCAAAGGATTCACTGCCTACCAGTGATTTTGTGCACTCAGGAGCATCCTCATTGGCCACACACTTCTGTGCCAGATCAACAACATCCTTCACGAGCTTAGACAGTCCGTCATAAGAACACCTCTGGAGATACTGGGCAAATGTGATCATGGTACTGAAACACAAAGCACATTTTGGAATACGGAAATAAGAAACGTAACGGTCAATATTTTCGAAGGTGCTTCTCGATTCAAAATTGTTCAAATGACACGCACAAATGCTTAAACAGAGTACCATGAAGAGCATAGTAACAGACCCCATATCCTTCCTCTTCTCACCTCCTTTCTGAAAAATGTTTTTAACCTTACTTCCCAAGAACAAAAGTCTTGAATAATAGATTAGAAACAAAACAGAAAAGACTATGATTTGAGTTTTCTGCCACTTTTACCAGCATATTTGTAAACGCCATAAACTAAGCTGGGTTTTGCCATTGTTACAAATCATCATCTTCAGGCTGCCTTCTTTCAGAAGCAGTTATGTTCCTGTCAGGGCCCTCTGCCATTCCCAAAACCAGTTTGAAAAGAAAATCGTTGAACTGTCTCAGAAAACCTGTCGCAGGTTTGTTTTTTGATGTTGGTGGTTTGTTGGGGTTGGTTTTTTTTTTGGTAATCCAATAAATCCAGCATAACTCCTCTCCATCCTAAGGTTATCGAAACTGTATTACTCATGCCTATTTTCTTTTCACATAAGAAACATAGGCTTTCTCATAAGGTTTGCAGGGAGTTCTTTTCCCAGAGAGCAAGAAAGTCATCGTGACTTCTGCAGGTCTTAAAATATTTGTAGGCTTTGTATGTAACAGTAAGAAGGCTAACTCAACGCCATGCTTCGGTGAGACTTATACACTCCTCGCTAGCTCATACAGTGTGTTTTAGTTTCCCTTTTTTGTCCAATTTCAACAGAGATGGAAAACAATCAGAAAATGTAAGCTGAACATTCACTTACACTGCCTTAAATGTCTCTTCCTTCAAATCATTGTAGCGATGGGCAATCTCACTCTTGTGCTCTAGGAAGAAAAACAAAGAGAACTATGACGCTCACTGTCACATTGGCTGTGCTAGACCCCTTAAAGAATACATTCTGGGCACCTTGGGCCAGATTTTCAGAAGTGTGCAGCATTCACCCAGCTCTTGTACTTGAGGGAGTAATATCATTGTTTTGAAACAGACCAAGCTAATGCTGAGCACTTGTAAAATCCCATCTTTGGGTACACCATCCTGGGTAACCTGTACTGCTTTTCCGGGAACTTCAAACTAAAGCTTTCTTCAGGCCACCTTGAACTCTTTGTTGTCTCAGATGACCATTCTTGTCCATTTGTCTGCAGATACCTAACTCTTAGGCACGCTCATCTTTCTGAAGGAACCCAAGCATGTGATTTTTAGGATTCTAATACAGTATTTACCTCTGTAAGCACATACTTAATTCAAATATTCAAAATGATTGCTGTAGCTTACTATTAAGGGTTAGCAAACGTGTCCTTTGCATAACGGACAACATTATCATGTCTACACTACAAATAAAGGAATGCAGCTGCAGTTTGATTAGAGCAAGCATTAGTAGAATTTTCTCTTTTTGAACACGAAATTATTAACTTGGCAGGTTCATATTCTTGTTCCACCCGCTGCATATCACCTGTGCTCTTCATGAGAAGGAAAGCAGATAAATCCCTCCCCTTGGTCCCGACGGGAACAAATACAGGCTGTAGTTCTACCTCGCTCTTGGCGAGAAGACTCCCACAAGATTTTCCCAACAGATACCGAGGCATATGGCCACACTAATGAATGAGCTAGAACGGGGCAGTCGTTTTGTTCTAGAAATACTGTTCAGGAGCATTTAGACAACATGAAGAGTAATTCCTTTAGCTAATAGAATATATCTGCTTTGATGATAAGGTTTTCAGTGCAGAAAATTGTAAATTAAAGATTTTTTGCTGCTGTTCACTGGCATTTCCAGCCAGCTCCTGAAAACTCAGTTTTGTTAAATTTGGGTATTTTCATGTTTCAAACAAAAATCAAAAATACCAGTGGAAAAATTTCTAGGACTGCCTGCAGAAATATTTGTTTGATCAAGGTCTAAAGTTTTATAATACAGGGAGAAATGACACAATGAGGAGTTTTTGGCTAGCCTTCCTATAGCCCGGACTGAGATGTAGATTTTTGACCTACTTGTGTGAAAACCGTCGTCTTTAATTGGTGAGGAGCTCGAACTACCGTTCAAAAGACAGCACTTCTAAAAGCACAGTGCACCCACTTTCTCCATGCTGGAAAGTAACAAGATTCTGAATAATCAACAGCTGTTCAAGCACTACACTGATGTTGCAAAGGGACGTCACCAGACTTACTCGCCCAGTTAAGTTGTCTGGAGTGTTCTACTCATCTCCTCACCATTTCTTCATTTAGTTTCTTTTCAAGTCAATCAAATTTTTCTGTTCTCTTTGGATCAGGATTGCAAGAATTGTTCATGAAATTGCATTAGACATTAAATTGATACAGCAAAGACTGCAAAAACAACTAATTAGTCCTTTCTTACCTGCCTCTCGAGCAACTCTTTGCAGGTTCCTGGATCTGGCAGAACTGAAGAGGAAAATAAATGAAATTAATGTTACCCACTTCATGGCTGCAGATTATGATGTGGGCTAAATTGCTGAGAAATGCTAGGAAGATTGAAGGGAAAGCATTTGCTTATATACCCTTTACTACCTGTGTCTGTAAAACATTAACCATAGAGCTGGCATTTGTAGATTTCCATTTGGTCTGAAGAAGATTACAAAACTTGGACTGTCCTTGCCAAAAATGAATTTGATATTATTTGTTTATTATGTGTTACTCTGGGCCTTTTTGTCCTGAAAAGGTTGAACCTTCCAGCACCCAAATAGATAAAGTTTTGCGTAAATTTCCTTATCAAATGACAAACAAGGAGTTCAAGGCATCAGACAAAAAAGTCATCAAGTCTAATCCTATAGCCGTGCTTTTTTTTTTTTTTTTGCTAGTATTTGTTAAAAAGCAAAGCAGGTTGATATTGTACAGTAACAATTCACCCAGATAGGACTCAGTCCACATACTCGCTTGTAATTAGAGAATTTTAATTTTAAATCACTTCACAAAGATGAGATGGCTCACCTAGACTTTGGTATAAAAAATACAGATTGGTAAAATACAGGAATGAGCACAAAGGTACAGGTAAACGGCACCTCCAATTTCAATTGGCTTCCGAATTCTTAAAGAAACGGAAGGTGAAAGTGTGGAACGGGTACCAAGGAATCTGAATCTCACAATAAACGTAGCCCCAGAGTGGAACAATTTCATGTAGACAACTAAGTTGGAACTGACAATTTTACACTGTATAAGACTGCATCTCGCTCCAAAGGTTGGGACGTACACTTAGGGTAACATCCAAGAGAAAGGCTGCTCAAACAGCCAAAGGGCCGATTTGAGCACCTGATTTGTTAGGTCTCGTTCCGGTTCTCTGTGGGTACTGCTATTCACCAGGATCCAGAAAACTGCCAAATACATGTGTAAACATTTGCAAGAGCTGTCATTTCATAATTTTTGCAATTCCTCATTTGTGCTGACGTCCTCCCAAGAGTAATCTCTTAATTAAGCTCTCCTCTTCGGAAGTTTTCTATTGATTAGTTGGTAACTTAGAAGACCAGACACAGGAAGAATTGTGAAGTTTGCACAGAGCCCCGGGACATGGAATATAATTGAAATTATTTTTCCAGAACACTCAGTGAGAGGCTTAAAAAAAAATAACAAGTATAAGGTTGGATCCTCACTGAGTGCAAGGTGGTGTAGTTCCACAGCGGGAAACACTATGGTTTACTTTTAATGAATTTCTCTCTCCGGTGGCTGGATGTCAACCCACACGACGATTCTCAATGCGTGGCTGAAGGTCGTGCTCTGCCACGCAACTCATGACTTCTGGTAGCAAGTACCCACCCGGTGTAGCTTAGAGCGAGGTCTTCTAACGCTTCCTCAGTCCTTAAGGTTCCCTTTTCTACTCTGTTTTTTTTTCTGAAGTCAGCAGTTTTACCACAACTCTGTATTATTCATTCTGGGAGTAGTATGAACAATTCAATTTTCGGTTTTCTGGAAATTTGACAAAATAAAAGAAAAATAAAGACCACTTTGTTTCTGAACTTGAGTGTTTAAACATGTCTTAAATAAATCAAATGATGTGTCTAAGCATAAAATATTTGCAGGCAATTTTCATTTAGAAAAATGTCAAGGCAACGCATCTTGTCTTTCAGAAAGACTATTTCATTCTCCATGAATAACCATATTAAAGTCATCTGAGTTTGCAGAATATTTTGATACAATGAAATTTATACTGGTTGCTGCTTTTGCAAAAAAATTTTGCATTTTCCAAAAGTCTGTTCCTGATGTCTTTGTAGGTGAAAAATAACATTCTTGTTAGTGATTTAAAGGAACAAGGCTCTATCTTGGGAATTAAAGGTCACCTGGATAACTCTTACATGAAGGATGGTGGGGGAAAGCCGAATTTGCAGAAGAGCATCCCGGTTTTGTCATAATGTTAGAAATAGGGATTATTTTCAGGCGGTCGTAGCAAAATCCCAACTTTCTGGAGAATGATGGCAATTACGACGAACAATCTGGACCTTTCAGACTTGTGCTGCTTTAGCCTAACAAAATCCCAGGAAAGAGCTGGTTAAACACTTCAGTCTGTAATTGGTTTTACTGACCACATCCCTCTGTCAAAGAAGCAGCCATCACTAAAACGTGGATCTTTTTGATTAACCTGTAACCTTCAGAATGGCTGAAGACTACCTAGCATTTTTTTGCACAGTCCCTTCAATCACTGACATTTGGATATATCAGCATTCTGAGTTTGGAAACTTCTGCACGCATTTTGCATTGATATAAATGGTGAGAGGTGGAAAGGTAGCTACAGGGGCTTAACACCACTTTTTCCAAGATCTCAGATAAAATGAATGCAAGGAGCTAACTCAGCAATCTGTCAAGTACCTTCTGACCCAATGAAAGCCACTGTAAAAATGGAATATAACTTTCCTACAAACATCAGCTTGATTTACCTGCGTCTTTAAACCTGTGCCTCCTTTCAAATCTTAACAGAGCATTCAGTGAGATATAAACACACATTTATGTGTCTTGTTGATAACCATAAAGTGACTGTAAAAGGCAACCAGACTGGAACATCACCCAAGTCAAAGTGGTGAAAAAATGCGGTAGTGGCAAATCGTGCCTTAGAACAGCTCCTGAAATGCTCTCAGGCTGTATCAAAGCAGTCTTCAGAAAATGACAGCTAAGGGCTGGGAGGGGAAAGTATTTTCTGTTACACTTAAATTTAACACAAGAAAAAAATCTCGATATGTAATATTGCATCTTGAAAGCTATCTGGAATTTTCCCCTGCAGCATTGTGCAGTGTTAGCAAGAACACTGCTGGTCCCCTAGAGTTAATAGGTAAGTTTGTAATACAGGGTCCATGTTTATTTCTAGATATCTTCTGTTGTCTGTCCTGTACTTCATGCCAACGTTTCATATAACTGCTGAGAGAGAGATCTGAACTCCAATGCTGATGTTTGTTTAACAATATTGAATATTATACTGAGCTTCCTGTTACTCAATTTTTCCACACTGCGTTCAACAAAGTTGTCCTGGTATTACAGAAAGGAACATATCAATTGCGTTTTAAGACTAATGCATTTTCACACACACGTATGTCTAAAGTTACTGTTACTACAGTAAAAAGTGTTATTTCAGATGTGGGGGACCAAAGGACAGTAATTCCAAGAGTAACTGACCTGGAAAAAAAGGACGCATCGTTTTTAAATATTCCATCATAGCATGCTGTGCAAAGTGAAACAGTAGATACGAAGCGGATTACTTCATTCTCAGACTCCCACTGGAGAAATACTTTCAGGGATACATATTTAACCAACTTCTCTTTGCATATGGTCAGGCTTCATTTTGTGCTTTGTGCTCTCTTATGCTGCATACAACATAATT
The DNA here is from genome assembly GCF_000699145.1 of Aptenodytes forsteri. NCBI lineage: Eukaryota > Metazoa > Chordata > Aves > Sphenisciformes > Spheniscidae > Aptenodytes > Aptenodytes forsteri. Next base: position 1,461,603 of record NW_008795298.1, read on the forward strand.
AGTAAGGATGAAGAGATGCCACGGTAGAGCCATAGCTCTTAAGGAATTTCTGAGCCATTAATTTTACAGGAACACCTCCTTTATTAGAAAAAACCCACCCATTCACCTCTATGTTCACGTGGTTTGTACCTGAAGGAGATTGCAGGAGAGCGGAGAGCATTCAGAAATTGAAGGGAGAGCTATTCCTATTTCACTGGGATTAATGTTCCTACTAGAAGTTACACATATGTGGACCAATATGTACTAAAAGTGCATGAGACCTTTGAATAACAAAATTGATATATCATCATAAGAACAAGTGCCAGAGCATTGTTGGAAAGTAAGTCAGTCCTTTTCAAAGGGATGTCTCAAAAAACAAAGACTGATAGTAACCCTCTAATTTTGTGGCCCTCAATTTTATTTACTGCTGTTTCTTCTTTGTTTTAAAGACCAAAAGTTGTGTTTGTGTGAATGGACTGTAAGATATACACCAAACCTAGAGGCATTCATGCGCCAGGATCACAACTACTGCCAGTAACCGCAGTTCTGTTTTGAAAATGGTTTTGTTCTTTGTTTTGCTTTGGCTTTTTATGTATCTAATGATAACACAAAGGACAGCAGCCAACTAGCAATTTTTTTTCTTCCTCGAAATGAAAAATAGCCTTCTGCCAAAGCAGATGGAACCAGCAAAAAGAATGCTACTTCTCATCTGTCTGCAGGTGAAGTGAGATAACGCTGAAAAAGGTGTCACCACCTCCTATTTCCAGTCCTGTGCCTACAGACGTGTGGCTTACCTGTTATTTTTTTTCCATTGGACAGTAGCTCATTTTTTAAATAACTGTAATTATCAGTATATTTCTAAATAAATGTCTGTAGTTCTGGACACATGGTCAGGTACCAGTCTTTTCCTGCTCTGGTGCATTATGTTTGCTATTCTTATCACTGATGTTTGGCTCCCATGCAAAACAACTCAAACATCTCAAACTGATATATGCCTTTTATTTGAACAGAGATGGACTCATAGATATAAAATGAGCAAGAAGGCCCATCTGATGAGCAAACATAGACATGGAAAGGATTTGATCGCTGTAGCAGAATAGGCAGAGACCTGCTAAGGCGTAGCTAACAGCATTCCGTGACAGGGCATATCTTCTGGGCACATCCTCAGTTCTAATGCTAAGCCATTCATCTTGGGTGATCAGGCACTTATCTGCAGTTTTACAGAGTTTTCTCTCATTAAAATAAGCATTTTTAAATGAACCAGAGTGACTATTCATAGTCTCACTGCACCTAAATAATTCAAACACCTAATTCCCATAAGCTCAATTTGTAATTTACTGTCTTATTCCTGTAGTCCTCTGCTGGAACAGATTCAAGACCATAAATCTGCATCCTCAACACCTAAATAGTTTTGCAAACCTGAACTTCATGCCAAAATCCAGAACACTGACAAGAGCGGCCAGAACATGCGGTATTCGGTGCTTACTTCAAAGTGAAGGAGAAAGACCTCAGACAGGGTAACGTGCAGACCTCATTGTCCCCTCTATGCTCTCTCTCTATATCATCAAGTCCATCTGGAAAGCAGACATTTTTTAAATTATGCTGAAAAGCAAACAAAAAAAAATGGTTTTCATATGCGTATGAAAAGGTTTTGTATATGTATTGTTATGTATGGTGGATGTATGTTTTCCAGATTGCAAAGTTAAGCTTGAATTTGGTAACCCGATTGCATAATTTGACATTATACCTTCCAAAATCCATCTCAAGACTCACACACACACATATATGAATGACTCTGCTTTTTTAGGTTATTCCTTTCTTTTTGTTTAGGTAGTCCCCTAATTAACTGTTAACAAGACATTTACTGTGGCAGGGGTTGGAAAAAGGTTCTTTCACACCATGCTAGCCCTAAAGGCCTTGGGAAGACCTCGCAAGCAGACAGAGGAGAAGCCAGTGCGAGTCAGTCTTCTTTCTATGTCTCGTTGACCAGGTCTCAGCAGGCTGCCTGTTTCTATATTGTCAATATTACTGTTTCTCATTTACGGGTCTATCAGGATCTATAGCTTCATTAAAGTGAATTCAGTGCTGCCTTCCCTGAAGAAGCAGGTATCTGTTCATCACTTTCAAGCGCAGTCTGAAAATGATTCGTGCGTGGTCTTCTGCTTGAATTTTTCTGCTAAGCTGTTCGCCTCTTGGTTGTATTAGGCTTCAGACAATACATGCTTTCCCTGTTCTTCCTGTTTTGTCCTTCACTTCACTGGCCATGGCAGTGATATTAAGACTGCCAGCATCAGGCTTCTGAGTCAGCTTTTTCCTATTCACTGTGGTATTTGTGTATATTTCTTTGTTGCTGTGCTCTTTACTACAGTATTGAGACGTTTACCCATGTGTTCACCTTTACTATTTGACTGGCTGTGATATAATGAAGATGCAACTAAATGTCTGTTTCCAGCCAAGTTGCACCAACCGGCTCCAAATCAATTACTGCAGTATAGTATCCACTGAAATGCTATGTTGCTTTGCTTACAGTAATCCCTGCAGCAGTATCTGACAATATGTATCACTTCCAAAAACCTAGATAATGGTTTACGATAATGAGATCATTTATGTGCTTTCCTAAAGTATACTGAGCTCTACTGGGAACGTTGCACATTTTCATTGTCTGGCCCTGGATTTTCCTATGTATGACACAGCTATTTGCCAGGTCTTTCATCTCTCTTACAGTTATCTGCATGAGAGAAGTCAAAATGGCTCTAATGTATACTTTCAAGAGTAACTTTTCTCAAGAATATGTGTTTAATAGTATATTGCTTATATATGATGCCTTTTTTTCATATGCAGATCTTCCAGGTATCCTTAGGATGCTAGTAGCAACGGTGACCCTCTGATCAGAGCTTATTCTTGTTCTTTCAAGTTCCTGCCTTCAATCTCCTATATAGTTGCTTTAAATGATGCTTTCCCTTAGGAAGAAAAATGCATTTTTCATAGCTTTCTCTTCGTGATCTAGGACTGCTGTGTGAGAAATCATCTATACGCATCTCATAGTATCTCAGTTTTAGCTCCGCTATTCCAAGAACATCATATAACAGTGTTCTGGGGGTGCGTAGGGTACTTCATAAAAAGGCCTTATGATTATTTACAGTAGTTTCTGAAGACTCTCCTTCCCCACTATGCTGGTGGAGCTTATTACACAGGCAGGTGATTGCGAAATACTTCAGTTGCACGTACATTTTTCTGTGGGTATTAATAAGATTAATGTGAAATCTCCTGGTTGCCATATTTCTAGAAACAATGTCCCAATCCCCACCTCGGTGGCAACATGCTTTGCGGCTGTCTACTCATTCACTCTGCAGAATATCACTGAATTTCAGATTGGGCAAGTTAGTCCCTACTCTTTGCTTTATCGTTTAGATGAACCGCGTCTCTTGCACTTCCATCTTCTGCTCATCCTGGGGGTTTATATACACTAGGCTGACATGGAAAAATGTTAAATATTTTTTAATGAAGGGTTTGATATGATGTCATAATATTGTTCAGATGTGGGATATCTTCTCTGTTGGTTTTACCTGTTGAAAGAAAGATGTGGGTAAGTTAGCAGGTATATCCTGTACGGTGCAGCAGTGAGCCAGAAATCACCTTGTTCTTCCATCTTCCCTACTTACATTGATCAAAGAGAAGAGATCGAGTTCATACCTTGCTACACTTCTTGTTATGCTGTCTTTACATCTAAAATATTCTTTGTTTCAACATTAATCTCTAAAGTGTTTGAGTCCTGTTAGTGAGTCTTGCTGCCTGTCCTGCTTTTCAAATCCTGTACATTTGATCCCTAGGGCATTCTACCATCCCTACCAATTTGTCTCATGAAATCCACGTGGTGATGTAGCCGTCTTCCTTATCAAGTAACAGTTGCCAATATCATCCTCTGGCAGCAAGTACAAGGATGGTTTTGTTTTGCCTTGTGAGGTAATATCTTACTGGTTGTAGGCATTTCATATTGACTCCTCCACAATGCAATGGCTTGAATCTATCCAGATATACAGCCTGCAATGTTTTGTGAGGGCTATCAGCTGGCAAGTTCTGTGACTTCTCAGAATTAGTCTCTTTTTTCTATGTCCTCCTGACTTTTTTTTCTGTCAATACAAGTAGGTAATCTGCAAAGTAGATGAGGTACTGGCTTGATCATTTTATCCATTTCTAGTCATAAGGTCCCTCAAAAACCATCAGTGATGTTTTGGTATGAGTGAAGTGCACATCTAATTACAAAACAGATGTAGGAAAGAATTCTCCTAGGTGCAACGTTACTCAGTTCATGAAGTCCTTATCGGAAAGAACCTTTTGCTTCAGTATGTTTTATAAATGTCTGTGATATGCTATCTGGAATTTAAATTGTTGCGGTGGTGTGACTGATGTTTGTTTCATGATACAACTGTCGGTGGCGATCTTTTTTCTTCCTCTTACATAATTCTCCGGAGGCCTTTGGAATCCAGTACGTTCACTCGTGCCCTAGAAACTTTTTGGCACTCAGTTTCCAATTTCCATGCTGCTGCCTGAGCTTTGCAGCCTGTGTTCTTCTGAGTTTTATGATCCACCTATTTTTGCTGTTTTGTGTCCCGCTGATGTCGTATCTCCGCTGAAGCTCATATTCTCAGTGGCTCCTTGCATTCTTCTTTAAGGGGCCATTTAAAATCATTTGGCATAGCTGATATATGTGGAACCACATACATTTCATTAGTGTGTTTTTTCAATAGCACACGAAGCATTGATTTCGCTTAAACTCTATTTTTATTTCTGTGCTTCATTTCCCACCGATTTTGATATATTTTTAATGTGTTTTCGTGTTTGGTAAACTGTTGTTGAATCTGTTCTACTTATGCTTATGTTTAGCTGTAAGCTACTTCATGTATTTCTAACGATCCTAACAGATCTGCTGTGAGTTCTGTGAAAATTCTCACTAAGAGTCTCTGCGGTTCATCCTTTTCACCCGTCTGTCTCCGTTGTGGTTATTTTGTGTCCGATAGCTAATAAATGGCATTCAACCTCAAAGAAATTGTTGGTGGCACTGTGCCTGGAAAAGCACAACTGCAGTCAACTGTAGCTTGATGGTCTCTGGCAGTACAGAAGACCCATTCAGTGAACACAGTTCAGTCTATAGCCAAAGCTGAAAGCTTTTGTCTGGCAAGAGATTGTTAGTATTTCTTTCCTAGGTTTGACGTACTTCAGGTTTAGCAATGAAGGAGATACTGAAAACTTCTGAGGAACGGCAGGAAATGTTTGGAGGTTTTTTGTTTTGAATTCCTTCAAGGCATTTATCTGTGACCTCCAATTTATATAAAACAAGGCCACAAACTTCTTTGTAAGTGTAAGCAGGCGTATTTGCTAAAATCAGATGAAAAGCATGTTGAAAAAGAACTAAGGGTTCTTGGAGGCATTGGTTTTGCTCCCAACTTGAAACACTGTAAGAGTTGAAAAAACTGCTTTATGTGTAGTGGGGCTGTAGGACTTCTGGAAAATTTCTGAGATTTTACACAGACTCCCCCAGTCTGCAGCTGACACACCCAGATGTTACTGCATCACTGACAGCCTTTGCCCCTCGGCAGTGCTGACACTCTTACTTTGTCCTATTTTTCATTTAGTTTCATCGTAAACTTACAGTTTTCCCCTTCTGGCCTGAAAACTGCAGAGCTGATAAATATTTTCTCTTTCATGTCCATCTCCATAGAAACAGAATCTGTGTTACTGCTATAATTGTTCTCTGATTTTGTGCTGGTTTTTCTGTTATGACCTCTGGATTTTTTTCACGTCGGTTTGTTTCTTGGGAAGATACTAGTTTATCTATTGAAGACAACTTGTAAATGTTCAAGCATTAAGGAGAAAAAGAGAGCGATCCTGTTCTTATTCTTTCCTCCATTTCTGAGTAAGTAATTCCTGAAGGTCAAGCCCTCACAACTTTGAAAAATGGAAAGACAGTTGTTTTAAAGGAAGCCCTGGAGCAGGAGTGGCATTTTCCGACTGAGATATCCCCTATTGACTTCAGAATTTCTTTAGCTAAGAGTCAGGGCCTGAACTGGCATCTTAACAGGAGAACAGATGTTTGTAGAGCCATTTGCAGGTCCTCGTCGCTGGAGGAATGTTTATAGCGCAAGAGAGACAAATGAATGTGTAGGGAAGAATCCTTTCAGTCCCGTATATACTGAACACAGTTCTATCACAGTTGTATTCAAAAATATTGCTCTTTTCAGCACTCCTGTCAGAACCCAGGTTTTCAGTTTCCTCAGAGCCAGTATCTGGATAGAGGTAGGACTCACCTCCTGACATCACAGCAGGGAACTCTGAAACTCTGAGAGCAGAGGGGTAAGGATGAACAGGAAGAAACGGGGTCCAGAGCTCTGCAACCCGTCACGCAGGCCTGCTACAGCTAGGACTGAGCCTGTTCCGTTCTTTTGAAGCAGGCAGGTTAAGAAATTTTGAAAGTTGTCACTGTCATTTACTCACTGACATAAAAAGATAATCCACTTCTGCATATTATTCTGCTATAATGAATTCTGAGGCTCCACGAATTAAATGTGAAGCTTTCTGTCCCCACAGGTGAAATCCAAAAACCCAGTGAGATATTTCAACATTTTTGTCTTAGTCTCAGAAGCAAAGTTTAATTAGTCAAACCTAAGCATGTGTACTTTTCTGTCTGAAAAAATAAATTGTTTTTAACAGCTAAAAGCTCTTCAAGCAGCATTCAAACAGACCGCATCTATTAGGTGATCTCTGGCTTGTAGTTCCAGGTCCAGTACTACCTTAAACGTGAATCAAACTCCCAGCGATATTACCAGCACGTAATGATCTCTTAGAAGAGAATTTGATTTGCAGCAGCAGCAACAAAATGTTGTCTTTCTTCCGGTTGCTGTTTTCCTACGTATATTCTCCTTTACCTGTATTTGTTACAATATAGTGCGTAATACTGGAAAGCTGGGATTCCCAATGTTAAGGAAGTGACTAAAAAATAGTATGAAACTGAGGAAATGTTGCTTTTTTTGTTTGTTTGTTTGTTTGTTTGTTTGTTTGTTTGTTTGTTTGTTTGTTTGTTTGTTTGTTTGTTTGTTTGTTTGTTTGTTTGTTTGTTTGTTTGTTTGTTTGTTTGTTTGTTTGTTTGTTTGTTTGTTTGTTTGTTTGTTTGTTTGTTTGTTTGTTTGTTTGTTTGTTTGTTTGTTTGTTTGTTTGTTTGTTTGTTTGTTTGTTTGTTTGTTTGTTTGTTTGTTTGTTTGTTTGTTTGTTTGTTTGTTTGTTTGTTTGTTTGTTTGTTTGTTTGTTTGTTTGTTTGTTTGTTTGTTTGTTTGTTTGTTTGTTTGTTTGTTTGTTTGTTTGTTTGTTTGTTTGTTTGTTTGTTTGTTTGTTTGTTTGTTTGTTTGTTTGTTTGTTTGTTTGTTTGTTTGTTTGTTTGTTTGTTTGTTTGTTTGTTTGTTTGTTTGTTTGTTTGTTTGTTTGTTTGTTTGTTTGTTTGTTTGTTTGTTTGTTTGTTTGTTTGTTTTTTCTTTAGAGTAGTGCTTGCAAACTCCAATTTTCAAAGGAGACAAGTGATTTGGGGTACCTAATTTGAAAGCCTTCAGAAACACATGATTTTAAAAGAGAGGTTCCTCAGTACATTCCAAGAATCAGAAAAATTTCATCTGAGACCAAAAAATATGATTAAGCTTAGCAAAGATCCGTGTGGTTCATGTGGTTCTCTTAAATAAGTAATAAAAAGATTGGTCCAGACAGTGACATTAAAGGAATTAAAAAGAGGCACCAGATAGATCTGTGGCTTTGCAAAGTCTGAATAGCTGTGTTGGGTTTTTTTTTAATTTGAACGCTAACCTGAGAACCCTTCTCAAGTCATGAAAAGAAATATTAACAAACTCTTTGCACATGAAGCTTTTAGTGTTGTCTTTTGGATCAATTAGCCAGTGGCTATACTCGCTAGGCCATTCCTCTATACTGCCCTCCAACCCCAGGCTGACAGTCCTTGACATTTGCTTTCTGTTCAAATGCCTTTTATTCTAATACCAACAGTGGTTCAATATTGCCAATCAAGCATATTCATAATCTTTCTAAGGCTCTCAAAAATAACTCATGAAATTAAATGATAAGAATGAATTCAGAATTGCCCTTATCTGGCTCCTGCGCTTTTAAGTGAACTTAGGTTTCTGACTTTTCTCCAGAGTGCTGGAAACACAGAATGGGATTCGTCTTACTAAGCTTCAGGTGTCTACAATACAGGCACCTGAGCTATTCTCACTGCAAAGAGACTCGAGGCTTCCTTGAAAGTCAGTGCAGATCTAGTCAACATGGCCACGGAGTGAAGGACGCATGTCATCTAACCAAAAGTAGGTGCTTGATATAGAAAGAGAGGAATCCTGCCCTGTGTCCCTTATGGTAACGGGGGAGGGAATCCCCCCATCCCTGTTCATAAATAGCCAGTCATATTACCTGATTTATATGTTATACCTGCCTCCTGTGCCTTAATAAGTATTTTCTATGCCAGGGTTGCCTAAGGCTGCCAGATTCCTGGCTCCCCTGGCAAGGGAAGATGGAAGCCGTGCAAATTATGTGTTGAGCCAAATTTCTCACAGTTCCTACTGGCAGAGCGGAGAGCCTCGTGCTGAGCCAAGACCTAGGACTCAGCTCCCGGTGTAAGAACAGGAAGCCTAAAATGTTGACAACCTGACATGAACACAAGTCACACGGTCTCCAAGGTCCTGCTGCACGGTCGGGCACTGTAGCCTCATTGCTGTCAGCACTGTAAGAGTTTTGGGATGGATGCTTTGGCATCCCAGAACACTGATGTTCTCGGCTCATTTGACTGGGTGCCCCAAAGCTAGAAATCCTACAAGCACAGGGCCTGCCTCCCTGCAGGTTTGTTAAAGCCAATGTAGTTCTATAGGAAACATAATTTTGGATTTCATGAAAGTTTATCAGAACTCTGATGTTTCCAGTGAAACATTTTGGATTCAACTAATTGACATTTTATGTGAAAACTGTGCAATAAATAGGTAGACCAGGTCTACTTTATGTCCTAATGGTTGCTTGATGCAAAATATCACCAGCACATCTTTGCTCCTTCTGAAGAGAACAGTAAGACTCCCAACAGAGTCTGAGCTATGGCAGCACCGAATCCATGGGAAATTATCCTTCTGAATGCATTTGTTGTCTCTGGGGATGGTGTTTTGTGATCTACAACCAAAGCAGTTCAAGAAAGGGTGAATGTTTAAAATGTTCAAACCTTTCAAATGACAAACATCTTTTAATCTGCTAACCCTGACCTATGTCCAATAAAAATTGAAAACAAATTAACAAACTACAACACTACTACCCTAGAACCAGTACTCAACTATGACCTACACGGATAAATGCCCATTTCTCAGACTAGGAATGACAGAGTCCAGCTACTATGCCTGACCTTGATGTCTCTTCTCAGAGACCAAGACTGGCTATCTGTGACAGACTCAGTCTTTTAGAGTGGTTATTATTTTCCTCTTCAGACTCCTAGGAATGTGCAGATTAGATTGTATTAGTCCCAGTGACACTCTCAGACGTGTAAGCCCACTCCCGCTCCACGTCTTCCAAGTTGTAAATGCAAATCTCAGTGTTGAATTTATCCTGCCAATCATAAGGAACAATCTTAAATCTAAAAACTTGAAAGGATTGAAACAGTCACCCAAAAGATGATTAATATAATTCCTGGAGATCTTATACTGGAAAATATACAAAGTTCAATATGTCTTAAAAAGACCAAGCCTCACGTTCCTTGTGTACTTAATTTCTGTCAGAAAATCTGTATAAAACGGAACACAACATAAGCAAAACTGGATGTACATGAGGAAGTGTGGTTTCAGCTAAAATCCTGCATATGGAAAGCGCAGGATCCATCATTATCGGCAGCGTAAGTTCAGACTGTTCAGTGCCATTCCCACTAACACAAAATAGAACAAAATTTCTGGTCCTGCAGGCCCCATTTTTCTCTTACACTGACTATCCCATGAAACTGAATGAATAGAGACTAATGCGACGTGAATTACACCTGCAATACTGAACTGTTTTGGTAGGCGCCTGATTTCATGCAATAGTCAGGTGTGAATAAGAAGATATCCTGTAAACAGACCTTCCATTAAAAATATGACCATTTGAACCAAGTATAAAATCAAGAGAATAAAAAGATACCAGTTTGTCACCAGGTCTGCCTCTAAAATTAAGATATCACCTCTATGGAAATTGAAGAACGACTTTTTCTTTTTTAAGATCTACAGACCTAGGCCCTATAAAAGATTTGTAGCTGTCATGGTTTTAGAACAACAAATGCGGAAGCCCTTGGCTAGTAACCTTCACTGTTTTACTGACAACATGTATTCTTATCAGTCCTCGTGGCATTTATTCATGAAACTTTGCACTGAATTTTCTGTTCTTTGGAAAAAACCACACAGTTATTGTATCATGTGGCAACAAACAAAAACTCTGCTGACATGGACTTAGGTCATTTTATCTTGCCACCCACAAAAAAGAAAACTTCATGATCAAGCTGGTCATAAATTTCAATACAGAATGATGTAACATTGTAACTAAAAGTTATTGTATGCAGAAGGTGAAATTTAGAGTAGGCTTCCCAAGGAATTTCTGTGTAGTTTGTTTTTTTTTTTCCCAGAGAAAAAGACGACTATTTTATTTGACTCCTGGTTATCAAGTAGGCAGTCTATCTACTTCCACTTCTGAAAGGAAAATCAAGTACTCGCTTCCTCCTTTTAGTATATAGCTGCACTTCAAGTTGGGTAAGGACAGATTTAAATGAGACAAATCAGAGACTCCTGTCTATTGGGCACTGATATTGCCTAAGTAGCTATTTGACAACTCAATAAGGTTATCAGGTCCTCAGTGTAGGATTTTGAAATATATTCAGCATTGGCCTAATTCTGGTCGTGTCGAAGTCGGTGCTAAAACTCGCCTGACTTCACTGAAACTGAGTTAGATAGAACTGTGTGCTTTTGAAAAGTGCACTGCTTATTTACCCCAGTTGCGACCAGAGAACTGGATAGCTAAGAAAAGAAGATGAGAAACTGCTGAATAATCAAGCAATAATCAAACTTTTTGTGAGTAAAGTAACATCTAAAATCACAGATTCACCCATGTCAGGTCAAAATTAAAATCTTTATCCTGCCATGAGGTCTGTGCAAGTAAGCCTTTATACCAGTGGATCTTCAAAGATAAGAATTACAAGTACACTTAATTGTGTGCACACTGCATAGCCCCATTGAAGTCAACAATGTATGCAAGGTTAAGCTCCAGCAGAGACACTGGTTAGCAGGAATGGTGCAGAAACAGTTTATTTTATACAAGTGTCTACAATTACAAGTGGGATGCTGTTCTTCACGCAAAAGGCTTTTCATTAGGCCTGGGTTTTGGAAGGTAGGAGTTTAATTTACAAAAATGCCAAGAGATATCGTATCTTGGATCTTTCCATACGGACTTAAAAAAAAAAAGAGATAAATCTACAATATTTTAAGGAAGTTATTTCACACCAAATTACACAAATATTTTTAGTCTGGTTAGCGGAAGAGTAGGAAATGTCCATGTCACACAGCAAAGAATTAATAGGGGTTCAATTACCTCCTGCATGTGAGGCCAAGCAACCCGCTCAAAACTGCGGGTGAAGACTAGTGCAGACGGAACAGCGGTCAAAGATGAAAAGGCTGTTGCAATGAGCTGTGGGAAAAGTACAGGCTGGGAGGAGCTCTGGCATAAACGCAGAAGGCACGAGTAGGGACAGTAAAAAGCAGGTCTATCTGACGTTATATTGAGATTATTCTAAAACCGACGTTCAAGCCTAATCCTTTCCGAAAAGACAGCTCTGGCAGAGAAAGCTACTGCGTGTCCTGAAGTAAACAGGTATCAGCATTCGATAGGAACGAGTCTCGATTAACATGCAGCAAGCCTTTTCGAAGTCCTCAGGCGGGAGAAGCATGCCACCTACTGTTAACAAAACTCTTTTGCACAGAGAAGCCGTGGACCTCAACGTCGAGAAAAACGTAACGTTCCTGTGGGCAGAGAAAGGGCTATTCTTTCAGTTCATCAGAGGCGTCATTGCTACAAACGTATTTCCATTTAGTGACTTCCTATTCCAGGATAAAAAGCTTGTGAGGTATTTCTCCATACTTTGTGGCACTGGTGAAAGATGCTAAAACATAAGAATGCCTCAGCAACATCTAAAAACATCTAGGTATCAATTATTTGCGCTAGTTTGACAGGTACTGCAGCACTCAGGCCATACTATTGCACCAGGATAAGAGTTTGCTTTCCATTAATTGTGCTTTCTTCCCTCTTTTACTCAGGCTGCTGTAAGTAAAAACCATTGAGTCTATAATTGCACATTACAGGTGGCTAGAAGTGATCAGACTGATACTGCTGAAATAACCCTGCAAGCTACCTGTTATAGCAAATGGTCAAAGGTAGAAACACCGGAACAAAACCAGAGAGAAAAAGCATTTGCAATGGATACGTCCCATTCTTGGCTTTGCCGTTAATGTTCTGTGCGACCATTTCTACTTCACTAGATCTCGCATTTGCGTCCGCTTCCTCTCTTAACTCTTGTAAGATTTATCAGTCTATAGCACAGGTATGTGCCGTCAGGACTGCCTATCAGAAAGGATCTGTATGGTACCAACAGAGAAATCCTGAGGTGCCTGAGAACGGCAGTGTTCTCAGGAGGCTGAGCCTTTTTATATTTTCTTCATTGAAGAACTTTGCAGAAAGGCAAAAGGCAAATTGTGCCTTACTTAAAAGTACCTTGAATATCACTGTCTGACTCATTAACTGCAATATAGACATATCACCCATGAAGTCATAAAACTGTACCAGCTCAAAAAGCAGAGAACAAAAGAGAAATTGTCTTCAATCAGTGTGGAAAGGCCACATCAATGTGGTCAGTAAGGGATTAAGGGATATCTTAAATGCGAGAATTAGAACAATGTGTAGTGAAAGCAGCATTCGTATCCATAAATCTCCTGCATTCGCTCTGGTAGCAAAAACATTTAGCTTCCGCTTGTTTGGCATTGGGGAAGACACTCAGCACAAGATATTTGTCAAGCACTGAGCAGAAACCACAGTATAGGGAAGCATCTGATTTTTTCCTTAGTGCTAAATCGTTGCAGTTTCTTCTATGGCTAAGCTGTCTGAAATTGAACTTTATTAAAACACTGTAAGGAATGATCATGTGTTGGTTAGAAAAGGAAAATTAATTCAATTTGAACTACAAAAATAGCTTATACAGTTACAAGAGGGGGAAGAAGTGACGGATTCAGCTATGAAGTTGTTGTCTGTTGATTTCCTAAATTGTCTTTCTTCCAGCCAGAGGGTGAGATTTTCTTCTTCCTTTTTTAAAAATTTTTAGGAGCTGCAATTTTGGCTCAGACTGCTTTCTCAAGCTCAGAGTTCTTGATTGCACAGATGTCACAACAATTTCATTGGCAAAGTTGTCACCTAACGATCACAATTCTTAGTAGCTAAGTGTCATATTGAATGCCCCTAAACTCAAACAGGGGTTTATAGGAGACATCATATAAAAAAAGTTACCACTACCCCACTAACCAATTTTTTACAACATACTCATTCCGAACTCCAGCTCCCCAACACCGTGGTTGAGCCAGGTATCGTCACATAGCTTTTTCACGTTATGGATGAAAACTGTATCCGAAAAAGACACGTTTCCCCAAACCAGCTCCTTGTAAGAATCTGATGCGCTGCAATCAAACCTATGCCGGGCCAGCTAAGCACCTGGGTGCAAGCTACTGACCACCCTTTGAGAACACTTTTAATGAATGCGGTTGAGGAAGAATGAGGCCTCTGGGAGGCTGAAACGGACCTTCGTCTCTGTCGCCGCTGGAGGCTGAATGGCAGCATGAATAGTTTGGAATAGTCTTCCCAAATCGCAACACGTATCATGTAAAACCATTGCATTGATTAGCATGAGTATCTCACGCTAAAGAAGTATTATTTTTGCAATAGCTGCCCGCTAGAAGTGGATGCATATTTGTTGGAATCCAAAAATAAAAGAAAAGCCAAAAGCTAACAACAGTACACGGATCTGTCTGCAATGCACTGAAGTTGCAAGTTCTCGGACTAACACATACAGATGCTGACAAGAAATGAGCAGAACATAGGAAATAATTCCATGAGAGATTAAAATTCAGAGTAGAATAGTCATTAAGCAAGCAATTGTCTCTAAAGTAATCTGTTTAACAAAACTCAGGTGTATCTGCTTGGGACTGACAGCGCACATAGGCGGGTAAGTAATGTACCTTATTTACAATACTCCAGCACACAAAACAAAATACCACATCTAATATTCCGGTGACAGTCTTAGAAAATTGCCATAACGAAGTGTCTAACCAAGAGATCAGCTCTCACTGGGGTTTTGATTAATAACGAAGAGAAAACTTGACTTGTCGATTAATAAGAATGTGCGATTTATTTGGTGCTCTTATTGCGAAGTATTTGTGTAAGACTTTTGGAAGTACTTTTATTGAAAAATGTTTTCATTGTCTTTACACGGGTCTTTTTAAATTAAAGACAGACATTTGAAATATAGAATGTGAAAAGTTCTTTAAGATAACTAGGTGACACCGATAAAGCATAGCATTCCAGAAATTATGAACAGCTTTTCTGGCTAGTAATAGTCACTAGCTAACCAAGAGGCGTACAAGATTTGGAATTAGGGTACGTAAAGGTTACATGTAAAGTGCTTTGCTGAATGCAAGTAGGCTGAAGCAGATGTTTTAAATCTCACTGCAGTTAAGTGGCATTTAAAAGCTTTGCCGAACGTGGAGAGACTGTAGCGACGTCTGAAGGTAAGCTTGTGAATTTGAGTTCAGACTGACTTCTGGAATACAACGTTAAGTACTGAAAGTAATATCTTGCGTATAATTGAAAATCACACGCTTGAGAAAACAAATCGGACGTTTTAGGCTGAGCCTGTACATGGCAGTTCAGGAATGAGAATAAATGATCCAGATTTACTTGTCAACACGCTCATAAGCTCGCTCACCGGACATCTATAGGTAAATGTGTATTCTGACTTACCGCACCCCTCTTTTCAAGTACTGTCTAGTGGTACTTCCTCATTTAGAAATGTAACTGAATTCATGTTCATGAATGAGAAAATAAGAGAATGGCAGGTGACAAAATGAAAATTCACCCCATCAGCATTTTTCCTCCCATGTACATGAAATGCTTATTGAAAAGGACACTAAATCAGGAACACAAAGCTATTCAAGGCAGCACCTAACTTTGTAATTAGCTTGCATTAAAGTCAATGGCATTGTAAATGTCACACAAGAAAGAAGTCCCCGTTTAGCCTGCCGGAAATAAATGACAAAAAAAATCACTTCATACTTACTGTTGAACAGGAAAAAAAAATCATTTTTAGGACATATATGTTTAAGAATCAAATGCTTTAGTAAAATTTCATTTCTGGAATGTTGGGAAGAGTAAGAATTTGTCATTCATGGCCCTCAATTCTGACTAGTTTTAGATGAAGATGGATTACCAGCTTCTAGCTCCATCTACTGTGTCAAGCTGAAATAACAGAAAGATTGATCTTTCCTCTTTTTTTTAAAAACTGTATCCCAACCTTTCCCTAAAATAGGAGATCAGGAATCAGCAATATAAAGCTGTTGAAAAGAAACGCATTGGAGCGAAGACAAAATGGCAAATAACGCGAGCCAGTAAGTAGAATAGCACACAGTAAACAAGGTAAGGAAGGTTCTGTTTTGAAAAACAGAGGCTCCACAGCATCCTGGGCAGGTTAGATAATTTTAGACGACTGAGGGCTTTTAGACATTCTTTCCAGTTATCATTTGAACCCTGCAAAAAATGTTTTTCTTCCACTTTACATACCTTTCTGAGATATCAATGAAATTTCCTACATTGCCTTCACTGAAACCAAGATCTTACAAAGTTTTACGCAGAGATTCTCACCCCCTTTCTTGTCTAGAGATAAACTAGCCTGGTAGTATAAATATTTTCTAGGCACACTTTATGTGAAGATAGAAAAGCAACAGCTTGAATTTTGTTGTTCCGCATGCCAGCAGAAGGCTGCTTGCATTAAGACCTCCTGAGCTGCATAAAGAGAAGCAATTTCAAGGACTAATTTCAGAACTAATCAATTGTTTACTTAAAAAGTGGTTACTATAGAAATTATCATTATGGACTGGCAGGACTCAGGCAAAACATAAAATGTAAGAAATGTTTAACCTCCTAGCTGATTCTTGCGTAGTCCACAGTCGATGCTACCTTAAACGTTAGCAATAAAAAAAACCCCAAACAACAAAACATTACTTTGATAAGTAAACTTTGATATTCAAATACAGGTGGTTTTGGCTTGAGAGGTCTTATTCACAGTTTTGGATTACAGATCCATGATACATAAAATACAGAAAAACATCTCTTTATCTTACAATTTGTCTTGTTTTTGTTTTATTTTTATCTTCTAGAGCACTTGAAGAGAATAAGAAAGAAATCCAGAATCTCATCCAGGCGCTATTTGCCTCAATTTGCCATAGTATTTTTCAATTTCATACTCACAAAGGGTAAACATTTTGAAAGCACGTGAAGCAAATTAGGAACCTGAAACCTACTTTCAAAAATCATTTACGCATGTAAAAATGTAAGTCTCACAGACTACTAATAAGTTTTAGGATTCCAAGTGCTTAAGCCATTTCTTAAGTAAGATACAGACTCCCAAAGTACTAAATACATTACAGAATAAACGTCTTTCTAGCTTAATGCTTTAGGTCAATTGTTAGCTAATCATCCCTTTAGAATTTCAAGTTCAAAATACTGTTATTTGCTGGGTAGCACTGGGACTGTAGAGAAGGGTATAAAATAGTGACTAGTTTTTAAAAGGTTTTGCTTTCTGGACTTGCTTTTACTTTCCCAGTCCTCCCCCTGCGGAAGCGGTAAAAGCTGGCACGATGTTGTATTAAGGTTTAAGGGCAACTATCAGAACATGTAATATCAGTATCTGAGATGGAATACAAATAGTTTTCAAGCAGGATATATATGTATTTCAAACTGACACTGATGGTGGATAAGCGTAGCAAATGGCAAAATCACCTGGCTTACCATGCCAAATGAGGGCAGAAGTCAATCCCAAATAGGCCTTCATACTGGGTGTATTTGAGTGTTAGCATTAATGTAAATGCTTTACCTTCTGCACGTATAGAGGTGCTGTCCCTTGATGAACAGGGCTGCTGTAACTCTAAGCAGTTCTTCCAGGCTAGCACCGCTCTTGTTCAACTCTGAATCCGTCTGGATTTTCTTTACTTTCTTTACTCAGATGCTCACGGGAAAACTTGCTGTAATGGAGAAATACAGATATTAAAAAAATGTAATCTAAAGTAAATGCCATGGCTGCATAAAAACAATTTTTAATCATTCTTTTCCACGTGTAATTTACAGTTATTAACACTGAGTGTTTTAGACAAACATTAACATATGTATCACAGGAAACAGTACTTCACTGAATGTAGAGACATTTGGGTTCTTTTCCTTCTTTATCCCTTTGACTTGGTCAGCAGTAACTGCGTAATTGCTGAACAACTTCTGTTGTATTATTTCTGTTTAAAATAATTAATGATGGTCTAATTTTAGTTTAACTTGTCTCCCGTTTCAGATGGGTCTTCCTTTTCTTTTTTTTTGAGACAATGCTATGCATCAAGGAGGTTCAGTGAGCCAGTCCTTTTGGTATGTGTGTTGAAGGAATACAATAATTTGGGGTTCACAATTCCCAGAATGAGATGAATAAAAACATTGCAGCACATACAGAAGCTGCAACAACTGCAAAACTGTATGCATCAAAGATAACCAATGAATTTACTCAGTCTGTAACCAGGGAGAATGGCATGATATGGTTTTGGGATTAATTTCATAGCTCATTCGGTTAATCACATCATCTGGAGATGTATGACTTCTGTGCTCCTCCTATGTTCCTCCTGCTGTGACAAATATTAAAACCAGACATACTCAGTCTTGACATGAAGAGAGAAAAACGTGGGGGGTGTGGTTTTAGGCTGACAGCATTCACCCTTTACAAGAGGCAGTCGCTCTTTAGCACTTACAGGAACTCAACCGAAGCAGTTGTATTCGCGAAAAGAGAAAGATGGATACTGAAGCTGCTAGGGTGAGACAATGGGAAAAGGTAGCCTTGTGGCAGTTGTAGCAGTCCTGAGTTTGGGTTAAAAATTCAAGGTTTCGCAAAAACAAATACAGAGAGAAAATACATTCACCCCTTCCCAAAAAGAAAAGTATTTCAGCGATTCAGAAGTGCCATTTCAGTGCATTTACAATAAAAGTTGTCGAAGTTAAAAGCTAGATTATTTAATCTTTGCACATCAAGAATGAGACACCTTCTTTCACCCTTTTTTCTCTCCAGCCCTCAACTGATAATTTCGGAAGTTCTGATCGTCGTTCAGGAGCTCCTAGGGTGAAAAAATACCTAAGAAATAAGAGGTGAGTGTGACCAGAGTGTGTTTAGGACTGCTGGACGGCATGGCACAGAGCACAGGTGGGCTGAATTACCTGAGACGTGTACGAACCGGGAGGGAGAGGGTGCACATGTAAAATCAGGGCAGGAGGGCAGGCGGACGCAAAAGTCAGACTTACGGGGTGTGAAAATACGCGTGTTACGTGCACGTGTGCGTGTTGGAGGGGTTACTAAAACTCAAAACAGCAGTTTTAAAGGAAACTGAAAGCAGATCTATAGAGATACTTACTCCACAGCATAGGTTTAAACACGTGGAGTTGTCCCGCAGAACTTTTTAAAGAATCTGGCACACACGAGACAGTTCCTGAAAGCATTCACTGGATTCAAACCTCAGGTTTTCCCACTATTCATACTGAGTGTTCCGTGGAGTCCTCAATAACCGGAAGGGAATTGAATAAATACTGAAGTAGAAGTCACAGATCAAAGGGTCACGAAGGATTATTATTTTTCTCAAGATTTCCTGCAGCTTTATGCTAGCAACAAAACCAAATGTCCAAAGTTAATCAACCTCACAGACTCACAAAAGGAAATGTATTTGTTAGGTATAACTTCCCTGATTAGAGCCTATACGGACTTTCCATTGCTATGTAATCCATTACCTAAGAGCCCTATGAACAGGAAACACAGCTTTGGGTCATGCATCCGTATGGAAACTGGGATAAAAAAAAAATTATCTTAATTATTTACTCTTTCATTATAAACCCGTCTTGATGATTACCACGGTATCTACAAGAACGTTTTATTTTGGGTTTCTAAAATGTAAAGCGCCGTTATGCAACCTGGAGAAGTTTCACGCCTTCCCGAGGCGTTCCGTCAGTTAAACCATCACAAGATCGACAGGTGACTTTCGGTAGCAGCTTCTGCCCGGGACAAAAACAAAGCCTATAAGCCCGATGAATCTAACACTAAGCTCCTCTAAAGACCACAAGTGCTTTTATTGCTGTTGCACTCACAAAAGGCTCAAACTAGTAAGGGTGGTAGGGAGAGCGGGTATAAACTGTATGTTATAAAAATGGAGGAAAACAACTTGCTCTACACTGCAAGATTAGAAGGAGCAATTCTTGGATCGGAACGGAGGTCACTATCATAAAAGAAACTGAACAAATAGTCTCAGATAGGCAGACTGTGCTGCCTGTGCCAATAAAAGTGGTGTTTTGTAACTACTCCATCTGATTCTGGGCTTGAGAATATAAGGCAGAGTGATAAAATAACACGGTTGCTTTCATTAGCAAGAAACTGGACTGGGTGGCTCAAAAGACTCTTTCCAAGCCTAACAACGTAAATGGATACTTGAAGTAATGTGCAAATGTTGAAGCTCAGTATTAAAATGCAGATTTGTGACACATCGAACTGAGCATTACGGCAACCCCGCTTGGCCTATATCAGCTCAGCGGCAGACCCATCCTTCGGTGCCATTTCCCAACCTTACGCTGCACTGGAAAGGGACAGAGAGGGCAACTCCTCCCTAACAGCTCAAAGGGTAAAATCCAGTCTTGCAACCGCCCTTCCTGAATCCAAGCGGGTGAATTTGGTGCATTCGGACAATCTGTTCCTCTGCCGGGCTGCTTGTACAGCCAAAGAAATCCAAGACATGTTTTGTTTAAAGAAGTCAGTCACCTCTTGGATCAAACTATGAAGGCTAGGTCACTTGTCCAGGCTTAGCGCTTGAAAAAAGTGACACCCTTTTCACACGCACACCATGAATCTCAGGTGGTAAGGCTGAGGTTACCTATGTTCACTTACAATTCTGTTTTCTGCTTGTTGTGATTACAACAAATAACAAATGCTTAATTTGTGCTTGTATCTCGATATAAATCAGTAAAATCAATGCATTTGCCCCAAGAGGACAAAAGCATTATTCTCACTGATCTGCCGTCACACACCTTGCACTGTTTTTTGAGATTTTTGTGCAGTCATACCAGGAAGTAGCAGGTAGGTGGCTGGAACATTCAGTTTATTCCTCCTGGATCGCATCAAACTGTCATCTACGGAGGTATTTATAAATGTATTGTTCAGTTTAGACCTCGTACCTGAAGATTAGAGGTTTTAAGAACTACAGTTATAGTCGGGTGACTTAGAGATAATATTGTAACTCAATAGTGGTGCTGTTACCACTAATGCAGCCCTTTTATGAGGATCATATAGAGGCACGTAACAAGAGGTAGGTTTTGGTGGGGTGTAAGGAACATGAAGATTTGGGGGGAAACTGTGCAGGCTTGCTTTCATGAGGAGCGTTAGTTCGAGAATTTTTTTTAAAAGCAATGTTTCATTTCAGAGGTGCTGCAGACATGACTGGTGCTTTCCAACACTACCCAAGTAAGACAAAAGGCAACACTTAAGAGTGCAGGAATGAAGAAACGACAAGCTCTTAGCATTTCTTTAAAATGTCAGTGGAATAGACGCTATTGGCTTGAAACACCAATGCCAAAACACCCGTGGCATACCAGCCCATTAGGGCTATTACCAATCGTTACAATCATGTGTTTCTGCGGTCAAAAACATTTTCCTTGTTGATTTCCATCAGGTCTGAAAAAAAAAGAAAAAAAAAAAAAAAAGCCCATTCCTTCAACGAGCACGCGTCGACTGCTTCTATTTATCAGCCACTTTTGTTACCGCAGGACCTGACCTGCACCAGTGGAGGCGACAGCGTTTTTCCAGACAAAAGGACAGTTGATGACATTAATGTCCCAACTACATGTTAGGGATGAAAGTCTGGGGTGGGGGGCCCGAGGGAGGAAACAGGGTATAGCGACACACTTGAAGGATGCAGTTAAAGCGTATGCTCAAAGTGACACAGGCACCTTGACGTTTCCTACTTTTTTAGTGGTACTCCAGCACCTTTCTTTTAAAACAGGGCTTAGGAGGTCGCCTTTGAACGCACGGTGCCCAGCGGGTACGCGCCGTACGAAAGATCATCGCTTGCCATTGGAAACGTGTATGTCGTGGTTTCACGATGCTGTCGGGCTAAGGCCCGAGTCGCGTGTTCGCCATTTCCTGAGGAGGTTTACCGCCTTTCGCGCCCGCGCCCACGCACACATCAAGGCCGGCGTGGCCCAACGAGCCGAACCGCTCCACAGAACGCGGTGCTGGACAAGGCCCAGCCTTACCGCTCTCCTGGCACTTAGTTTTGACGAAGCAACTCAACGTCAGG
>NW_008795298.1:1484857-1501206 GCF_000699145.1 Aptenodytes forsteri
TACAGCCGGGCTGAGGCTTTGGAGGTAGGCCTGAGCTCCGGGCGCGTTGCTAGAAAGCTGGTTGCGCTCCCAGTCATGGGAATAGATCATCTTGAAGGAAAGCAGGCGAATGTGCAGCTGAAGGGAAGGCTGCCTTGGAGCCCTGGGCGTTTTGCTCTCGTCCGTCGCGGTCTCGGAACCTGACAGCAGCCACCGTTCCAACCTGATGCTGACACAAGCACAAGGAAGCATTACTAACTTTATCTCGTTTAATGTTAGGTTTTTCAGGTAGGTATCGCTGGAAAAGGACAAGCAAGACTCGAAGCCCCTTTCTTATTTGCGTGTGTAGTCACACAGAGTTGCTTTGCGGAGTAGTTTTAATTCTGTAACCTTCTAAGCTGAATGTTCGCTTCCCCTTTTTTCGAATTGTGTCCTCAAAAAAGTCCTCTTCGAGTTTGCCAGCTTTTCTTTGAACTTTATTTCTAAGCGGTTTGGCTTTTAAGTGGTATATCTACTTTTGTGTTAGAAATTAAAATAAGCAGGAAGAAAGGGAAGGAAGAGTCTGATACGTTTAAGGAAGGGCTGGGCTAAGACGGTGATAGGTTTTTCCACGGTTAAGAAGCACTCTGCATTTTATTTCTGCAGAAGTTGATACAAGAAGCATTTTATCCAACTTCAGTGGGATAAATTGCACGCAATGAGCGTGTCTCAGTTAACAAGTAATTATGCCTGGCATTTTGCTTCTGTGGTGTTTATTTTAGGAAAGTGAATATCGTCATGTAGGTAGAAGTATCATCACATAGGTAGAAGTTTTTGAGGTGTAAAACTTGTAAGGTGGGCAGCCATGGTTACGTGCTGAACTGTGCCATCTAGTAGTCCTACGGATACTTGAAGAGCTCTCTTACTCTCTTGAACGGAGTCCCTTGAGTTTTGCTACGGTGGTGTGTGGCAAAGGGATGAAGGCCCTTTAACGACTTAGCAGATGCATCGGTTGATAGTTAAGCATTGAGGTGAGTTGTATATGATGGCAACCTTCAACAGAATTTGTGTAAAGTGAGACTCGTTGGCAAAATCATAGCCAAGATTTATTTTGTGGTCTGTAGCCATTCTTCCAAATGGCTCCTTATACCGATCGCTTTCAAATGGTATAGTGTGTATGGCGCGACGAGAAAGGCAGAGGCAACCGAGGAGTGTATGTCGTCTTAGGTGAGGTGAGCCTTTGCTTGCATGCTGTGCCTTACATAGCCATGGGTACCTATTTAATATGCTTTGAAACCTGCAGAGAGATGAAAAAGCAAATGGTCATTAAACTATCATGAGGTGGCAGAAGAATACTTGACTTTTTTTGACAGAATGACATGTGCTGTAGATACTGATAGCTGGCAAGGCAGTTATGGCATCTGGAAGCTTCCCTGACGTTTTCATCTTACTCATAGTAAGTGAAGACTTTCGCAGTCTGGGTGGTCTGGGACTAGATATTAAGCAGGGGTTAGTAAGTGATAAACAAGTTGATAATACTGAGTTTATTAAGTTCAGGATAGCATACATTTTGTCATGTATCGGCTTCGTTTATAATAATTCTTGATCATTCAGGTTGCTTGCAAAAGACTGTTCTAGTCTTTCTCCCACTGCCTTCAGGATGAACTGATACAGCTTGTAGAGTATGCACGGCTGAAATGACACGTTTTTAGGAATGTGAACATGAGGATGGCCTGATTAATGGAGCAGAGGATCTAACTTAAAGTAGTTCCCAGCAGCTCCTGGGGAGGAAACGTGTTTTGCGTGTTCTCAGAGAAAGGGAGTTTTCCTTGTCTGAAAGCAACCTTTGGCTTTTAGAAGCTTTTTTAAAAAAAAAAAAAGTAAGTTTGTTTCTACTGTGGGATTTTTATTTCTGGGGGTTTACTTTTTTTTTTTAGTTCAGACTTACGTGAGATGTGCATAGCTTGTGTGGCAGTCAGCAGTTGGATTGTGGTCTTCTGACCACTGGCAGTCTGGAAGGCACGTAAAATGAAAAACACAAAGCAATCTAAGTTTATGGTTTTGTTGTAAACGGAAACTATTGTGGAAACACTGCATAAGATGGTGTTCCCTCCCAACGGTTCAGTTCATTATCTCTGTAAACTTAAGACAGTTTGTCTTAGGCTATTTTTTGCCCTTCCCATGCTTAATACAGTAATACTTCTCTAATCTCTGAAGCAAAGTACTTCTAGGTTTGCCTGCTAATGAGACAGCTTCTGAAAATCAGGAGTGCAGTAGCAACAAGTCAGAGGGGTTATAATCGGAAACCTGGCAGATACTAAATCACGAAAACCCCATGAGTGGGAAGACATTGTTTGGCTCAGTTGTTGCTCAGCTGATGGAATGGAATAAGAAGTTGTAATCAGATGTTTTCGTCTCAGTCTGTTTCTAAACTTCATTAGATCTCAGTGTGGAAGCATAGGCACTGGATAGAGCTTTGGGAGAAGTTAAATTGAAATTTCATACCAACAACTTAATGAGCTCCTACTACAATGTTCGTGGCAACCTCCAAGGTTGCTTTTTGAAATTGTGGCAAATTGCTGCTTGCCAGAAAACCAAAATTCTAGGTAGCGCGGGCCAGTATTGTCTGTAAATGGCAAATTGCCTTTACCCTAACCACCAGTTAGTAAAAAAAAAAAAAAAGCAACTCTTTTCAGTACACAGGAAGAGCAATCTTAAGAGAAAAATGACGGTAGAAGTTACATACCGGGGGAGGTCAGTTTGCATGCTTCCTGGCAGAATGCTGGCCTTCGTTTATGAACGATCACGTACGACAGGCGAAATTGTTCGGTTTTCGTAGAGGTAGTGTCTCAAGCTGTTTAAGGAGCTGTATTGTTGTTAAATAGCACTGCAGTGCCACTTCGATGAGGTGATAACTCGCAGGGAGCGTGGTACACAGGAAGAGCAATCTTAAGTTAAGAGAAAAATGACGGTAGAAGTTACATACCGGGGGAGGTCAGTTTGCATGCTTCCTGGCAGAATGCTGGCCTTCGTTTATGAACGATCACGTACGACAGGCGAAATTGTTCGGTTTTCGTAGAGGTAGTGTCTCAAGCTGTTTAAGGAGCTGTATTGTTGTTAAATAGCACTGCAGTGCCACTTCGATGAGGTGATAACTCGCAGGGAGCGTGCATTCGGGCGAAAATTGGATAGGTGCAGTGACACATACGGAAAACTTAATCAGTTGGCACGTTAGATGTTTAAGGGTGAGATGAAAGTGCATCTCTGTTCGCGATCAGAATTGCGGGAGGAGTGTCATTGAACACGACTATATTCTTGGGCCAGTCTATTCATTGCGTCCCTAATGGGAAGCTGCTTTTACTTTTTAGTGGGGCTTTGTACGGTGTACTCTCCACCCCCCATTTAGCATGGCTTATTATTGATATGTAAATATGTGAAACAAGTAGGAAGAAAACTGCCCCTCAAGTTTGTCCTTTAGGTCAAGTCAAAGGTCTGTCTTCTGAGCTGCTTAAAAGAATGATTTTTCAGGACATGAGTCAATCAAAAAAAAAAAAAGGGTGGGGGGGAGGAGGGAGCAGGTTAGACAAATGAAAGCTGACATATAATGTGAAGCTTGGGAACATTATTATTGTTTGGGAACTTTTATTGTTTGCTTTTTTTTGTGTGAAAACATGGTTTAGCAGTTCCTCTGAACAGGCTCAGATAAACAACATTTATATGCAGGTTTCTTGAAAGTGTTCTTGTATGTACTGATTTTGTTAAACATTTGTCTTCAATAAATAGTGAAATAGTGCAAAAATGAGCAAGTCCCAGCCGCAAGTTGCTACTTAAAAATCTGATGTGCAGAGTGCATTAGGGCTTCTCTTATTAAACACAGAAAGGTTTAATTGTATAATAAAAACTGTTCACGAACTTATTTCAAGTCTTTGAAGTTACAGGCTGTTTGCTGCTGGCAGTGAAGTTTATAATTGCTTTTCCTCATATCGTATCCATTTTAAGAGTTTGTAAGTTCAGTTTTCTCCCTGAGCAGAGAGTCTCGTGATGATTAGATGTAGATCAGTCTTGGATTTATGTGTGTTTACTTCTGTTCTTTATTTCATTCTTTCTGGCTGGTATAGTTTTTTACTGGATTCTCATATGATGTGCAAATTAGCTTTCCTAAACATAATCCTCAATAATGCTAGCTATACCTGAAAGCGCTGCGCTATGCAAGGGATGTGTCTGAGATGTTTTGGCTGTTTCTTAAGCGTTCTTGTTTTGACTTGGGCCCCATAGCTGCTGTAAATAAAAGTTCATTTTTGTTTTTTTCAGCTGCATTTGAATTAGTAATTGAACTGAACTAGTAAGATGAAGTAAATAAAACAACAAAACACCACCAGTCCTCTAAAATTCCTTCATGCAGAAGAAGCTACTCTCCTTTAGCTTCAGATATAAGGTGTTAATCTGAAAACTTGGGCTTACTGGTGTGATTTCAAGAGCGTCACAGGCACACGGTTGTAATACTTAAATTGTAAAAGGCTTTAACAGCTTAAGTGTTTCTTAATTTCTTTCTTGATTTGAAACACAGAATTTATTTTATAATTTTTTTTCTTTAATCCCAACTGTCTTAATTAGAATCCTGGAATAAGGCCTCTGGATTCTGCAGGGTTGCTAAAGAGCCAGTATGTCTCGCTTGACCGCTGTATGATACGTTCTCTGTACTACCATTACTTTAGTCTCCTTGTCTCTTCAAATACGGGACTGAACACGCAACTAATTGGGCTCTGTCCTTGTTAGTGTGTGACATCCTGATGTACAGTTCAGTCTTGTGTTCTGCCGCGTTGTTTATGCCGTAATTCTTTTCTTTCTGTCTACTTGGGCAGTTTTTTGCCTGTACCGTTTTGTTTCTTCCCTTCAAAAGAAGAAATAATAGTGAAATCCCTTAGGAAAAAACAACAAACGTGTTAAGACCCAAGGTGATTTTGGCGTTTTCCTCATCAGTGTAGCTACTACAATGTATAGCTTGGCATAGCGATAGTTACCTTACATCGGTTGAACTGATGTGACTGAAAAAGCAGGTGAGCCTCGGCAGGGTCCGTGGAAGACTTCTTTTCCATCTCGAGGAAGAACCTTATCGTGACACTTCAGAAACGTGAGTTCTCACCTGGATGTTACGTACTCCCGACACGAAGCCCGCTCTTAGAGAAAATATTTTAACTGGGTTGGTGCTACGGGTGAGGTTTTTGTTTTAGCTTGCGTGAGGGATATGATATATATGATATAACTGTCAAGAGTCAGCCTCCATTAATTGTCTCTGAAGACCAGTAGAATTTGAGATTGCCTGGAAGCGCATAAAGGATGTTTCTCAGAAATCCCTGAAATAACAGGGCTGATAGGGTTGTCGGTAGGTGAATCCTGCAACGAAGTTTCACAATACTGAAATCTGCTGTAGCTGACCCCAGGAAGCATTAGCCCAAAATGTTTAACATCCCTTCCTTATTGTTCCCTGGACGAGGTTCCAGCAAAATCAGTTTGGAAAACTGGAATAATGATTTGGCTGGCTTCGCCATTCCCTGCTAACCACCTTTCAATCATTACTGCCGTCGCCCTATAGATGATGACTAGCATATGGCCCCTTATCTAAGGGAGTTACATTACTAGAATTCATATGCTAGGTGGGGGATCGAGTGTGCTGTTAGCTGGCTGAGGTGGTAAGCAAAGATTAAGTAGTGTCTTTTCGTGCATGGCAAAGAGTCTAGGGATGCAGAGCTGATAAATGGTGGGTGTCTGGTTAGACCTAGTGCATATTTCCTAAAAAAAAAAAAAAAACCTAAAACCAAACTTAAATTTCTTTTTGGTCTGCTCTACGTAATTGAAGTTATTAGTGAATATCTGGGCTTAAAAAGAAGCCCCCTGCATAAAATGACCACTGCAGAAGGTGGAGTTAGGTATTGGTGGCGCCGTGTGAATTTGTTTACTTCCTTAGATATTTTTCCAGGAAATGTCCTTATAAACATAACTCCTGTGCGCAGGCTGGAGCCAAACACCCCATATTTTAAGCTAGTAATTTAGTTCTTTAAAGAGAATGATTTCTCTGGAAGAGATATAGCTGAGAGGATTTCTTCATCTGTCAACTTTGAAGGCAAATGGAATTATGTATGTTTGTTCTTTTTCTCTATCTGTGTTTTAAAAACAAACCTATTTGTGCTTATTTAGGATATAGCTGATTTGTAAATTTGATTTAGGAATTGAAAAATCAATGCTGCATATCCAAGATAAGTAAGAAGGCTTTGTTTCTGAGGTTAATGAAACAAGCCTTTTTAACTTAGAGTTAAAAAAAAAAATACACAAATTCGATACTAGTTTTTTAGGCTGTTTAAGGCAGAATCCGTGGCTGTCTTGGTAGACATTCTGCTTTTTTCCTGAAATGATGATGTGCTTCTGGTTTCTTGATGGTATGGCATTTTAGGTGGCCGGCTTGAAAAAACATCCTGAAGATGTGCTGTATCTGTAGAGCTTCTGTACCTACGTGGGACTTTTTTGTCATGTCAATAACTTCTGATGTTTTGAGAAAGAATACTAATTGTGTGGGTGGGGAAGGATTTAATGCTAGCAAATGCTTTGGATAAGGTCATTTAACTAATGTGTACTTAGGGGAAAAAAGTCTTCCTTAACGTGTGGTTACCCTTACCGGTGAATGTAAATGTGTCTTGGTGCTAGGATGTGGATTCTGGTGACCTCTATGCAGTCATTGTGCAGTGTCAACAGGATTATTTGAAAAAAATACATGCTTGACCAATGAAGGGCAGCATTTCCTCTCTGTTTTCACTAAGCAGTTGGTGCTTTGCGTTAATTGGTACTCGGAAAGGTTATCTCAGTATTCCATATGTTTTTTCAGCCACACTTTTCTCCCCATATGCAATCCTAAGTTGGTAACTATCTGAGGATCTAAAGCCATGTGGAGGTACTACTCAACTGTTGTGTCACCTTATTTTCACATTAGGTAATAGTTGTATACCAGGCTAAAAATCAGCCATGAAACCAAGCATGTCTTTAATATATCTTTGTTTATGCTTGCAGTATTTTTTTTTAGGCTGAATGTTGTAATTATGATGATACCCGAAGCAGTTTTTGACAAATTCAAATTACTGGTGTTTGATGTGCAGGTGTTTTTCCTCTTCTGTATTGTAGCTGAATCCTCAAGTCTTAGGAGTATAATGGTGTATTCTAGGAAGCGAGCTGAAATAAACCTTCGATTTTATTTTTTTTTCCCTGCCCCACCCTGGTATCTTAGGTCTTTGTGGTGTTAATCAAGAATGGATAACATGTCCAAATAGGCAGCCGTTCAGATGCTAGAAAGAAGTTTGGAGTATTAAGAAGTAGGATGAAATGTCACTATTCAGAACATCAGTTGGGGTTTTGGCCTCCCTTCTCCTCAAGTTCAACTTGAAACAGTCAAAAAGCGTCTGGATTCTTTTTTTCAGGTTAAAATTAAAGACATCTTTCACACAGTAATATGACTTCTTTCTACTGCTAAGGAGGCTACCTCGTATTTGAGCTCAGGTTTGTTTCCCCTTGCCCTCGTAAAAAAGGAATGGTTGTTTCTAAGCCTGTACATCTGTCCTTCTTTGCAGGAGCTGTTTTGTGGATTACAGCCTCAGCAGAAGGGAACATCTGAAACCTCTCTCTAGGGCAGGGAGCGATTCAGAGATAAGAGGAGAAAGGTTGTTTTTTGTCCTCCCAGTTTTTCCCACACGCAAGAACAGAACTAAACACTTTGTTTTAATGAGAAGCTGGAGGTCCCTAGTACATCTGTGTCTGGCAGGTATCTGGTGAGTCACATGTTGTCCTGTCCCTGAGCTTTACCAATGCAAAACTTGAGGTATTTCGTTCCTTTTTTTCAGTCTTGTCCTGAAATGCTTTGCCAGTGGAATTTTCCTTTTGATGCTGTTCTGCAGGTGTGAATTGTTCTCCTCCACAGAATGGTGAACAATGCTTTAATGAAGTTGAAAATTTCAAGTCGTGATGTGACTTAGTTTTTTTTCCCTCAAGTGCTCAGCGTTGTTCAGCCTCTGTGTCAGCGTGGGTACTAAGCCCGCTGAAGTCGGGGGAATTGGGCTTGTAGGAAGGTTGCAGTGAGGACACGGCTGCCAAAAATAATAATAAAAAAAGGCATTCATTGTTCCTCCCAGCCACTTGGGAAATGATCTCGTTGAAAAAACCTCAGCAACAGAATAAGCATGTTTGCAGTTGATGAGTTCCTTGGTCCGGTTTGTCAGGCAGTCGCACAAGAGCTTGTGCTGACACAGCGAAGAGCCAGGAACTTGGGCAGGGAGGAGGGATGAGGACTGCCTTTTTGGGTGGAAGTATTCATTTAAATGCCTGTCAAAGAAACACTTGCATTGTCTTTGAGGACTCAAATTGTGAAGAATGGTACAGATCTGTGACAATTTTTGTATTAAAGGGCAAAGTAGTGCTCTTGACGCTTCCTTTGGATCTTCTATTTGAAAGTGGCTGGCACAGTCCTGGAAAGGTAAATCGTGCAGAAGATTTTTTTTTGTGTGCAGCTTTGAAACTTGAAAGCTTCTTGAGATAAAATTAGCGCTGACTTTTTTTGTCTCTGATATTTGTTACGGTTCTTGAAAGCAGCGTATTAAGGATAGGGGGAGAGAGAGGAACGAAGTAGTGTTTTCTTAAAATGTTGCCGCACTGTTGAGTATCGCCATCACCGCTTTGGTGTCATTTAGTGCAGTGCAGCAAAGGAGTCACTTTGTACACTGACTAGCATAAAGTAGTCACAAAGCACAATTGTCATCAGTATGGTTATTGTAATACAAATAACCAAGCTAGCTTAAAGAAAAAGAGTGCTTTCAACGTAACAGTCTGGTAGATAGATGAACATATGCCTTCTGTCCATCTCAGTCACTAACAGAAGTGAAAGTTGGCATAACAGCATGCTGGTATTTTTGTGAAGCAT
This sequence comes from Aptenodytes forsteri, assembly GCF_000699145.1. Taxonomy (NCBI): domain Eukaryota; kingdom Metazoa; phylum Chordata; class Aves; order Sphenisciformes; family Spheniscidae; genus Aptenodytes; species Aptenodytes forsteri. Next base: position 1,493,772 of record NW_008795298.1, read on the forward strand.
CAGCTTGATAAAGGATTTCCTCAGTGATAAATATAGCGGCTAACTTTATGTGCTAAACTCCGAAAAAGGGCTTTTCTGAAGCCTGTGGGGGGGAGACATGTTTATGCTTCTACACATCATCTGTGTAAAATCACTCTAAATGTACTTGTGTCTTTGAGTTGAGAAAATGTACTTGTGTCTTTGAGTTGAGGTGGGTTTTTAGAAACATGCTAGTACGTGCACCAAAGTTGGGTTCTGCAAAAATATTGAGGATATGGGATGGCATAATGTCGATGAGTTGATCGAATAGCTTACCTCGGCCAAGAGGGGGGAACCTCTTCCTCTGAGCTATTCCCAGCCGTGCATTTACAGTGCTTAGGTTTTGCCAGCTATCTCCGTAGCAGGTCACTGGCCTGTGATCTGCCTGAAAGGCGGTAAAGGGGGAGAGCGCGGTGTGGAGTTTTTAGTTCGGCTGGGTTTTCTTTTCAGTCTGGAACTGGGGGGTTGTATCAGCTCAGGACATGCCTTGTTCACCTGCGTATACCGAGCGTTGATGAAACAGCTCTGACAAGTGCAGGGTTTGTTATGAAAGTGGTATAGATGCTAATTCCTCCTGTGCTTTGGAACTGTTGTGTGCCGCTCTGTCCCAGCACCGCTTGGTTATGTCAGTGTATGGCCAAAACCTCGGTTAGGTTGCAAATCTCTTTGCCTTTGATAACTGTATCAACGTTACTGGTTTTGAAGAAGTGTGTGAAGTAGTGCTACCTAGTAAGCGCTTCCCTGAGTGAATTAGACTTGAAATAAGGTTAGTAGTAATACTCTCAATGAACTTTAATTAACCCCCACCCTATTTTTACATCTAAAAAAAAAAACCCCAAACCCAAAATAAACCCCCCTATTTTTAGATCTAAAAAAAAAAACCCCAAACCCAAAATGTTTTCAAGAAAGGCAGATGTCTTTGGTGGCTTTCATTGTAATCCAGAGATGGGTATTGCAGAGTATGCAGTCTTTCCAAACCATTGGAATACTTGTTAATAGAAATAACTTGAGCAATTGATTTTGTAACAAAAGTACTGTGCACACAGTCTTCGACATAGTTAAATTTTTTTTTTTAACTTTTTATGAACTTCCAATGCATTTATTTAGTTTTGTCATGGTAAAATAATTCCTTTATGCTCTGTGTGTATGATTTAATTTCCATCTCAGTGGAGGGGGAGAGGTTCTGCTATGGGAGGGGGTGCACATATGTTGGGTTGAAAGGGGACCTCAGCCGTCAGGGTGGTGAGTGTTGTCTAGCTATGCTGTTGAAGACTGCTGAAGATTTTGGACTCTGCTGAAGGTTTTGGACTCTTGAATGCTTTTAGGGTTAGTCTTGGGCTAAAATCAGGCTATTACTGTGAGCGCGTCTTGAATTGAGGAGGGCAAGTGTTTGTGAGTTAATTGTTGTATCTTTCTTCTGGTAATCTGAGATAAACTGAACCTGTGATGTTACTTCTGAAGACGCAACAAAGAAGAGATGGGGAACAGGAGGTATTGAACTCCAGCGAACAAGCAGTGTTTAGCTAGAAGTATGTCAATCTGGCAGCTGGTTCAACTGTACTGGTAGTAAATGCTGTGAGTTCTGCTGTGTCTGTCTTGATTTTCCAAGTAGCTTCAGATGAAACAAGAAGTGAATAACCATATTAAAAGAATACAGAGAACGCAAAGGTCTCTCATTGTTTTTGTTCAGTTTAGGTTTTTTTTCCTTCTTCAGCCTTTTCTAACAGCTTGCTCTCTGTTCAATTCCAGGCTTGGTGTTGTTGTCAAAGAATGGAACAGGTTTTCTAGTTGGTTTAGTCTGTGAACTTGAAGATGCCAGCTAAGTAACGCTGATTATTGAGAGCTTTGTAAAAGAAACAAACATCAAGTACATTATTATGGGTCCTGCTTGTTTCCATAACAGTTAGGATAGGTTTCAAAATCTGATATTAACTAAGTCCAAATTAATTACGAACAGCCTACCTGAATGTAGAGCTGTTGAAACAACTGTCTGGTTCACAGGTGGGAAAACGGAGACGGGGACATCCCGATCCATCAGAGCCTGGATTACAATTTGACATGGAAATACTTTATATCAATGTTCACTTTACTGGATTATAATGCTAGAAGAAAATGATGGACTTGGCCACTTAAAAAGGAGGAGGAGACTTTTTGTTCTAGAAAGGGGCTTTTTTTGGTTGAAGGTTTCCTAACTCCTTGCGGGGAACGTATTTGCACTTGAACTATTCAAGAACTTTCTGGTGGCTTACAGCTGTTACCTGTCAAGAGTGCTTAGATATAAATGATTAGACAAGTTCCAATGCATATTCATGCAAGCTTAATGATTGCAGACCTGGAAATAAGGAACTAGCCTCCTGCGTGTTGCATTCAGTCCTTTATATGGTTACTTGCATTATTATTTGTTCATTGTGTTCTGTGAGTGCATAGCCAAAATTGCCAAAAAAATATTGCGTTACAACAGGTGTAAGAGAAAGCGTCTATATTTGGGATCTTGTGTACCGATATTAACCAGGTGAAAATAAAGAGCAGCTTCTCCCAAAGCAGGCATGTTCTCCTACTTGCATGTCAAATAGAGGGCACAGATAGAGCATGTGTTAAAAGAGGATGGTTTTGACATTGTAGGCAAATTTTCACATGCTAATGTGAAGATACCTTGGACTAGTACCTATCTTAGAATTCGAGAGGCGTTAGTACGAACGCTGTTGGACTGTACGTGACTCCTACATGTGAGAAATTATTACTCTGTTTAGAGGCTATTCACATGCTGCTTACGTTATACATAGCTTTCCTGTCACCAATATTTCACATGTGGAATGAGAAAGGAATATATTTCAATTTGTTTGAAGAAGGATCCTCCCTGTCCTAAATCGTTGTCTTTTATGAACGTTTCCCGTCTTACTTGCGTTTAGCCCAATACCAGATTTCTTCAGTGCGTTGAAAGCTCTTGGGCTAGAGACTTGGAACATAGTATTTCCCAGTGAAAACGTGGACTACTTAAAGCAGAGAACTTCAAGGAAGTTCTCCTATAGAAAGTTCCCTTTAGACAAATATTTGTGCCAGTAATCTTACACTTCTGATGAAAAACCGTTTTAAAATGCTTATGTAATGCTATGTAATATTATCTCACTTCTGCAGCTTTGTGTCAGTTGCATTTGAATTTGCATTGGGCCGTTCCTCCACAGCAAAGTCGTAGGGGCTCCTCTAGTAAGAGAGAAAATGCACTGGACAAATGAGAAGGCAGAACCGCAGCAATGTGTCTTGACACAGTTGCTTTTTAATGATTTTCTAGTTCAGTTCATCTTCAGGGCAGTGCTATGGATGAGTAAGGATATTTTCTTTCCTCCTTTTTCCATGCTTAGATTTGCCTTACAGAGTTGAAATCTAAAATAATAGGGCTGATGTAAGCGCTTACTGGGGAAGAAGGCTTTTTGCTGATCAGAAGGGTTTCTCTCACTTTGTGCCAGAATGCTGCTTACTTGCTACACTCTAAAACTCTACCTAGATGTCAGTTTCATTTAAGCATAGATGAAGACTTATTTCAGAAATATTTTTATATTGTGCATCTACTTTCTGTTTAGAGATGGACGATGTAACAATAAGAGGCTGCTAATAGAATTTAAGACTATTAACTTAGGATTCTTGACTTGAGTGTTGCAATCTCACTTCAGACAGAGCTAGCTCTTGACATCCCTTGTCTTAGAGTTCCTGGAAAAAGCACTATAAGCTGAATGCTTTGGCTTTGAGTTTGTATGTGCTGTCGGGGGATCCTTACCGTTTCCTTAGCTTCCTGGCGGCATTATGTTGCTAACTTTTTTCAGTTGTGGAAGTGATTGCCGTTTTCTGCTGACCCTTGAATGAGAAATCTTCTGTGAAATGGTAATGCAGTGTGAATGCTGAAATCCCCCAACTATTACTGGGAGGAGGTAATATCTATTGGAAAAGGGTTCTCTGGATGTGGAGTCGTCATCTTCCCTGATCCCACCAGACCCTGATAGTTCATGCAAGCTGCCAAGTATATTTTGCTAGCGTAGTACTTCTGTTAAGGGAGAACAGATCTGAGGAGGGTTGTGTGAACGGAGTCGGGCAGCGTTATTCCATCAGACAGGTCATAAACACCTGAGTCTGTTGTGAACAGTCAGTCTTTAAACCTTTTTAGTTTTATGCAGTCTTTTAAATTGACATTAAAAGCTCAGGATGTGTTTATATGGGCACTTTCAAAGGTAGTTAAGTACAGACACCTTTCCAAGATAGTAGTTTCCTTGGAGCTGTGGAAAACCTCAGTCTCAAGACTACCGTTTTCAGGCCCCTTAAGGAATAGAATTTCATCCTCTCCGGCTTTATATGCTTACCAAAATGAGTAACGCTAAATGAACAGAAAATGCTGAATATGGCAGAAGGGTCTCAAATGCCTTGCTGCTGCCCTAGGCCAAGTGAAGAATATGCTGGACAGAAATGAAAGATACGTCTTGGGAGAAAGCTTAGTTTTTGAGTGGGAAGTTATCTTGGACAGTCAAGAAAGTTGTTACAGAAGACAAATATGTGGATTTGTTATGGAGGTTTCCTTATCTGTGGGAGGTAATGGAGCTGAAACGAGGGTGGTGTGATAGTAAGGATGGGCAGCAAGGATCATCTTGTGATTGTAAAACTCAATGCATGCTCCACTGTGGTTTTTGGCAGGAAAGTCTGAAATGCTCAGAAAGAGACATTGAATTATAAGGATAAGGGAATAAAAAGAAATTAGAATAAAAGTATGTGTTAAAACTGCTAGATTTTTATGAGGTTAAAGCCCATGGTCCCCGCGTGCCCCCACTCCCAATAATAAAAATTAAAGGAAGAGAGTAGATTTCATTTACTTGAAATTGACTAAAGCACCTGCATGAAGGATGTTGGAAACTTAGTCAGGCTGACAACTGCAGAGATGTGATTGCTCTAACAAGTGAAGAAAAAGAAAACAATATACTATGTGAAAACAGAAAAAGCAGATGAGGATCATGACTTCAGATGGTTCCTGAGGTTTGGTTTTGGACTGACTTGATTTTGTGTAATCACTAACCACTGAGGATCAAGAGTAAGGCCTTTGATGAACCTGTCTGGAGAGAGAAGCTGAAACAGTAGGTTTAAAGCTCATTTTTTTGTATTGACATAGAACTAAGGGACCTTACAAAATGCACTAAGCGATGACTGATGCAAACTGTTGTGAAGGAGAGGTCACGCTTTTGCGGTCTAACAGGATTTTTGTATTAAAAAAAAAAAAGATAATATGAGAAGTAGCAGAGGAGAACATGTTTACTGTCTTAGTGGTTATCTGAACTAGCTACTGATATGATGGAGTGATGAAAGTTACATGCACAGGTGGGGATGTAGTTCCTAACTAAGGTTGATAAATACTAGGGCATTTATCTGGCGTAGTGCATACCCTTAGGGGTGACTGGGGAAACGTTCGGTTCTGACTTTGTTGTAGAGGGTTTGGAAAACTGTTTTCACTCTAAGAGCAGAGAGGAAGAACTTGGCTCAGTCCAGCAAAATGAACGTGGGTAGGAGTATCATCACTCTCTAAAAGAGGAGGAAATGGACCCAACACAAAGCTGAAAGCTAGTATTAGCAGAAGGAGGAGGAGAGGTACGTTAGGTGGTGGATAACTGCAGTGTGTCATTTTGAGTTGTTTACCCGTTAGTGTGCCTCCCAATTAAGTTAGGTTTCTTGCCTATTTTTTTTTTCTTCTTTTCCCTGTGCTATCTTTAAGATAATTTTGGTGACCGTATATTCTTTAATACGGAATAGTTTCAGTAACTGCATCTGTTTTCGAGGCACGCTGGCTTCCTGGAATTTTATGAGGCTGTTGCACTGAAAGTGCTGTTTTGGTGCTCCAATTCCGCAGCCTCTAAGACAGACTAAAGCAAGTCCAGACTACAAAAAGTCATTCCTTTAGGGTGTGATGACTCGTGAAGATGTTTGATTTGATTTTTGTTGATTATTCTGTAGGTGATTTCTTGTCTTAGACATGTTTTTTTGCTCTCCCCTTAAGAAGTAATAGGAGTGCTCTCCCAGTGCCAATGATAAAGCTCGGGACAGAATCTATAATGGATTGAGTTCCTAGGTACTATACCACCATATTTGCTGTTTTACTGCTGCTAACTTGGATGTGCTTCTCGCCCACGTAGGCTTTCAAACACAAGTTTGAAGCAGTCTTTGAAAAAGCTATCTGAATATTACTTGCATGTTGAATGTTTCTCTAGCATATAAACAAGTGCTCATGTATCTTTATCGTGGTTTTTTGTTTCACGTTAGAAGAGGAAACTTGGTCGTTTGAAAGTTTTAATGGTAGAATTTTCCCCTTTGTGGATTAATTGAGGTTTTTTTTATTTCATGGGTATTTCTAATCCATGTGAAATGTCGGTCTTCTCTTTGCAAGTGTATCCTGTCATATTCAATATGTTCAAATATATTTTGTTTGTGATAGATGCCTCAGCTTTCAAGGTGTTTCATGTGGCAATGGTGGGATTTTTGCCTCTTGGTGCTCTACACTTAGCAGAAAATCAGAATGTCACAAAACTTGGGCTGGAAACCCACCCTGCTTTTTGATCTTGACTGTCTCAGCAACTTTTGGATTCTGTTTGAGGTCATCTTGTTAGGACTGTCTACCTACTGCTTCTCTGAAAGAGAAATACTCGGGCAAGCCATGCTGAAGGGGCTAGCTGAGTGATACTTTGTACTGTATGGAAGGGCTATTTTCAACTCTCCCCCCCTCCCCGGCGCAAAATGATTTGTTTTTTTAGTAATGAACGCACCTCATGGTTCTGCTGAATAAGGTGTTTGCATCCGCGTGGGACGCAGTTTAAACAACCCAACCTTGACACTGAGCTCTGTGACTCTGAAAACACACAAAAAAGTGTGTTTATATGCTTTGGGCCGGTTGGTGACCAGTACTGCTTGATCAGCTGTAAATAGATAACAATGTGCTTTTGTGATATAAGAGTGGGAATTGTCTGATCAATTGTTCAAATGCTTACATTTCTGGGTGCCAGAATCTGTCTCGGATCGATTGTTAAAATGCTTGTGTTTCAGGGTGACGTAATCTGAGCGATGCCAGTTCAAAATTCGCGGTGGCCTGTTTGGTACTAGAATGTAGAACTACGAATCTTTTCAAAAACGGTCCACTGGCTCTTGAGCGCTTATAGCTCTGCCTTGTACTTCATCCTGCATGAACAACTGTGTAATTGCGGATGCTTTTGTTCTCCCCTGGGTCAAATCATATGCTTTTCACTTCGTTTTAGTTATCGGTGCTGTATGGGGAACATAGCATAGAGTAAACCAACCTTGGTTTGTACTCATCCCTGGCTTTGGCTTTGACAGAATACTATCTCAGGAGTCCCTTTGGTCTAGCATGCTTCAGCGTAGCTTGAAATAGGACTCCCCC